>NC_080166.1:8531605-8873639 GCF_950295315.1 Erinaceus europaeus | reverse complement strand
CTGGAGACTCCGAGGCCCTGCCACTAGCATTGTCATTATCAGACCACAGATGAGTTATGGGTAAGAGTATATGGGACCATCACTGGCAATTGTTCCAGAGTCTATCCTCGGGAAAGTTGGAATAAACCAAGAACTTTACTACTGATCTCCTGTATCTTAAAATGGATTTACTTGGTTTTTTCTAGTCCAAATATTTACCCTCTGTAATTTTGTATAATTTTAATTAGTAATTTAGTAGTGATTTACAAGAGTATAAGGTAGTAGGGCTGTAGTTCCTTACACTTCCGCCACCAAAGTTCTGTGCTCTCCCCTCTACCCTGTGTCACCTCAGTGATGACCACCATAGTTCTCCCAAGATCTAGAATATTCCCCTTAGAAGTTTTAAAGTTCTTCACGGAATTTTCTTGGAGTAGAAGTGGTCATCTCTAGTCTTTGAGCTGTCTCTTGGTTGGAGATCTCATTTCATAGTATCCCAATTAAGAGTTACTCAGAGAGTAGGTAATATAGCTCCAGCCAGTTAGAAAATACTTTAGTCTATCAGAAGGACAATAGCTGTCCCCACAAGAAATATAATTCTTGGGAGCCAGGTGGTAGCACAGCGGGTTAAGCCCATGTGGTACAAAGCAGAAGGACTGGCATAAGGATCCAGGTTTGAGCCCAGGCTCCCCACCTGCAGGGGAGTCGCTTCACAGGCGGTGAAGCAGGTATGCAGGTGTCTTTCTTTCTCTCCCCCTCTCTGTCTTCCCCTCCTCTCTCCATTTCTCTCTGTCCTGTCCAACAATGATGACAACAAGAATAACTATAATAAAACAACAAGGGCAACAAAAGGGAATAAATAAATATTTTCAAAAAAAAAGAAATATAATTCTTGATTTGTGTGATAGAATCTTTGTTCTTTTTATCAAGCAAGAAATATGAAGAGAAATGGTGGTTTGTGACTCATTGAAAGTTTTGGTAAATCCCTAGTATTTACAGCTATAGAGGTGAATTTCTCTGGACAATGCTGCCCAGGACCACAACATGGATAAATATTTACATCTATACCAGCAGCAGTAAAATTACTTAGATAATTCTCCCACTGGGCTTTAATAATGGATGTGGTTACTTTTTTCCAGGAATTGACTTTATTTTTCCTTTTGGCATTTCAGATTTATTCAAATTATTATTAACCATACTGACAGTAACAAAATTTTATGCTGTCTGCTGAATCAAATATACCCTCAAGGTTCAAAATGCCTATTAAACCAGGACCCAGAGAGTCGGCACTTTACTTCTTAGAGGGTTTGAGGTCTTGAAATACGTTCTTTCTGTGTCACCACTGCCTGGCAAGGGAACTGGCCCCAGCCTTTTCTTTGCCACTCCTGATCCTGTACTTTCTCATATACAGTGGAGTACTCTCCCTCCCTCCTGAAACGCTGCCCTCTCCCTTAAGCTTTTCTTAGCTCAGCTTGTTTCTTGCCCTTGCTTGTAGCATTCTTAGATGGAGATTACTTGGAAGAAATCTTTGAAGAGCAGAGATTCAAATCCAGCTTTGTCATAACACAGAACAGGCACAGCTGATCTTGTCTGCTGATCGAAGAAAGTTATGAACACACACACACACACACACACACACACACACACACACACACACCACACCTCTACCCCAGGCCTAGATCAGTTGGAGGGGCGGGCAGTTAAAAATGCTTCCTTCTGTCTCTGTTGCTCCTCTAATGGCAGTGAATTTACCCTCTAACAGTAAGGAACTCAAGCCTTCCCCGATTGCGTCATCTGAAAAGACTTGGGCTCTGTGAACAGTTGGGCCTAGTTCTCACAAAAGTGTCTCCAAGCAAAATCGTGAGGCTAATTGAATTCCCAGGGCCAGAGACTATGTTTCAGCTCCTTGGTCTCCTGCTTGGCATAGTTCCTGTCACAACAAGTGCCCTCACTGGGTATTTGCTGGGCCCGCTGCTGGCTAAGGTTTGGGGTTATGCTTCCACGCTGCCCGTCCACTTGCAGAGCACTTGGAATTACCAAGCATCTGACCATCCAGCCCATATGGAACCAGACCTCAGAAATCATTGGCAATTTCAAGTTTAATAGGTCAGCTATATGTTCCTTCTAAAGAATTGTTTGCTTTTTGGTTTCTGAAGAGGAGTAAACATATTTGAATAAGCAAGACTATCATTCTCTTTTTTTTTTCTTCCTCTTCCTCCGCCTCCCTCCTTCCTACCCCGCCCCATCACTAGCAAGACTAGCATTTTCTAAATAACAAGACAGATAACTGCCACAGGCCAGATAGTTGAATTTCTTTTTTTTAAAATGTATTTTATTTATCTATTGGATAGAGACAGAGAGAACTCGATAGGGGAAGAAGAGAGAGAGAGGGAGGTAGAGTGAAAGAGAGATACATGCAGCAGTGTCTCGCCACTTGTGCAGCTTCCTCACAGGGACGGGGGTCCTGAATCCAAGTCCTGGCATATTGTAGCATATGTACTCTACCAGGTGTGACACTGCCCAGGCCAGTTGAATTGGATTTCAGCCCATCTTTCCATGTAGGAAACGCTCGTGCTGTGAGGTATCGCTGATGGCAGTGGCTACACTGCAGCCATTCTCCAGGTGGGTTTTGTAGATCGAATGCTAATGCAGTCACGTGTTACCCCAGTGCTTAAGGAAGGCGGGGTTCACGTTAAGTCTTGATGAGTTTAAGTTGATTATGGTGATTCCACCCTACGCCCTCCCTTGCCAGTAATTGGAAGAAAACAAAGGGGGTATGGGGGGCACAGTAGTAGTAATAACCACCAATAAGATTGAAGGATAGGCTTTTGAGCAGATAGGGAGAGATTTGGAAGAGCTTTCTTTTTCTTTTTCTTTTTTTTTTATTCTCCCCCCCCCCTTTATTGGGGGATTAATGTTTTACAGTTGACAGTAAATACAATAGTTTGTACATGCATAACATTTCTCAGTGTTCCACATTACAACCTCCACTAGGTCCTCTGTCATCCTTTTCCAGGACCTGTATTTCCCCCCAACCTCCAGAGTGTTTACTTTGGTGCAATACACCAACTCCAGTTCAGGTTCTTACTGTTTTCTTTTCTGATCTTGTTTTTCAACTTCTGCCTGTGAGTGAGATCATCCCATATTTATCCTTCTGTTTCTGACTTGCTTCACTTAACATGGTTTCTTCAAGCTCCATCCAAGATGGGCTGGTAACGGTCAAATCACCATATTTAATAGCTGAGTAGTATTCCATTGTGTATCTAGACCACAACTTGCCCAGCCCCTCATCTGTTGTTGGACACCTGGGCTGCCTCCAGGTTTTGGCTATTACAAATTGTGGTGCTATGAACATGGGTACACATAGATATTTTCTGATGGGTGTGTTGGGTTCCTTAGGATATAGATTCCCCAGGAGAGAAATTGCAGAGTCATAGGGGAGAGCTTTCTTTTTCGTCCTACTACCTTGACACTTTGTTGGGTAAGAGATGGTTAGAACTATTGTCACCATCTTTTAATCATAAGGTGACAAGCTTGAGGATGCCCACCAACCCCCACGGGGATGACATGCCAGAGTTATGAAAAGACTGGCAATGTGGAGACACTAAATTAACCACCCCCAGACAGGCCATCCCTTAGACAGTCCCCTCTCTTGAGAAAATAACCTTTATTGTTTAAGCCAGTTTCGGCTAAGTCTTGAGCTCCTTGCAGCCAAAACACCAGAAAGCCAAGCTTGATCACAAGACTGCTAAGTGTCGAGGACTTTAAGTGAGGTGAGTGGGTTGAATTCTTTACGTGCCAAAGAGCCTTCTGTCTCAGCGTCGTTTTCCCACAGGTACTAGGCTGTTGAAACCCCTGCTTTCCCTTTCCCTGAACTCTGTGCAGTCTACCAGAGTTTTACTCCACTTGGGGGAGAACCTAAGAATTTTCTAAGGTGCATCAGAGCCCTGAGGGCTGAGGAATTTCTCCCACTCTTCTGGAATCCAGTCTGTGGGTCACTGTCCTCTGCTAATGACTGCCCTCGTCTGAGTTCCAGCAAACCTGTCTGCCTAGCTCTCTCTTTGGAGAGATCAGGGAAAAACTGGCAGGTGAGGAGGACTGCTGAGGGATGAGGGAGATGCTACCTCCCCACCCACCTTGGTGCTCCCCTCCTGGGCTGTCTGCCAGTGACTTGGCTTTGCATGAGGAAGCTTTCTTTAGGGAGATTTTTTTTTTCTTTTTCTTTCTGACAAATTCCTTTTAAATTCATTTCACTGTGCTTAAAATTGTTGTTGCTCTTGTAAAGGCTTCTGGTGGTTTCAGATGCTCTGTTTTGCAGTTCTAACTAATGCTGTGTGCTGCCTTTCAGGGTCATTCATTTGTTGCAAACAGAAGAGCAAATTGACTTTTCCCAGGCGAACATTTCCTGATGAACAGCGACTGTAGGGAACAGGTTTTTGATATAGCAGACCTGCGAGAGGGGTGGGCTTACAAAGCTCCAGTTGGAGGGGGCTGGGCGGTAGCGCACCCGGTTAAGCACACATAGACAAAAAGCAAGGATCTGGGTTCGAGCCACCCGCAGGGGGAAAGCGTCAGATGTTGCGAAGCAGGTCTGCAGGTGTCTCTTTTTCTCTCTCCTCTATCTCTCCCTCCTCTCTCAATTGCTCTCTGTCCTATCCAATTAAAAAAAGGGGGTGGGGGAGTCGGGCGGTAGCGCAGCAGTTTAAGCGCAAGTGGTGCGAAGCACAATGACCAGCCTAAGGATCCTAGTTCCAGCCCCGGGCTCCCCCTTCACAGGCGGTGAAACAGGTCTGCAGGTGTCTCTTTTTCTCCCCCTCTCTTTCTTCCCCTCCTCTCTCCATTTCTCTCCTATCCAACAACGATGACATCAGTAACAACAACAATAATAACTACAACAACAATAAAAAGAACAAGGGCAACAAAAAGGAAATAAATAAATAGGAAAAAAAATGGCTGCCAGGAGCCGTGGATTTGTAGTACAGGCACGGAGCCCCAATGATAAGCGGGGGGGGGGGGGGGGGGGGGGGGGGGGGGGCTCCAGTTTGGAGCTTTGGACCTCCTGGATCTGGAGAATGAAATCAGCAGATCTTGCACCAGGCAAAGCCTGCGGAAGCGTGGGAGTAGGCAAACAGAAGCTGCAGGGCAGTAGTCAAATGTAGGTGTTTGCAAGGCACAGTAAAGCAGGGTTGCTCAGAGGATGTGTGGGTCAGTTATGGAAGGGGGTGCAGACAGCAGGCAGCTATGGCAAGACACTGAGGGGTCACACTCCTGGGCAGTGCTGATAGCTTTTTATCTGTTCTGTTTCAGAGAGGGTACAAAGAGTCTCCGCTAGGTCATTGCTCAGCTCTGAGTTTAGGACCAGAGTTTTTAAGCCTACAATACAGATAGTGATTGAAAAGCCAGTTTTTTTTTTTTTTCATTTTCAAGAAGCAGGCTTCATTGTGAGTGCATGTTTTCTGGCATTCCACCATCTGTCCCTTGATATCAGGAGCAAAAGTAAAGAACTAATGGCACAGAATTTATATATTAAACTTGGAATGGGGATGACTGTGTACCAACCAAAGCATAGAAGTATGGGTTATGCAGAAAGAATGAAATCCTTCTTGGACAGAGGAAGGAGGATGGAAAGGAGGAACTTCAAGGGGCCAGGCAGTGGTGCACCTAGTTAAGCACACACATTACAGTGCAGAAGGACCCAGGTTCAAGCCCTGGTCCCCACCTGCAGGAGGAAAGATTCATGAGTGGTGAAGCAGGGTTGCGGGTATCTTTCTGTCTCTCTCCCTCTCTGTCTCCACAGCCCTTCTCCATCTCCCTCTGTCTCTATCCAGTAATAAGTAAATTAAAACTAAAATATCTTAAAAGAAGGAGAAACTTCAAAATCTGGTGGTAAGCCCTATACCCTGTTACGCCAACACTCAAAATAAAATGCTAGGGGGTGAAAATAGAAACTGTGTAAATGGTAAATCTAGATTTGTCTGTTCATCAAAGATTCAAGTGCTTTCAAAGTGCTTGGCGTTGCCCCAAGGGCTCAAGATCCACTAGTGAACAGCACAGAAGCTTGCCCTCCTGAAACTTAGAGTCTAACTGGGTACAAACATAACTAATAAACGTAATAAATTAGTGTGATCTGGAGAGAAGAGAACTAGAAAAAGGTGAGAGTTTAAAACCACAGTGAAATTTGAAGCTCAAACTCTGCCATCCACTCTATCATAGTTTTCTGTTATTTTTTTTTTTTTTACCATGGGAAATGTACAGAGAACCTATTTTCATTAGTGATAGTAAGCAACTGGGTCCAGACCCTTCCTGAGGCAAAGGCAACACATGTGTGTAACATGTCTTGAACATAATGAGAGTCACCCATGAAACTATTTAAAGATGAGGAACAGGCCCCAGGGTAGACCACAACTCAACAGTGCATCCTGGAGTCTTAAATTCTCTCTATGTTCTAAACTCTGCTTTTGGAAAAGGAAAAGACACCCACAAATTAAATCCAAACCTCTGACAAAATGGCCTGAAGAATGAGTCATGGCACACATCTGATTTACACCCATGTCAGCTCCCCAGGGGGATCAAGCCTTCACCAGACCAGAGTTCCACTCTGCAGGGTTTGGTCATTTGCAAACGCAAACCCACTACTGGCCTCTTCCCATCAGTCACTGCCTAGCACTGCAGGGGCTTACCGAAACACTCCATTTGTATTTCCTTGCTCTCTTCTCTAAAGTCACAACCAAGAATATATTCAATAAGTAAAATTATCCATGACATATAATTTTCTCCACATTTCTTACAAAGGTTGTCTGCTCCAGACTTCAATGACCAGCTGAAGTCATCAGGAAAGGATTACTGTTGTTATGAAATGTGTAAACAATTGATTATATGAGATTCTCATTAGACTTGGCATCTGCCAGGCTCCCCATGTGTTTGAGGGTGCATGCGTATATGCATACAAACACACACACACACACACACATTCAAAGATAGAAGGAGGCAGTGGTAGATAGAGAAGCACCTCCCACAAAGCAAGTGATCACTTAAGGGTCAAATTCAGAGATGAAATGTGAAAAGCCTTGGCTTCCACATTCAACCTAAAGGGATTTTTGTACCCTGGGAATGATAGTAAATGTTTGTAGATATATTACAGATGTGTAGACGATATAAGGATTTAGGAGAGACTGTTTTCCAGAAGTAGGACACGTGGTTCAGGTCTAACCAATCACTGTAATTCCTTCTCCCTAATCACGATTGTTTCCTAGAACACATGGTTTAGTCTGGGCCAATGGGAGTCTTCCTTAAGACTTGATTATCTGGAAAGAGCTTTCCCACCCTGGCTAAGTTGGTGATCTGGAGTTGCAATGGTAAATTCGTCATCATGGATGGAATGTCAGTCTGAGGATGAAGCCAGAAAAGGGACACAGCGTTAGTCCCCCCCAACCCCCAGAGCTAGCTAGACTTCCCAGTTCTTCTTCTAGAATTTGCCCTTCTTCCATAGCCAGTCAACAGCGTCAGGTTGAGCCTGATGTAAAGTTTCGAGACCTCCTTTGAATCTGGAGAGGTGGCAGTCGTTGACTATGTGGGTCATAGTCTGTCTGGAGCCGCAGGGGCAGTTCGGGTCATCTCTGGCTCCCCAGTGGTGGAACATAGCGGTGCACCGGCCATGGCCTGTTCGATAGCGATTGAGGAGGGCCCAATCATAACATGCTAGGTCAAAGCCGGGTTGACACTTGCAGGGGTCTGTGATGAGGTGTTTGTTCTTGACCTCAGCTGACTGACAACTCTGTTTCCAAGAGTCTGGAACAGAGTTCAGTGTAAGCATAGGGGACCAGTTTGGGTGACGAGACGTCAAGCGTTGGACAGGGTGGGCGAAGATATCCGCGTATATTGGCAGGTCCGGTCGAGCGTAGACGTGGGAAATGAACTTAGATGATGCCGCATCCCGCTGAATATCTGGCAGGGCGATGTTGCTAAGAACTGGCAGCCATGGAACCGGGGTGGAACGGATGGTTCCAGAAATTATCCTCATGGAGGAATATAATTTGGAATCGACCAAGTGGACATGGGGGCTACGGAACCATCCTGGGGCACAGTATTCTGCAGTGGAATAGCATAATGCCAGAGATGATGATCGTAGTGTGGAAGCGCTCGCGCCCCATGAGGAGCTGGCCAGTCTTGCAATGATGTGATTCCTCGCGCCCACCTTTGCTGCAGTTTTTATGAGATGTTCGTGAAATGACAGAGTGCGATCGAGAGTAACGCCAAGATAGACTGGCTGGGCTTCATGCCGGATTCTCGTATCACCAAGCTGCACATTAAGCTCACATGAGGCCGAGGCATGGTGTAGATGGAAAACAGATGATACCGTTTTTGCAGTGCTAGGGATTAGTCGCCATTTTTTACAGTAATCAGATATCAGAGACATGTCTTTCGTGAGTGTTTCCTCGAGGATGTCGAACTTGTCCATCTCCAAAACTCTCTCCCTTTACACTGTCTGAACTGGAAGACGCTTTGAAGAGGGTTAAACCGGGAACGGCTGCTGGCTATGATAACATCACCCCAGAACTCTTTTTTTTTTTTCCTCCAGGGTTATTGCTGGGCTCAGTGCCTGCACCATGAATCCACTGCTCCTGGAGGCCATTTCCCCCCCCTTTTTGTTGCCCTAGTTGTTGCAGCCTCGTTGCGGTTATTGCCATTGTTGACGTTGCTTTGTTGTTGGATAGGACAGAGAGAAATGGAGAGAGGAGGGGAAGACAGAGACAGAGGGGGAGAGAAAGACAGACACCTGCAGACCTGCTTCACTGCCTGTGAAGCGACTCCCCTGCAGGTGGGGAGCCGGAGGCTTGAACCAGGATCCTTACGCCGGTCCCTGCGCTTTGCGCCACATGCGTTTAACCCACTGCGCCACCGCCCGACCCCCCCAGAACTCATTCTTAACTTGGGCCCCGTGGCAAAGAAGTGGCTCACTACATTCCTGTCCCACATCTTGGAAACTGAGTCTATGCCCAAAATTTGGCATCATGCAAAGATAATAGCAGTTTTGAAACCAAAGAAAGACCCAACACTGGCCGCCAGCTATAGACCAATTTCTCTCCTCTCCATGTGTTACAAACTCCTTGAGAGGCTGCTTCTGTCATGTATTTCTCCTCTTACAGAGAAATTCCTATCACCCGCCCAAGCTGGTTTCCACCCAGGAAGATCTACCTGCGAACAAGTCCTGGCCCTCTCAACTTACATTGAAAATGGATTCCAGAAGAATTTAAAGATGGGTGCTGTCTTTGTTGATCTCACAGCAGCCTATGACACGGTCTGGCACCGTGGTCTCCTAGTCAAGATCTCAAGATGCCTGCCTCCATGGGTGGCCAACACTATATTGTTTCTTCTCCAAAACAGAAGATTCCGGGTGCATCTGGGTGACAAGTCTAGCAGATGGAGACTTGTCTTAAGTGGGCTCCCCCAGGGCTCTGTTCTGGCTCCTACGCTATTTAATATTTACATCAATGACCTCCCAGAAACTTCTTCAAGGAAGTTCATCTACGCCGATGACATCTGCTGTGCAACTCAGGCATCCAAGTTCGACTTCCCAGTGATATCAATTAATACATTTCCCTCTTTGCTTCAACAAGGTCAAGCTGGCTTTTGTCACTTGTGATTGAATGAGTAAGATAAAGCTGCTACGGGTTAAGCATGTATCATGCTGGTACCGTTCCTACGTGCTTTGCCATACAACATCTCCGGAACTCTTCAGGATGTTACTTTCACTTGGCTGTTACTGTATTTCAGAACAAGAGTGTCAGGATAAAGCCACAAGATTAAGTTAGTTATTACTCAGGCATGTGCTTAACAAGTGGTCTAGTGGAGACTGAATGTCAAACTAAGCATATATTTCAGAACCTTAGTGGTTCCATTTTGTTTGTTTTCGTTTTGGGAAGAATGGTTTCTTTTTATAATATTTATTTATCTTTATCTGATAAGACAGAGATATCAAGAGAGAAGGGGGAAATAGAGAGGAAGAGAGACGACTGTATTGATCTCTTCTGTTGCCTTTTTAGACTATTTCATCTTCATTTTGATCTCCATTTTAATAGTAACCTTGGGCTTCATTTGCCCTTTTTCCTGGTTTCTTGGGCGTAAACCTAGGTCACTTACTGTTTGTTTGGTCAGGTAGGCATTTATTATTATGAATTTTCCTCTTAGCACTGATTTCTTTGCTGTGTCCAACAGACTTTGATATGCTATTTTTCCCTTTTGTCTCATGTTTTCTTTAAAACCTACTAGTTTGTATCGTAACACGTTGCTAGTCTCCTCATAGTTGTGATTTTTTCAGTTATGATAATGTTTTTTTAATATTTATTTACTTATTCCCACTTGTTGCCCTTGTTGTTTTATTGTTGTAGTTATTATTGTTGTCATCATTGTCAGATAGGACAGAGAGAAATGGAGAGAGGAGGGGGAGACAAAGAGGGGGAGAGAAAGACAGACACCTGCAGACCTGCTTCACCGCAGTGACTCCCCTGCAGGTGGGGAGCCTGGGGCTCGAACCTGGATCCTTACGCTGGTCCTTGCGCTTTGCGCCACCTGCGCTTAACCCACTGCGCTACCGCCGGGCTCCCTGGTTATGTTAAGATTGATGTTCCTAAGCTTAAAAGATATCTCAGCCGCTAGATGTATCCCATTATCTCTTTTTTTTTTTTTTGTTATTTTATTATTAGTTATTTAATAATGACTGACAAGATTGTGGGATAAGAAGTGTACAATTCTGGAAGTCGGGAGGTAGTGCAGCGGGTTAAGCGCTGGCGGCGCAAAGCGCAAGGACCTGCATCAGGATCCCGGTTCGAGCCCCCGGCTCCCCACCGGCAGGGGAGTCGCTTCACAGGCAGTGAGGCAGGTCTGCAGGTGTCTGTCTTTCTCTCCCCCTCTGTCTTCCCCTCCTCTCTCCATTTCTCTGTCCTATCCAACAATGACGACATCAACAACAACAATAATAACTACAACACTAAAAAAACAAGGGACAACAAAAGAGAATAAATATTTTTTAAAAATTAAAAAAATAATAAATGTACAATCCATACAATTCCCACCCCCAGAGTTCCATATCCCACCCCTCCACTGAAGCTTTCCTTTTTCTTTTCTTTTCTGTTTTTTTTTTTTTTTTTTTTGCCTCCAGAGTTACTACTCCTGGGACCTGGGACCTGGGGCCTGCACCAGGAATCCACTGCTCCTGAAGACTTTTTTTTTTTTCCTTTTTGTTGCCCTTATTGTTTTATCATTGTTATGGTTATTATTATTATTGTTGTTGCTATTGATGTTGTTGTTGGATAGGAGAGAGAGAAATGGAGAGAGGAGGGGAAGACAGAGGGGGGAGAGAAAGATAGACACCTGCAGATCACTTGTGAAGCAACCCCCCTTGCAGGTGGGGAGCTAGGGGCTCAAACTGGGATCCTCATGCCAGTCCTTGTGCTTGGCACCATGTGCGCTTAACACACTGCGCTACTGCCCGACCCCCTGCTTTCCTATTCTTTATTCCTTTGAGAGTATGGGCCAACGATCTTTATGGGGTGCAGAAGGTGTAAGGTCTGGCTTCTGTAATGGCTTCTCCACTGGATATAGACATTGGCAGATTGATCCATATACCCAGCCTGTTTCCATCTTTCCCTGGTGGGGCAGGGCTCTGGGGAGGTGGAGTTCCAGGGTACATTGGTGAGGTCATCTGTCCAGGGAAGTCAGGTTGGCGTCATGGTAGCATCTGCAACTTGGTGGCTGAAAGCATTAAGATATAAAGCAGAACAAATTGTGTACCATTATTGAAGATTGTCATTCAGGTCAACCTCCAGGACAAGCGAAAGACTTTTCCCACAGAAACTCTAGGGGTGTGTTCACTATCTAAGCAGAAGTGTCTCCGATTGTTAGTCTATGGGACCAACAAGCAACTCCCTCCCACAGACAGCAGTCTCCTCCACATGGCACAAGAGTCAAGTAATCAAAGGTCAGCCCCTCTGTAGCAGTCACAAAACAGCACCAGATGTATAAACCAAGCTTACGCTAAAGCTCCCCTGCAGGAATGACTAGTATTCTGAGATAGAGAACATAAAACTATGCCCTGCCCTGCAAAGTCCCTGGAGAAGATTGCATTTTGACCTTTGGGTGTATCTACTTAAAGGTCTGTCCCTCCAGTTGCAGCTGACTTTAAGTCTTCCCACCCCTAGACTGTGCTCCCGGAACTGCTGCCTCCCACTGTGCCCTGAGGATGGTAGCACATTAAGAACTTTTTCTCTGTTGATTAGTCTTGTGATGTCTGCAGGCATAAGACCCATCTGCTAAGAGAGCCTGGAGATCTAAAATTTCCCTTAGGGGAAGAGATTCCAAGAATCTAGGTGCTGGGCAAGGATATACTCCTTTCTGGAACAGATCAGCTGAAACAAAGTAGAGACAAGGATCAAAGGTGGTACACCTGGGGCAGGGGTAGATAGCATAATGGTTATGCAAACAGTCTCTCATGCCTGAGGCTCCAAAGTCCTGGATTCAGTTCCCTACACAACCATAAACCAAGGCTGAGCAGTGCTCTGGTTTAAAAAAATATATATACATATATATATATATGTATGTATATATAGTGCACTGGCTCCAGTCTATTCCCAGAAAGTGTTTCCATAGGCTATCTAGATATGGGCTAAATATCTGGCCCTCAGGCTCATACCATAAGCCCAAGAATCTTTTCTGAAGGTAGTCGGATGGTAGCACAGCAGGTTAAGCGCACCTGGCACAAAGTGCAAGGACCCGTGGAAGGATCCGGGTTTGAGCCCCCGGCTCCCCACCTGCAGGGGGGTCATTTCACAGGTGGTGAAGCAGGTCTTCAAGTATCAATCTTTCTCTCCTGCTCTCTGTCTTTCCTTCCCCTCTACATTTCTTTCTGTCCTATCCAACAAGGATGACATCAGTAATAACTACAACAATAAAACAACAAGGGCAACAAAAGGGAATAAACAAAAAAATTTTTTTTTGAAAGAATCTTTTCTTAGTTCACTACAGCCTTATGGATCGCACAAACTCACAAGAACCCAAAATTGGTTCTCAAAACTAGATGAAAGCTTCTCTCAGCTGCACACATTAAACATTATGTTTCCTGATGTGGGCTTCTAGCCCTTCATTGTTCAGGAGAAGCATGGGTTCCCTATAGGCTCGGGCTAGAGTTTCTGTTGAGACGTCTCCCACCTTCTTAGGTGTGGGTTTTCTTCTCTCTGCTCAACGTGTAGGTGCAGTTCAGTGAGTTTGGGAGTTTTATTTTTCAGAGGAAGTGGTTTCTATATGTATATATTTATATTCAGTAGGTTTATATTTATATGGGAGAAGTTAGTTCAGGATCTTCCTGTCTCGCCATCTTAAATCATAGCCTTCTCACTCTCAGTGTGTTTCCAAGGTTCTTTCCCTGTCATAACACATACTAGTACTCAAATTTCTTATTATTTATATCATATTTCTTGCATACAGGGTCCCAGGCTCAGTCCCAGCACCATAAATCAGAGTTTGGCAGGGCTCTGGATATATATATATATATATATATATCCTATATATTACCTATATATTACATATATATTACCTATATATTATATATATAATATATACATGCTATATATTATATATATATTCCAGTTATTCCAGTTGTAACATAACTGTAATTATCAAATAGACTGGCTGGGTATATATTACCAGATATATATATATATATATGTTATATATATATATATATTATATATGTGTGTGTGTGTGTGTGTGTCTTATCTCTTTCTTTAAATGAAGTGATCCTTTGAGGTTCTCTTGACGGCTAAGTATTCTTCCTGGTACAAGCTAAACATATACATAACAGTTTTCAAAAGTTTCTTGTTCCTTTGAATCCCATCCATAGAAACCAGTACAAATAGAAGTATTTACACTAAAGATCAGACATGCTGTTAAATGACACTTCTTTGCAATGGGCTGCCTTTCCTGGGCAAATGTAATTTTTTTTTAACCAAATAGATTTTACTAAAACAATAATCTGTAGAGATAGCTTTCTTGGGAAGCTATTCCAGTTGTAACATAACTGTAATTATCAAATAGACTGGCTGGGTACTCATCACTATCTCTAACAAAAATTGCCAAGATTTTTTGTTTAAAGACTTTATGAAGATACAAAAGTTAAAATGAGAAAGACCAGAGTATGAAATAATTATTTGCAGTTGATTATTCTGTAAACTTAAACTAGTACAGTATGTTTCTGAAATAGGCTATAAGTGACATATGGAGAGTTCTGGTAACAATTTCCAAAAAAAAAAGCTAGTTATTGGTGAAATTTTATCTGGTGTGGCTGAGAAAATAGTGCCTTTTTTGGACATGCCAGCGTGTCGATGATCCTCATGGGTTTCCTACACTGTCTTTGTAACCCAGAATTGATACCGTGGAGGAAGTGTACTCATTGTTTACTTTGGGTGGGGCAATCAGATTAGATAATTGAAAATGGGATTTAACTTTAGATTCCTAATGATTAAACAATTTGTGCTGCTTTATATCTTAATGCTTTTTTTCAACCACCAAGTTCCAGATGCTACCATGATGCCAACATGGCTTCACTGGACAGATGACCTCACCAATGTGTCCTGGAACCTCACCTCCCCAGAGCCCTGCCTCACTAGGGCTAGAGACAAGCTGGGAGTATGAATCCACCTGTCAATCGACCTTGTCTAGTAGAGAAGCCATTACAGAAGCCAGACCTTCCAGCTTCTGCGCCCCATAATGATCCTGGGTCCATATTCCCAGAGGAATAAAAAGTAAGAAAGCTTCCAATGCAGGCAATGAGGTACAGAATTTTGGTGGTGGGAATTGTGTGGAATTGTACCCCTCTTATCCTACAATCTTATCTATCATTATGAAATCAACAAAAAAAATTGGGTTTAAGATAAAAACGTATCCGATGTGAGGGCGATCTGGCTGCGACATCTGTCACCCCGTTGATCGCCAGGGTTGATTCGGCTGATCTGGCTGGCTAGGTGGTTGTCTCTTTCCTCACCCCCTCCCAAAGCTGCGCGCTCTGTTGAAGAGGACAGCCTTCCCAGAATAGAGACAGACTAGTGTTCGGTCGAGGGTATATGAGTAGCTGCGCTCCCCTGCTAGAGCCTCCAAACAAGCTCTCAAGATAAAACAGTATCTTGCACTGATATATGTGTTAAGATAAGATATACATATACTTTATCATTGTATTCATACTTCAAACATAAATTGGGCTCAGACAAGATATGAATTAATATTCAACTATTTGTACCATTCAAAGGAATACTGTCATAGGATACAACCTAAAATAGGTATGCATTGAAAATAGACTCTCTGATCAGGATTCTAAGCCAATATTTCTTTACATCAAACGTAACTGTAATGGTCCTGGAGTTGGCACTGTAGATAGGGCATCGGACTCTCGAGCATGAAGTCCTGGGTTCAGTCCCCGGCAGCACATGTACCAGGGTGATGCCTGGTTCTTTCTTTCTCCTCCAATAATAAATAAATAAAATCTTTAAAAAAACAAAACAAAAAGGGAGTTGTGTGGTAGTGCAGCAGGTTAAGCGCACATGACGCGAAGCGCAGGGACCAACATAAGGATCACAGGCTCCACACCTGCAGGGGAGTCGCTTCACAGGCGGTGAAGCAGGTCTGCAGGTGTCTATCTTTCTCTCTCCCTCTCTGTCTTCCCCTCCTCTCTCCATTTCTCTCTGTCCTATCTAACAATGACAACAACAACAATAATAACTACAACAACAATAAAACAACAAGGGCAACAAAAGGGAAAGTAAAAATATAAATAAACAAAAAAAAACCCATAACTGTAATGTAGTACCTATAATTTTTGGCTTGATTCTATTGAAGTGGACCAAGGCGTGAAAAGAATTTTATCTGCAAGCAGAAGGATGAATATGGGATGATCTCACTCTCAGGCAGAAGTTGAAAAACAAAATCAGAAGAGAAAACACAAGTAGAATCTGAACTGAGTTGGTGTACTGCATCAAACTAAAAGACTCTGGGGTGGGGTGGGTGGGGGGGATACAGGTCCAAAAAAGATGACAGAGGACCTAGTGGGGGTTGTATTGTTATGTGGAAAATGAGAAATGTTATGCATGTACAAACTATTGTATTTACTGTCGAATGTAAAACATTAATTCCACAATAAAGAAATTTAAAAAAAAGAATTTGATCTGCAATCTGTATAAAATATGCTTCTAGTTTTTCTTCCCCTCCAATTTTTATAACTCTTTTGTCTATATAACTTTTGCCTAGAATTGGATACCAAGTTTCTCATTACAGCTTAGTTTTGTTAAATCATTTTAAGCTTTCAGTCTGACTTTCGTAAGAATGACTTCCATTTTTCTCTGATATGTCACTTGCATAATGTTTAAATAATTTGCAGCATCATAGTAACAAGGACAAGACGTGCGTTTTGTCAAGAACAAGAGTCTTTGTAGGCATAAAATTTAATTTGTAGACCCAAATGTAGTGGTGTGGTAGAAATGTAGCTGATAGTGTCAAGGAATTGATTACATATCTATGCATACATGCAAAATATAATAGTAGTTTTGCCTTTCAGTCTTATTCATATGTAAAAACTTTATATGGCACTCTCTGGGTAGGTTTCTGAATGGGTAAACTTAAAATTTCAGGTCACTTCTTCTTTGGAAGATATAAAGGGAAACCTTTGTAGAATCCTTTTCTACAATAACTATATTCCTCATAATATATCCTCTTACTCGAGATGATTGCTGAAATGAAGTTCCTTGGGTATGTGGAAGACAGTTTCCATTTTAGGTCTCATCAGTAGCTTCCTGTGTATCTTCCTTTAGGCAAACATCCTTTGTCAGAGAGGAGAAGCTGGTAACTTAAAAATAGCCAGATATCAGGTGATATTTCAAAGGCATAATGGAGAATGTTGACATATTGCTGTGGTGTCGGGCTCAGTTTATGCCTTCTATCTTCTTCGGGCAGACAGAAGAATTAGTCTGCTCTATGATGAGTTGGATGTATGTTTATTGGAAAATGTTCTGTTTTTAAGAGACCTTTCACCCCCAGACAACTGCACATTGCAGGAAAAGCACTCTCTGCATAGATGTGCATGTGTTTGTACTGTGACAAATTTCAGACCCAGGGGTTTCATTTGTTCTCAGATGCCGGACTAAGGATAGTGACTACAGAGCCTGTTGGCTTCAGTCAATGCAGGCTATTCATCACTTGTGCTTGATGGTACATTCAGCCATGCTCAAGGGTTGAGAAAGTCAAAAGACAATGAAAAAGTAAAGGCCCAGGATCTGAATTTCACCTTCTCCTGCTTTTGTTCTGGTTGGAGTTTTTATTTAGGTTTATGATGGTTTCTGCATAGACCATTATGTCTACTGTTTATCTCGGATACTCCTTGTGCCAGACCAGACTATCCCAGACACAGTTATTTCATGGAGTAACCACCCAAACACTCATATCTTTAAAATATGCAACCCGACCCACTGTCACCTCCCTGTGCAATGTTGCTTATTCATTCCTGTTTGACGCTTGGTATTTACAACCTGAATAATTCTTCTTGTGTTCAGTCTGATGAAATATATAATGGAGAGCATCATTTGATGTTAAATCTCTTTCTAGGTCAGTATTTTAGATATAAACTAGTAGCAAAATCCTGTTCCTCTTGCACATGGAAGCAGGTAGTTTGGTGCATTTAGGGAATTTTATTATTATCATTATTATTATTGCCCTTATTATTTGTCCACATTGTTGCTTATAGAGCTACATGTCTAGAGAGCCCTTGACTCACTCAATCACTAAATCAACCTGGCATCCCTGGTTTATGAATAGTAAGCAAGACCACACAGGGAAATAATAATAATAATGTTGTTATTATTATTATTATTATTATTATTATTATTATTATTATTATGGTGGATGAGAACATGAGGGCAGAGCGGAATAGGGTAGCCTGGCCAGGGAAGTCACAGCCACCCCTTGGGTGTGACAGGAGCACCAGCACAGGAGGGTCGTGTCTGCCGGGACCACTAATTATTTTGCAGTCACAAAGTGCCTGGTGAAAGGCTTAAAGGAGAAATTCAATGCAGTTTCCTTTTATCTGCCTCTCCAATTGATGTCTATACAGAGCAAGCAAGGCTCCCCAAACACACCAGTCTGTTTCAGATACACAAGATTAAGTAGCTAGTGACATTCAAGACCAATCGGCCCACCCAGGAGGACTGAAACTGGCGGAAAAGCTGTCAGATTTCCCCTTTTCTCCATTAATCTTAAAGCCTTTCAGTGGTGCCAGGTCGCATCTCCATCAGACAAGCTGGGAAGAATGTCCAGCCACTTTCTACAACGCCCCCCCCCCCCCCAGCTCACCCCCTGTCCCAAAGAGAGTAACCCCTTCATTGCTGAGTTGGTCTCTCAGATTCAAGGATTTTCTTTTCCAGGTCAGAAAGAAATCCTTACTGACCACAGTGCCCTTCCACACCGGGGGCAGTGGATGCAGTGGTGGGGTCCTTGTTCTTTTTCTTTTTTGATTTTATATAAATCTCTGAATTGAAGCAACACATACCGAAACATTCCCAAAGATACATTTGTTGACAGTGTGGTTGTTAACACATAGGCACAGCCCCTCACCCCCTTTAATTGGTGTCTAGGCGACTCATCAGGATCCCAGTGTCCCTTCATCCTGCCCCTTTGTCCTCTTTGCCCAGAGTCCTTTGCTCTGTTGCAAGACATACACCCAGTCCAGGCTTTACCATGCTTTGTTTACCTTTACTGTCTTTTTTATTCTAAGTTCTACCTATAAGTGAGATCATTTATTCTTTCTTTTTCTGGCTTGTCTCACTCAACATGCCTTTAAGTTCTTTTTTTTTTTTAAACTTTTTATTTAATCTATTTATTCCCTTTTGTTGCCTTGTTGTTCTACTGTTGTAGTTATTGATGCCGTCATTGTTGGATAGGGCAGAGAGAAATGGAGAGAGGAGGGGAAGACAGAGAGGGGGAGAGAAAGACACCTGTAGACCTGCTTCACCAACTGTAAAGCGTCTTCCCTGCAGGTGGGGAGCCGGGGGCTCAAACCGGAATCCTTACGCAGGTCCTTGTACTTTGTGCCACGTGCACTTAACCCGCTGTGCTACCACCCGACTCCCACCTTTTAGTTCTGACCACACTAATGCAAAGGCGATGGCCTCATCATGTTTAACTGTAGCATAGTAGTCCGCGATGAATGTGCATCATAACCTCCTTAGCTACTTAGATTTCTTGGATAGAGACAACCAGAAATTGAGAGGAAGAGACAGAGAGACACCTGCAACTCTGCTTCACCACTCACCAAGCTTTCACCCTGCTAGTGGGAACTGAACCTGGGTCCTTGTGCATTGTACTCAATCAGGTGTGCCACCACCCAGCCCTGGAGCTATTATTATTATTATTATTAATTTTGTCTCCAGGGTTGTTGCTAGGGCTGTGCTACAAATCCACTGCTCCTGGAGGCCATTTTTCCCATTTTGTTACCCTTGTTGTTGTTACTGTTATTGTTACATTGCTGTTGTTGGAGAGAAATGGAGAGAGGAGGGGGGACAGAGAGGAGGAGAGGAAGATAGACACCTGCAGACCTGCTTCACTGCTTGAGAAGGGATCCCCCTGTAGGTGGCGAGCTGGAGGCTTGAACTGGCATCCTTGAGCAGGTCCTCACGCTTAGGTAGCACCATGTGCACTCAACCCACTGCGCTACCACCTGGCCCCGGGGCCCCTTTATGTTTGTGATGCTGGTTGTCTCCCCAAGGCAGGAGTGCAGAGGGAGCAGGTTTCCTGAACGAAGGTGGCTTCGGTGGCAACTGGAAAGACAGACTTCATGGGCACTGCTTGGTAATTTGGAAGCTTTACCTACTCAGCATATGGAAGGAGAAAAGAGAAGCTGGGGGAGGGAACAAAGAGAAAGATAAGAGGGGGTAGGGAGAGAGGGAGGGAAAAAAATACAGAGGAGGTCTACAGGCAGCTCCTTCTTCTCTGTGTCTCACTCCAAGTCCCTGTAGAAGCAGATGGTAACCCGGGCAAGAGGTCACCAGTGAGGAAGGAGTAAGAGGATGTGTCTGCTCTTTTTACCCAGCAGCTCCTGAGGGACTGAGGTTTTCCAGGACTGTGGGCACCTGAAGGAGACCAGGGAGGCAGCGGAACAGGGGCTACACGGAGGGTCGGGGAGATAGCATAGTGGTTATATAAAACGCTTGCTTGCCTGAGGCTCCAAAATCCCAGGTTTCAATACTTAGCACTACTATAAACCAAAGCTGAGCAGTGCTCTGGTTGGAGGAGAAAGGAGGGAGGGAGGGAGGGAGGGAGGGAGAGAGAGAGAGAGAGAGAAAGAGAGAGAGAGAAAGAGAGAGAGAGAGAGAGAGAAAGCTATAGGAGTGGGGAATGGGCCGCACCTCTGCCATTCACAAATGAAGCATTATGGATTTTGAATATGGAACTCAGATAAGGGGACCAAGTTTTTCCTCTTTTTTTATTTACCCCAGAGACCCTTTTCTGTGGCTTTTATCTCATTGTTGGGGGATTCTGCCCCCCAACAATAGGCATTTGAGAAAGCCCCTTGGGTCCAGCTCTTTCAGCTGGGGTGGGGTGGGGGGGGGTGATTTATGGCAGCAGGTATAGACTGATTCCTGCTCAAAAAAACCACCAAACTTTGACCTCCACTAAAATCTTTCACAGCTCATATAGTTTTAGCACACGCGGAGTCTTGGTCACAAAACCCCATTCTTAAGCAGCATAGATCACTCTCTGGATGGGTTATCTTGTTCCCATTAGTAGGTGTGTTCTTCCCACAGCTCCCACCCCACCCCAGATGGCTGCTGGCAGCAAGGGCTCAGCGCTTTCCCATGAGCAGTGATTATTAAACAGACCTCCCTCTGGACGCCTTGCTTTAGGGCAACTTTCCGCCCGGACTCATTTAAATAACTTCTGCTACTGCTATCTTCGTGTCTCCTTCTTCATCAATCCTGGCAAAATAGGCCATCACCCAGGGTTAACAGCATCCCTTAATTAGATTAATTAATTTTAATGTTAATGAGCATCAAACTATGCTAAGGTAGACTTGTGTTGTTATCTGTCTCACCTAAACTGGAGAGAACAGATGTGTCATTGTGTGTATTAATATCCCTGCTCAAAGGAATATTAAGCTCCTAGGAAACACATCACAGGCATGGTTATCGAGCCACAGTAGCGCAGACACTGAAGGCGACTGTGTATTTGTTACTTGCTCTGCATTACTTTGCTGAAGAAACGCCCACCTGTGGGAGGGGAGAAAGGTGCAGAGGTTTCAACTGGCTGCAGAGCTCATGTGCAGTCTTCAAACTGATCATGTGCACGTCCTACTGAATTCAGCGATCCAAAGCGAGTCGGTATTTGTACGGAATGCAGATTCTAGCATGAGCATGAGCACGAGCATGAGCCCGCCTCTACTGTTACAGTTACGGAAAAGATAAGGGCTCCCTCTCCCTCTAAGGGAACTTAAGCCCCCAGGACAGGTGTTTTGTCTAGGACTTCAACAAACAGGCTTTGTATGATCTGAGTGTCTCATAGTGTCTTGAAGGGCCTGGCCAGAACTCTAGATTGTAATCACCCTAGATGGCCCAGGGCCTGCCCGGGTGGTTGGGCAGGTATCTTGGGCTTCCTGCTCGCTCCTTTAGCACCTGCCCGACTCTGCGCACGTGGAAGGACAGGGAGCTGGTGAGGGAACAGAGTGAAAGTCCATCTTCCCACAGCAGATGGTTGACAGAAGAAAACCTGCCTTTGATGGAAGGAAAACAATGTTTTCACCTGACTCTATGAGCACCCATAGGAGATGGGGGCGGGGTAAAAACCTACTACTTACAAGGACCCAGTTTGAGGACCCAGGTTCAGATCCTGGTCCCCACCTGCAGGGGGGAAAGCTTCACAAATGGTGAGGCAGGGCTGCAGTTGTCTCTTTGTCTCTCTCCCTCTCTCTCTCTCTCTTTTATGCTTTAAACTTTTATATTTATTTATTGGATAGAGACAGCCAGAAAACAAGAGGACAGGAAGAAATAGGGAGAGAGAAAGACACTTGCAGCACTGCTTCATCAATCGCAAAGCTTTCCTCCTGCAGGTGGGGACTGGGGGCTCGAACCTGGGTCCTTGCGCATTGTAACATGTATACTCAACCAGGTGTGCCACCACCCAGCCCCTGTCTCTCTCCATCTCTATCTTTCCCTCTATCTCCCCCCTTCCTCTCAATTTCTCTCTGTGTCTACCCAATAATAAATAACTTAAAAAAAAAAAAAGAACAAGATGGTTTGCCTGGGACTTTTACAATCACAGACCAAGTAGTAAGTTTTTACCACACCCCCTTCTCCTATGGGTGCTCATTAGAGTCAGGTGAAAATACTGTTTTCTTTCCATCAAAGGCAGGTTTTCTTCTGCCCCATGATGAAGATTCTCTACACTGGACTCTTGTGCTCCCTCTTTTTCTTTTACACCGTTTCCCGCAGCAAAACCATAACATAAGAGATATAGTTATGCTTTAGAAAAGATGCTGTTTCTCTGCACCCCAATAACAATTTTGATCCACACTCCCAGTGGGAGAAAGGTGGTAGGAGGAAGAGGATCAGAGAGCTCTCAGCTCCAGCTCTGTCAGGACGCGGCAGAGAGAGAAGGAAAAAGGGAGAGACATTGGGGTGTGGTAAGAGGGTCATGAGTGGTTTGGAGGGGAAGAGAAGGCAGGACCTGGGAGGAAAAGGGGACAGTTGTGTACAAATGTAGACAGATAATTGTAAAGATGGTAGTTAACCCATGTTCGCAACCTTAGGATAGCTGTGGTGGCTTGCAATGGAAGGATTGGGGATTCAGAACTCTGGTGGTGGGAAGGGTGTGGAATCGTACCCTTGTTGACATGTAATTTTGTAAACCAATATTAAATCACTAATAACATTTAAAAAAAGAAAAGATAATGTTTTCTTTTTTTAAGAAGCATACTTCTTTTTTTTTAAAGATTTTATTTATTTATTAATAAGGAAGATAGGAGGAGACAGAAAGAACCAGACATCACTCTGGCACATGTGCTGCCGGGGATTGAACTCAGGACCTCATGCTTGAGAATCCAAAGCTTTATCACTGCGCCACCTCCCGGACCAAAAGATAACATTTTCTTATCACCCAAAAGAGGATTCATATATTGTCTGAACTTCTGTGAATTTAAAGTCAGTCAATTAATGTGGTTGCTTTTTGTTGGTGAAACTCAAATAAATGTAAAATTTAACTTTCTGTATATTGTGGAAGATAAAAAAAATGTGAGCTACTTAGTTTTGGACAAAGATCTATAAGGAGAAGTCTGGCATCATTATTTAAAAATTTTTAGACTGTAAAGAATTTAGGGGGCTGGGTGGTGGTGTACCTGGTTGAGCACACACGCATAATGGGCAAGGACCTGGGTTTGAGCCCCTGGTTCCCACCTGCAGGGGGAAAGGTTTTCGAGTGGTAAAGCAGGGCTGCATGTATCTGTTTGTTGCTCTCCTTCTCTATCCCCCTCTTCCCTCTTGATTTATGGCTATCTCTATCCAATAAATAAATAAAAAGAATACAAGAAATAAAAAAATAATAATTTGGATTTTTCTGAAAATTACCTCCTTCCCTTCTACCGCACCTCATTCTACTTCACTCTTCCTACTTTTCTTCCTTTCTTGATTATACCTACACCCTCCTAAATTTTTTATAGTACTGGAAAAAGTAAGGAGACATCAATAACATGCAGACCAGACCACCCGTGAACATAAGACAGAATGAGGAGAGCAGGTTTTTTTTTTTTTTTTTTTTTCCATCAGGGTTATTGCTAGGTCTCTGTCTTCCCAGGAAACAGTTTTTTTTCTTTTTGATAGAGAAACAGAAACTTAGAGGGACCAGGGGAACTAGATAGTGAGAGAGAAAGAATGATACCTGAAATGCTGCTTCACCATTTGGAAAATATCCTCCTTGTAAGTGGGAACTACAGGCTTGGACCTGGACCTTTGTAAATAGTCATATGTGTTTTACCAGGCCTGCCACTGCCCAGGACCTTGCCATGCAGTCTTAAATAGCATAAGAGGTCATCTTTACATCAGATGTATTTGAAGATTCAGTCTCATTGGCAAGGGAAACTATAACAAGAACAAGCAAATGGGACTACATCAGATTAAGCATATTGAAAGAGACTACCACGGGGAGCAGGTGGAAGCACACTGGGTTAAGCACACGTAGTACAAAGCTCAAAGACCCACTCAAGGACCCTGTTTTGAGCCTACCCCACCCCCAGCTCCCCACCTGCGGGAGAGGATCACTTCGAAAGAGGTTAAGCAGGTCTGTAGGTGTTTATCTTTCTCTCTCCCTCTCTAGCTCTTCTCTCCTCTCAATTTCTCTCTGTCCTATCCAATACAAAATGGAAAAAGTGCCCACCAGAAGCAGTCTGTTCATAGTGCAGGCACTAAGGCCCAGTGATAATCCTGGAGGGGAAAAAAAAAAAAAAGAAGAAGAAAAGAAAAGAAACTACCATAAATGCAAAAAAAAAAAAAAAAAGCGACCTAGCAGTTGGAAGAAGATACTGCATATCACAGTTCTGACAAGGAGTTGATATCCAAGCTACATAAATAAATCATACAACTCAAGAGAGAGATGGGGGAAAAAAGCAGGCAAGAGATCTGAATAGACACTTGTCCAGCGAAACCATACTGATGGCCCCCAAATACATGAAAAAAAAATTCCACGTCACTCAGAGAAATGGAAATTAAAAATCACATTGAGAAGCCACCACGCACTGGTGAGAATCCTGCATCAAGAAGATTTTGAGGCCTGGCAAAGTAGTTCACCTGGAGGGGTTCAGTGGTGGCACAGTGCCTGATTCAAGACCCCTATCACCACTTCCAGTGATGGAGCACGGTTATAGGTCTCTCTTCTGTCTGTCTCCTTCCCTCTCTTTTTCACCCTCTCTCTATCAAAATCAAAAGGAGAATGACACACTTTACCTGGATTGTGTGCCTGCTTTGCCATGCACACAGCCCAGGTTCCAGCCTGGCATCCACTGAGTCAGAGGAAGCTCCAGTTCTGTGGCATCTTTCTCTGACTCTTTCTCTTTCTCTGACATTCCTTTAAGTCAGCCTGGAGTGGTTAAAGCCCTATGATGACCAAAAAAAGTGAAAAAGTGTTGATGCAGATGTGGAGGAAGCATTTTAGTGGGAGTGCAGCCTGCTAAAACTGCACATTATGAAGATTTCCTTTTTCTTTCTTTTCTTTCTCTATGTGCATGTGTGTCTTTCATTCTGTGTCTCTGTATGTGTCTCTTTCTGTGTGTCTGTGTCTCTGTCTATATCTGTCTCTTTCTATGTGTGTCTGTCTATTTTTATTATAGATAATTTTTTAATTTCTTTATTGGAGGATGAATGTTTTACAGTTGACAGTAAATACAATAGTTTGAACATTGTCAGTTTTCCACATAACAATACAACCCCAGCTAGGTCCACTGTCATTCTTTTGCAGGACCTCCCATCCTCGCGCCCAACCCACCCCAGAGTCTTTTACTTTGGTGCAATACACCAACTCAGTTCAGGTTCTACTTGTGTTTTCTCTTCTGATCTTGTTTTTCAACTTCTGCCTGAGAGTGAGATCATCCCATAGTCACTTTCCTTTCTTCCTTTCTTCCTTCCTTCCTTCCTTCCTTCCTTCCTTCCTTCCTTCCTTTCTTTCTTTCCTTATTTCTTTCTTTCTAATGATTTAATTCTGAATGACAAGTCTGTTAGATGAGAGGGGTACAGTTCCCACCACCAGAGTTCTGCATCCCATCCCCTCCATTGGAAGTTTTCCTATTCTTTATCCCTCTGGGAGTATGGACCCGGGATCGTTATGGGGTGCAGAGCCCACAGTACCACTCCTAGGTACATATCCAAAGGACACAACATTTATTTGAAAGCATATATGTACTACTATGTGTATAGCACTGCTATTCACCACAGCCATCAGACAGACTCAACCTAAATGCCCATTGACAGATGGCTGGACAAACACAATGTGGCATATACATGCAATGGACTGTTACTTGACTAGCAGACAAGAAGACAGCAACATGCCTGCTGGAATGAGACGTTATACTAAGTGAGATAAATAAGGAGAGGAAAGACAACTATGAATAGTTTCACCCACATGTGAAATAAATATAAAGAACTGAAACAAACTTACAAAAAAAATAAGCAAACGGACCCCCTAGACTCTGTGAAAGCTACAGTGGTTTTCAGAAAGAATGGGGAAGGGGAAATGTGGAGGGTGGGTGTAGAGGGATCTCTTTGGTGTCTTGGCATTGGAATTTTGGTGGCAGGTGTCAGAAGTTGTATACATATGTTTACATAGGTGTGAAACTACACTCCTGAATTTTGTTTTCTTATAAAGTTATGTAAATACATTTACAGGCACAATGAACCCCAGTGA
The DNA here is from genome assembly GCF_950295315.1 of Erinaceus europaeus. Classification (NCBI taxonomy): domain Eukaryota; kingdom Metazoa; phylum Chordata; class Mammalia; order Eulipotyphla; family Erinaceidae; genus Erinaceus; species Erinaceus europaeus. Next base: position 8,847,194 of record NC_080166.1, on the reverse strand, counting down.
TAGCCACCATGCAATAAAATAAATAAATAAATATCACGTTGAAGCAAGACATATTCTTGATGGATAGTCTATTACAATGAAGGTTAAGGTGGGACAGTGGATACAGCACTGGACTCTTAAGCATGAGGTCCCAAGTTCAATTCCTGGCAGCACAAGAGCCAGAGTGATGGCTCTCTCTCTCTTTCTCTCCCCCTATTGTTCTTGTTAGTGAAAAAAAAAAGATATTAGAAATGAAACATTTGTTCATGATAAGAAGCTGCCTAGGCCACTACTCTGTATTTGTTTAGTTGGCAAGAAAAAAAAAATCTTGCAAAATAACTGTCTCAGAAGCAACCTGAAATCAATAAAAGGAGTTATGTCTGGTAAACAGGTTGAGAGGTGCTATTTGAAACCCAGGTTGACTTTATGAGACTGTAGGTGATATGCCTGTACAAAGAGCCTAGTTTATCTAAAACTGCTTTTTTTAGATCTCATCTCTTCCACATAACCTTCTTCACAGAATCAGTCTGCAAAAGAACTTCAGAGAAGCTGCCAGTAAGGAAAGGAAAATATGTAAGAAAGCCACTGGTCTGCTTTGAAGTAAGTCTGTGTATCTTTGATGGTGTTGCCTCCTATTTGTCATACAAACATTTGACAGATTTCAGATTCAATCCTGGGGTGTTGTTAGTTTTCAGGGCTCCAGCGAACAAGTCCTGGCCCTACCTGCGAACAAGTCCTGGCCCTCTCAACTTACATTGAAAATGGATTCCAGAAGAATTTAAAGATGGGTGCTGTCTTTGTTCATCTCACAGCAGCCTATGACACGGTCTGGCACCGTGGTCTCCTGGTCAAGATCTCAAGATGCCTGCCTCCATGGGTGGCCAACACTATATCGTTTCTTCTCCAAAACAGAAGATTCCGGGTGCATCTGGGTGACAAGTCTAGCAGATGGAGACTTGTCTCAAGTGGCCTCCCCCAGGGCTCTGTTCTGGCTCCTACGCTATTTAATATTTACATCAGTGACCTTCCAGAAACTTCTTCAAGGAAGTTCATCTACGCCGATGACATCTGCTGTGCAACTCAGGCATCCAAGTTCGACATCCTCGAAGAAACACTCACGAAAGACATGTCTCTGATATCTGATTACTGTAAAATATGGTGACTAATCCCTAGCACTGCAAAAAGGGTATCATCTGTTTTCCATCTACACCATGCCTCGGCCTCGCGTGAGCTTAATGTGCAGCTTGGCGATACGAGAATCCGGCATGAAGCCCAGCCAGTCTATCTTAGCGTTACTCTCAATCGCACCCTGTCATTTCATGAACATCTCATAAAACTGCAGCAAAGGTTGGCATGAGGAATCACATCACTGCAAGACTGGCCAGCTCCTCATGGGGCGCGAGCGCTTCCACACTACGATCATCATCTCTGGCATTATGCTATTCCACTGCAGAAAATTGTGCCCCAGGATGGTTCCGTAGCCCCCATGTCCACTTGGTCGATTCCAAATTATACTCCTCCATGAGGATAATTTCTGGAACCATCCGTTCCACCCCAGTTCCATGGCTGCCAGTTCTCAGCAACATCGCCCCGCCAGATATTCGTCGGGATGTGGCATCGGATATCTTCGCCCACCCTGTCCAATGCTTGATGTCTCGTCATCCAATCTGGTCTCCTACGCCTACAATGAACTTCTCTGTTCCAGACTCTTGGAAACAGAGTTGGCAGTCAGCTGAGGTCAAGAACAAACACCTCATCACAGACCCCTGCAAGCGTCAACCCGGCTTTGACCTAGCACGTTATGATTGGGCCCTCCTCAATCGCTATCGAACAGGCCATGGCCGGTGCGCCACTATGTTCCATCGCTGGGGAGCCAGAGATGACCCAAACTGCCCCTGCGGCTCCAGACAGACTATGACCCACATAGTCAATGACTGCCACCTCTCCAGATTCAAAGGAGGTCTCGAAACTTTACATCGGGCTCAACCTGACGCTGTTGAGTGGTTACGGAAGAAGGGTAAACGCTAGAAGAAGAAGAAAGGGCTCCAGTAGGCTGGGCTAGCTTCGCGGCGGTAGACAGAGACTCAGGGACACACGGCTGGGCAGAGAAGCTGTATTTCTTTATTCACGAGCAACGATTCAAAAACTAACCTAATCACCACACAGATCTGTCCTGCATCTTTCTCCTCCAGTGACAGCAGCAGAAATTCCGGAAGTCCGTAGGATAGGGGACGGGGAGAAGGGGGGAAGTGTGAAACTAGCAGGGGCTAAACCACAATCTCCCAGAGGTGGGGGGGGGGAAAGCCAAACCAATGTGAACACTGGTTTGGTCTCACCAAAACCAGTTTGACTTTGTCTGGTTTAATGGACTAATTGTTGTGTCCTCCTAGCAGATAGCAAGGATTCTGTAACCCACTGGTTTTCCTGTAGAATTAAGTCTATTGGGATCCAAAACCAACATTTGTGCTCCACTGATGTTACTTTATTATTTTTTTTATCAGAACCTCTTGATCAAGTTTCCCCTATAAACTCTTTTCCCTCTCCTCAGTGGTTTAATTTAATTGCACCTAAACTCAGTGTAAACAGTCACACATTCTTTCAGGATGTAGGTGAAAAGAAAAGTCATGGGAAATACCCAGATATCATTTCTGTCTAGCCACCAAGGTGCTGATACAGTTGTCTCCACGCTTACAACGAGCTTCCCATCAAGACTTCACATTTTCTGTCATGTAGGTAGAGTCCATGTGATAGAAAGCACTAGGAAGGAAATGGAAGCATTTTGAAATTCCTTTTTCTCTAACTCCAAACTCAGACTTAACATGACCTTCTCCTGTGAGCACTAGGTTATGTGAGAAGCTCCCACAAGGGCTCCCATTGGTTACAGAATCACTGTTGGCATGTGACAGGCCTCCCATCCTTTGGCTGTTCTGTTTCTTCCACTCACTTCCTGACCTAGACTTCTGTTCAGAAAAGAAATACCTTATCCCTCGTTGCTTCCCAACAAGCTGCTCTGCCTGCTAAGTTGTTTCAGGATGTGGTGTTTTGCGATTTGCTACGTCCCAGGACATCTCAAAGACAGTGCTTCTGGCCACCCCCCCTGGCAGCTGTCCACTTCCTCTCCCTCTCCAGCAGCTGTTCTGACGTCCTGCTGTCATCCTCACTGTCCACAGCCAGACAGCAGTCTCCTTGCAGTGGGCATCCATCCTTTCAGTATTGGTAGGCTGGCAGCACTCCAGCACATGGGTAGACAGATACAAGAGGACAAGCTTGGGAATCAAATGTTGGCAGGGGAGGCACTAACACAAAGCCCTTCACTTGTGACTATCAGGAGCATCTTCTCCCTCAGCTGATGACATTTTCGTTTTTGTCTTTGTAATAGACTTGACATCCAGGGGACTTTTGTGCTGGTAGTATATCCTTCAAGGTTCTGTTTGCAGACACAGGATGTTTCTACTAGTTAGTGACTCCCAGCAGCTTGGACTTAATCCCTGGATGTTCAAAAAGCAGTGATTGCAAAACTAGGTAATCAAGGAAGCTGTTTGAGGCATGTATTCAGCTCCAGATTAAGGGATGTGGACAGCAGAGACAAAAGACGACAGCTTAAGCTTTCCTAGCCTGTCTGTATGAATTGAGAGTGATGACAAATCTGGAAAATTTGAGGAAAATTTTAATAAAAATTGTCTTTTCTGATCACAATTATATAAAACTAGAAATCAGTGGCAAGAAAAAAACTACTTCTCCCAAGATTGCAGACATGGGTTACCTATTATTTCAACAACTATCTGTCTCTATTTGTATATATTTGCCTATTTTTTCCCATGGTCCTATATTCTCTTCCTTTCCAAGTCACACTTATATCTATTACAACTGCTTCTGAATGTCCTTGCTTTTTGTCTCTTCTCTCTATAGGTCCTGATGGAATTGCAATTTAGAGTCCTCTATCATTGCTCCTCCACTGGGAGTATGGACCAACATTCTTTTGGGGGGTGCAAAAGGTGGAAGGTCTGGATTCTGTAATTGCTTCTCCACTGGATGTGGATGTTGGCAGGTCAATCCATACTCCCAGCCTGTTTCTATCTTTCCCTAGTCGGGCAGGGCTCTGAGGAGGTGAGGCTTCAGAACATATTGGTGAGGTTGTCTGTCCAGGGAGTTCAGGATTGAATCATGACAGCTTCTGCAATTTGATGACTGAAAGGCAGCAAGATATAAAGTGGGACAAAATGATTAATGAAAAGAAACCTAAAAGTAGGAATAGAGCAGATGAGAATAGGTATCTTAAGGAGCAAGTAAGTGAGGACGTCTATTTCAGGTGTGTTCCACAGGGTCTATGACTTTTGTAGTTTTCATCTTATAACCTATGCTGAGTTGAACACTGAGTACAGTTGTCATTTACCTACTCTAGTGCCATTGCCACTACCTTATCTGCTACACTCTCCTCCTCTTTCCCTTCTTTTGGTCCTTTTCTATCAATAGGTCAGGCGATAGCTTCTAGTACTCAGAGATGAAGTGTGGTCAGAGCTGCGGTGTGGGCATGAGGGGTCCTACTTGCAAATCTGAATTGGATTCAAACTATGGAATACATGGAGTGAGAGGAACCCTCTCTTGGCAAATTAACAGAAACTGTGGCTGACACAACTAGAAAAGGAACTGTTTACAGAGGGTATGAGGGTATCTTACAAACTAACACTGGTCTCAGACAGCTGACAGAAACAGAAATCCATCTAGTTAGGGTCTCCTGATAGTCTCTCATAAGGAGAAAAGTTACATGTCAGGGCTGTTGCTACCACCATCTCCAAATGGAGTCGCTCTTGCCAGTGCCAGGAACTCTTGGAGTTCCTTTGTGCCTCTGGCTTCCCATTCAAAGGTTGGGCTGATGCATGTGAGGAAGTCATTCTAGGACACAAGCCCACATGTTGGCTGCAAAATGGGCTAGTGACTAGAGCTTTCCAACATTTAGAAAACAATTTCCCAAGTATCAGAATGTTGTTGAGAGATTAGATAGCCCCAACCACAAATGCCAACTATACGTTCTCCAGTTTTCTCTGTTCTGTGGAAACACACACTCCCAAAATTCCCTCTCCACTCCCAAAATTCCCTCTCCTCTCACAGAATGTCCTCAGGCCACAGGTTTCGAGCTCGTACTTTCATGGCATGCCTTTGCAGTTTACTTTTCAAAATTTCCCTTGTGACAGTTTGGAAATATCGCCAAGCTTCATGAGCTATGAAGCAGTGCTTTAGGTGTCTATCTCCCCTTCTCTCTCCCCTTCCCTCTCAATTTGTTTCTCTCTCCCTCTTTATCTCCCTTCTTCCCTCTCAATTTCTTTCTGTCCTATTGCATAAATATAAACAAATAAATATTATAAAAAGTTCTGAGTCAATGACAAGGAAACACTTCTGGGAGAGCTCATACTCATGAGGACATGATAGAGCTGAGCAACACTGTGAGCCCATTGGCGAAGTGTGTGGAATAAAACTGTGAAATGATTGGTTATACTTAGAAATGGGTAAATTCTAGGGCCAGTACAATAGCTCACCTGCTTTGCCATGCACTGGTCTCAGGGTTGAGCCTGGCCTACTTGGCCCTGGGGGAAGTCTCAGAGTTGTACTGCATCTCCCTCTCTTCTGTTCTCTTTATGTCTCCCTCTGTCTGTCTGAAGAAGTTGCCCCAGAGAGTGAAGTTCCTGTGATGTTGAACACCACTTCCCCAAGAAAGAATAAATTTTAAATGTCCACTGTTGAGTCATCTGTGTTACTATTTAGATAAACACGATCAACTACCCTTCATGTAGGTTTTACCAACTTTCATACTTAACCAGAAATCTGTAAGAGTATGCATCATTTTGACATTATTTATTCCTCTAATTGTTCACTAGTGATATTAAACACTTCTTGATCATTAAAAAAAAAACAAAACTGGGAAGTGAGGATGAATCTGCAGGAGCTGTGTTCAGTCACAGGATTAAGAACATTTTCTTTGTTTTTACCAAGAACAACCTGCAAAGTTACTCTCCTCTGCATACTCCAACCAGTCCTCTGCCAGTGGGTAACCTGAGAAACTCAGGAAGTTCCTTTCTCTCTTTCTCTCTCTCTCTCTGCCTCTCCCTCTCTTCATCTTTATTGGATAGGACAGAGAAATTGAGAATTGAGAGAGGAGTGGGAGATAGAAATGAGGAGAGATAGGCAGACACCTGCAGACCTGCTTCACTGCTTGTGAAGTGATCTCCCCGCAGGTGGGGAGCTGGCGGCTCGAACAGAGAATCCTTGCGCCCGTCCTTGCACTTCGTAGTATGTTTGCTACCTCCTGGCACCCAGAAGTTTCTTTTCACCTAGACCATAATAGATAAGGGACGGGGCTGGTGGAATAGCTCGCGCTGCTTTGCTAAGTGGGCAGCCCAGGTTTGAGGCTGGCCCACATAGCATTACAGGGAACTTCATTATGATAGTCCCTATCTATCTATCTACCTACCTATCTACCTATCTATCTATATCTTTTTTTTTAAATAATATACTAAGGCCATCAAAATAGCTCACCTGGATAGTGTGCCACTCTGCCATGCATGCAACCCAGGTTCTAGCCCAACCCCCTCCACAATGGAGGAAGCTTTAGTTCTCTCTCTCTCTCTCTCTGTCTCTCTCTCTGTGTCTCTCTCTCTCTCTCTCCACCTTTGTCTATTCCTTTTTTTTAAATTCCTTTATTGGGGGATTAATGTTTTACATTCGACAGTAAATACAATAGTTAGTACATGCATAGCATTTCTCAGTTTCCCACCTAGCAATACAACCCCCACGCCTTTGTCTATTTCTATCTGAAAAAGGCGACCTGGGGCAGTGAAGCCCCAGAGATCATAACAAAGCATGAAAAAATAAAAGTAAATAATATCTAAGTGAAGTCTTTGTCTCTTGATTTACATTTTTTCTTACTTCTGTGGGTTTTTCTGCCCCAAGAGACAGTGTGAGCCCTTAAATAGACATTCTTTTATTCTCTCTTTATTATCAAGATGTTACCGTAGCCTTCACTTACTATTTAAGGATGGTGGTGCATCTGGTTGAGTGCACATGTTATAGTGTGCAAGGACTTGGGTTCGAGCCCCTGGTCCCCACCTGCAGGGGGAAAGCTTTGAGAGTGGCGAAGCAGGGCTGCAGGTGTCTCTCTTTTTCTCTCTCCTATCTCCCCTACCCTCTCGAGTTCTGGCTTTCTCTACCCAATAAATAAAGAATTAAAAAAAAAAACCTACCTTAAGTTAGGGATATAGCATAGTATTCTCCCATCAGGATGCAAATTTCTCCTCAGTAGAGTATATGTAGATCTCTGCTTCGCTCCCTCCCCACCAGGGGAAAGCCTCCAATGTGCCTGTGTTGTCTCTGTCTTTCCTTTCAGCTGAATCTACACCAGTCCTGAAATCTAATAAATCTAATAAAATTTCCTCTTTTTTCTCCCGTTCAGTGTCAATATTTTATATGATTTGACAGATGAATATGGAATTTCTTCTACTTCACTTCATGTAATCCACACCAACCTCAAAAATTCTGACTAAAATTGCATACACTTTGAGTGGGATTGGAGGTGCAAATGGAAGCAGAACTTCAAAGTATATTCCCAGCAAGTGTGTGGGCCCAGCAGAGAAGGCAGCTTTGAAAATCTTAGGAAGCAATGGGTTTATGGGAAAAATAATTGAAAATTTATTTTTCTGTATTAATCATACCACCTGTCAACTCTAAACACCACACTGATTTTATCCAATCACAGTCTAATTTCTACCATTCAGGGGGGATGTTTGGGGAATAAATGGTACTTTGTTTGACTGTCTATTTTGTAAGATCCAGCCTTTAACTGACAGTATGCATAGACAAAAGAGAATAAGAAACTTTCAGGGGCCAGGTGGTGGTGCACCTGGTTAAGCTCACATAGTGCTATGTGAAAGGACCCATGCAAGGATCCAGGTTCGAGCCCCAGCTCTCCACCTGCAGGTGGTGAAGCAGGGCTGCTGGTTTCTATCTTTCACTCTCCCTCTCTGTCTCCCTCTCCCTCTCAATTTCTCTCTGTCCTGTCAAAATGAAAGAAAGAGAAAAAGAAAGAAAACAGAAGACAAGAAAAGGAAAGGAACAGAAAGAAGAGAAAAAAGAAGAAAAAGAAAGAATGGCTGCTGGGAGCAGTGGATTCATAGTACTGAAACCCAGCAATAACCCTGAAAGCAAAAAAAAAAAAAGATTGTGTTGAGTGAGTTTGTTTTTTCCCATTTTGCTTTCTCTGACTAGTGTCCTGTAAATGGTGAGTGGATCCCCAGTCTGACACAAACCCACCTCATTTGCATTCTGCTGCTTGCTGAGCTAAGCCACCTCTCCATGCCTCACTTTCCCCATCTGTAAGCGCACTTGTGTGAGGAGGAAATCATTTATTAAATTGTAGGCATTTAGAATATTTCCTGGAACAAACTGTCTCCAAGACTTTGTGAGAATGCTGGGAATTATTATTGAGAGGGTGAGGACACAGCATTTTGGTGGTGGGTGTAGTGTGGAACTCTACCCTATAATCTCACAACCTTGTAAACCACTATTAATCAGAAATAAAAATGGCTCGAAGAAAGAAAAGAGTGCTGCTTGGCACACAGTACTTCAACTGAAGTGTTTATTATCCTAGAAAGTATGTTACCTTGCTTTTCTGGGGGTTGGGGCTGAAAGGCACACTTATTTCTGCTACTCATTTCAAGAAAAGTTAAGCAGAACAGGGGCCCAGGTGACCCTCCTTCTGATTTAGATCATTTGGTCAGTTACCAGTGAATCCGGATGAAACAATTCCCAACTAAAATGGAGAGTTGCCATCAATCCACTTAGTCTCGTTCCCCTTCCCCAGGAAATTCTGCTAGTGATTCTCTGCTGGTGCTTTTCAGAATAGTGGTTTGCCCCTGCTTCTGATCTGAGAGTTCTCTCTGGGCTGTTACACACTACAGTCACTGAAGCAAATCGCCCATTCTAGAATCAAAACTGTGGCAGTGGGAGAATTCAGCTCCAAACCAGAGCTCTGGGTGGAAGCTAAAAGCTATTCAGAATGAGTGCACGTGAACTGTGGGCAACTTTTCAGTCTCATTTGAGAGGGTTTCTTTTATATCTGATATTTCTTTATTTATTTATTCCTTCTTGTTGCCTTTGTTTTATTGTTGTAGTTATATTGTTGTTGTTATTGATGTTGTCCTTGCTGGATAGGACAGAGAGAAATGGAGAGAGGAGAGGAAGACAGAGAGGGGGAGAGAAAGATAGACACCTGCAGACCTGCTTCACCACCTGTGAAGTGACCCCCCTGCAGGTGGGGAGCCAGGGGCTCGAACCGGGATCCTTATTCCGGTCCTTGCACTTCGCACCACGTGAGCTTAACCCGCTGCGCTACTGCCTGACTCCCCCCATCTGATATTTCTATGACGAAAATCTTTACAGGGTCAGGTAGTGCACCTGGTAGAGCGCATGTTACCAAGGACCCTGGTTCAAATTCTCAGTGGGGGGTGAGCAGGGCAAGGGGGAGCTTCATGAGCAGTGAAGCAGATCTGCAGGTATCTGCAGGTATCTCCTGGCTCCCTACCCCTTCCCTCTTAACTTCTCTGTCTCTATCAAAATAAATCAGTGACAAATTAAAAAACAAGTCTTTCTGCAAGAATAGTTTGCATGTTACATTGCTGGTGATGACTATCATGTCCCGTGTTTACATTCTCACCCATCTCTTCAGCTCTGCCCCTCAGCCAGTCATTGCTGGTGTATTTTGAATGGAAAGTATCATTCCTGAAAAGGAATTATTCCGGGGGGTAGGGGGGAATGAGTTGATAAAGGAGAGACTAAAATGGGGGGTTGATTTTCTTTTAGGTAGTAAATTTCTTCTTCTCTTTTAAGAATCATTTTATTGAGGAAATAACGGTTTATAGGATAGTTGTCAGCACACAGGGACAGCCTGTCACCTCCCTGATAGGGCTCGGCACTCCACCCTCACCCTCCACCCAAATCTTTCCCCACCGTCCTGTACTGAATCCCTAAATTCCTCTCCACACCCTCACATCTCTACTTCTCCTGAAGTCCTTTGCTTTGCAAAAGAATTTACTTAATGGGGCTGGGTGGGGGTACACCTGGTTGAGTGCACATGTTACAGTGCACAAGGACCCAGGTTCAAGCCTCTCCCTCGCAGTTTTTCTTTGTCTCTATCCAAGAAAAAATATCCTTAATCTTTTGACCATTGCCCAACAAGGCAAGAATTCTAAGATGGTTATTTTTTTTTCCTTGTGGCTTTAGTGTAGCCATCTTACATCCCTCTCCCTCACTGAATTTTTTCATTAGATTTTTCCTTTAAATTCATTGCTCCAGGCTAACAATGTGCATGCCAAGTTTCCTCCTTGGACATTCATTATGACATTATTAACCTCTAAGAAAAAAAATAGTTATAATAATAATTATACGGATGCTACCAGAAAACAAAAAACACAGAGATAGCCTTTGATCACCCTTTCTTTATATATATATATATATATATATATATATATATATATATATATATATTCCCTTTTGTTCCCCTTGTTGTTTTATTGTTGTAATTATGATTGTTGTTGTTATTGATGTCGTCGTTGCTGAATGGGCCACAGAGAAATGGAGAGAGGAGGGGAAGATAGAGAGGGGGAGAGAAAGGCACCTGCTGACCTGCTTCGCGACTCCCCTGCAGGTGGGGAGCCGGGGGCTCGAACCGGTGTCCTTCTGCAGGTCCTTGCGCTTTGCGTCGTGTGCGTAATCCGCGACGCTACCGCCCGATTCCCTGATCATCTTTTCTATTTGTCACTTTCTTGGTTTTGATTTACATTTGTTTAACCAATGGCATTAATTCATAGCTCTGTGAATACCCACCCATAATAAACCATAGTGACACCACAGGAAAGAATCTTTCACTCAAGGATCAAAACATTCAAAAAGTAAATTGTAAGCTTTCACATTCCTACAAGGTTTTCTCAATTTATCCATCACTGAAAGATATTTTGTAATGAAGTGTGTGCGTGAGGGGGGAATCAAAAAATTTGTGTGTTTTAGGATATTTGGGAGAATCTATAATGAAATAAAACGGTAACTCTGATTCTGAAAATCAGTGTACTGGTTTCCATGTTTTTAGGTGGCTACTCTAAGCAATTCTGCTACAGAAGTTTCTTCATTCAAAGCGCATGTGGCGCAAAGCGCAAGGACCAGCATAAGGATCCAGTTAGAGCACTGGGCTCCCCACTTACAGGGGAGTCACTTCACAGGTGGGGAAGCAGGTCTGCAGGTGTCTGTCTTCTTCTCCCCCTCTCTGTCTTCTCCTCCTCTCTCCATTTCTCTCTGTCCTATCTGGCTACAACAACATCAATAACAACAATAATAATAACCATAAGAGTGATAAAATCAACAAGGGCAGCAAAAAAGGAAAATAAATAAACGAAAAAAAATTTAATACAAAATAAATAAACTGAAAATAAATAACATAAGAGATAGGGAGATGGCATAATGGTTATACAAAAAGACTCTCATGCATGAGACTTCAAAGTCCCAGTTTCAGACTTTCTGCACCACCATAAACTAGAGCTGAGCAGTGCTCTGGTAAAAAATAAAATAAAATAGTAAAATAAAAAAACAAAGGACTGTGCATATATATGAATGGGTTATGTACAAAATCATTATATTTATATAATTTACTTGTAAATGTATTACATATAAATAAATAATCTTTTTACTGTTCTCATCACGCCATTCTTACTCCCCCGTAATACTTTATATTTCTCCTATTTCTGTGGCGTATTCTTCTGGGTCTGTTTTGCTGTGTACCACATGTTGAGAGTGAAGTGTTCCTCGTCTTTTTGTCTGTGGCACTACTTTTGCTAATTCTTGCAAGGCAGCTCTGGTAACTGCAAACTCCTTTGGCTTTTATGTATCTTGCGCTGTCTTGGTTGCCTCTTCCTAGCTGAATGTTAGTCTTGCAGGGTCAAGTATGCATTTGTCTTTTAAAAGCCGTCTTTTGTTGTCATGGGCCATTTGGAATATACCTAAAATAGACCTACCTGCTTTTTTCCGAAACAGAGACGCCAAATCTTCATCTGCAATATTCTTGCCTTTAGGTTCATGATTAGTCAACAATTTGTTCTGCTTTATATGTTAACTCTTTTTCAGCCACCAGGTTCCAGATGCTACCATGATACCAGCCTGGCTTCCCTGGACAGATGACCCCACCAATGTGTCCTGGAGCATCACTTCCTCAGAGCCCTGTCCCACTAGGGAAAGAGAGAGACATGCTGGGAGTATGGATCGACTTGTCAATGCCCATGTTCAGCGGGGAAGCAATTCCAGAAACCAGACCTTCCACCTTCTGCATCCCACAATGACCTTGGGTGCATACTCCCAGAGGGATAAAGAATAAGAAAGCAATGAAGGGAGTGGGCTGGATATGGATCTCTGGGGGTGGTCATTTATGTAAATATACCCTTCTTACCCTATAGTCTGGTCAATCTTTCCATTTTATAAATAATTTTTTTAAGTTGTCTTCTAAAGTATGCAGTTGTTGTCTTTTAATACCGTGATTATGTTAACCCACTCACATCTGATCTCCATTGTTCTTGCTGAAAAACCTGATGCAAGTCTGACTACCTGCCTTTAATAAGTCACTTCTTTCCCTGGCAGCTTGTCATATTTTTTTCTTTGATAGCTTCACATAGATTTATCTGGGTGTCAGTTTATTTGAGTTTGGAAACTTGGGAGTTCTCTCTGCTTCCTGAACACCTACATCCTCGTCATATCACAAATTTTGAAAAACTTCTGTTATTATTTCCTTGAATATGGCTTCTTCTGTCTTCTCTTCCTTTCCTCTGCTTTTAAGACCCCACATAACTCTGATATTTAATTTTTTATTGGAGTCTTCAATCTCTTGATTTTCACTTTTCCTTAAGACTTTTTCTTCTTTTACTTGAACTCTAAGTGTGGTGTTGTTTTTGTTGTTGTTCTTCTTCATTTTTCTTTTCCACTGCTATTCCTGATATTTTTCCTACATTAAAGCAAGTCTACTTATTTGAATTGCTATTTGAGACTGGGATGGACTCAAAGTGTCTTTCATACTCTGGATCTCTGAGTTTTATGATTTCCTATCTTTGAAGTCATAACTTTCTTTCTTAATTCATTTCTCCATAGTCAATTGAGAGCTTTACATTTCTTCAGATTTCCTGATAAAGTATTTCCTAAATTCCTTTTCTGATAGCTTCTCTGAATCTGCATCACTAAGTATCTGGTTTCTGTGCTGATTTTCTAGAACTGAAGTTTTCCTAATTTTATCCATCTATTTTTATTTTTGTCAGCAAGTGGCACTGGTTTCTGTTTTACATGTGAGTTGACAAGGAGGGGAGGGGTTCTGAAGCTATGACATAGTATTGTAGTAATGTCTCTTAGACAAAGCCCTGTTTAGGGGTGGGAACAGGACCCCAGACTTCCTTCATCTCTTCTCAGACCATTTCCTGAAAGTAGAAATTTTTCTGCAAGGTCAAGATACTTTGCTCCTCTGCAGGCCTGACCTCATTCACCAGGATCTGTGTGGCAGTTGGGTCACCTTAGAGTTTGTTTGGCTTCCCTGTTGTCACAAAATTATAATGTTCAGTTCCTTGCTTCCCCCAGATGACCCTCTGAGGTTCGTTCCTGAGTTTGTGGCCTCTAGCACTCTAAAAAGGAGTCCTGAGCTCCTTTCCCTATATGACAAGGCTCCTGAATGATTCTGTGCAGGTCCTTTAAGCCCACTGTGTGGATAGGGAGCAATTGCTGCTATGTTACCCACTGGCAATGTGGTGCTGTGTGCTTTTGACTATTTTTCTCCCTTCTCTCCTATTTTTGCTGCCCGTATGTAATCACCAATCTTCAGACAGTGCTTTTTTATTCTTTTTTTTTTTTTTTTTTTTTTTGCCTCCATCATTATTACTGGGGCTTGGGGCCTGCACTATGAATCTGCTGCTCCTGTAGGCCATTTTTCCCATTTTTGTTGCCTTTGTTGTTATTGTTGTTGTTATTGGATAGGACAGAGAGGAATCGAGAGAGGAGGGGAAGACACAGAGAGGGAGAGAAAGACAGACACCTGCAGACCTGCTTCACTGCTTGTGAGGCAACCTTCCTGCAGGTGGGGATCCAGGGGCTTGAACCAGGATCCTTACACTGGTCCTTGCACCTTGTGCCATGTGCCTTGACCTGCTGAGCCATTGCCCAGCCCCCGATGTTTTATTCTTTACAAGAAATCCCAGGTGTACTTTAATGAAATCTTTGGAGCTGTTTCATTTTAATATTTGTTTTCTGGGGGAGTTCTGGGACACCAGAGAGAGAGAGACACCAGACTAGTACACTAACACAAAACAGGAGGTGCCAGGGATCAAACCTAGAGCGTCACACCTACAAGTCCTGCACTCTACTTCCTAAACCATCCCATAAGCCACAGGTACATTGCATCTTTATTTTAATTCAGCTCAAAATATTTCCTAATTTCCCTTGTTATTCCTTTTTTGATTCCTGAGTCTTTTAGATGTGTGTTGTTTAATTTCCACATGTTTGTGGATTTCCCAAATTTCTTAGTGTGTTGTTTATTTGTAATTCAACTCTATTGTGGTCAGAGAACATTTTTTGTATGGTTTCATTTTAAATTGAGGCTCATTTTATGGCCTAACATATGGCCTCTCTCAGAAAAATGTTCCATTGCACTTGAGAGAAATCTGTAATCTGTTGGTGTTGATGAAGTACTTTACAAACATTTTTTAGATTTAGTTGACTGATAATGTTCAAGTCTTTCTATGCTTGTTAATTTTTTGTCTAGTTGGTCTAGTCAGTAGCAAGCTGGATTACTGATATCTCTAACGGCTATTGTTAAATATTTCTCCCTTCAGTTCTGTAATCATTAATGTAGTATATTTTAGAGCTTATGTGCATGTATTACTGTATTATACCAATGAATTAATTCTTTTGTAAAATTCTCCCCTCTCTAGTAACAGCTTTTGTCTTAGTCTACTTGTCTGATAACAATTACATTTAACAGCAGGTTCTATAGCGCTAGCAATCTGCTTTTTTTTTTTTTAGTGTGTCCTTGCTGACTGACCAAGTTATCTTCAGCTTCACTAATCTTTTCTTCTGCTAGCTAAGCTATATCCTTGAGCTACTTTGATGACTTTTTCATTTTAGTTTTACTACATTCAACTCTAGCATTTCTGCATGCTCCCTTTCTCCCTATTTCAATGCTTGTTTCTTTACTAATGTTCTCAATTGGAGAATATTATCGAATTACTATTCTACTTTCCCTTAATGCACTAAGTATGGATTCATCTTATTCTTTGAACATACTTAAAGTAGCTACATTGAAGTCTCTGTTATTTCTAGTATCTTGATACACCAAAAAAAACCGCATTTAAAAATATATGTATAGATTTATATATTTTTAAAAAATGTAAATATTTTATTTATTTATTTCCATTTCTTGCTCTTGTTTTATTGTTATAGTTATTATTGTTGTTGTTATTGATGTCATCATTGTTGGATAGGACAGAGAGAAATGGAGAGAGGAGAGGAAGACAGAGAGGGGGAGAGAAAGACAGACACCTGCAGACCTGCTGCACTGCCTGTGAAGCGACTCCCCTGTAAGTGGTGAGCCGGGAGCTCCAACCAGGATCCTTATGCTGGTCCTTGCGCTTTATGCCAATTGTATTTAACCCGCTACACTACCGCCCAACTCATACATATATATATATTAACCAGAGCATTGCTCAACTCTGGTTTATGGTGGTGTGAGGGATTGAATCTGGGACTTTGGAGCCTCAGGCAAGAGAGTCTATTTGCATAACCACTACCCCTTCCCCCCAGCAGAAAAAAAATTGGGGGGGTCTAACTTTTCTCCTTGTGTTCACATTACATTTTCTTTTTTCTTTGCTTGTGTCATAATGTTTTATTGACAACGGGACATTTTAGAGAATGTAGCAATAGTCATCTTTTATTCTACATGCCCATTAATTAATTGTTATCAACTTAATTGAACCAACTTGGTGAATTCTAGTCCTTTTGTAGTATGTGGTTTCGCATGTATAGCACCACTAAGTTATTTCCCTTTTTTTTTTTTATTGCCACCAGAGTTACTGCTGGTTATTACAACTGAACTACTGAATCTACTACTTACCTGGCAGTCATTTTTTTCTCCTTTTTTTTTTTCTTTCTAATTAGATAGGACAGAGAGAAATTGAGAGAGGCCAGGAAGGGTGGGGGCAAATAGCATAATGGTTATGCAATGAGACTCTCATGCCTGAGGCTCCAAAGCCCCATGTTCAATCCTCTGCAACACGATAAGCCAAAGCTGAGAAGTCCTTTGGTAAAAAAGAAAAAAAAGGGGAGTCAGGCAGTAGCGCAGCAGGTTAAGTGCACGTGGCACAAAGCACAAGGTACCGGCAGAAGAATCCCGGTTCAAGCCTCCGGCTCCCCACCTGCAAGGGGCTCGCTTCACAGGCGGTGAAGCAGGTCTGCGGGTGTCTTTCTCTTCCCCTCTCTCTTCCCCTCCTCTCTCCATTTATCTCTGTCCTATCCAACAACAATGACATCAACAACAACAGCAGTAATAACTACAACAACAATAAAAAGGCAACAAGGGCAACAAAAGGGAAAATAAATTTTGAAAACTTTTTTAAAAAGAAAAAAGAAAAACCGGGAAGAGCCAGAGAGGGAGAAAGAGAAAGAGAGAGACCCACAGCCCTGCTTACTACTTGTGAAGCTTCCCCCTGCAGGTGGGGAATAGGGGCTTGAACCTGGGTCCTTAAACTTGGTAATATGTGCAATCAACTGGGTGAGCCACCACCAGCCCCAGTTATTTTCTTTACAAAAAAAAAATTAGGTGACCTAAGAGGTATTGCAGTGGGAAATGTACTGGATTTTCATGCACGAGCTCCCTAGTTGGAGCCCTGGCATTGCATATGCTGGGGTGATGCTTAAGTTCTCTCCTCTTATTAGTGAATAAATTTAAGTGGTCTGAGAGGTGGTGTGGTGGATAATGCACTGAACTTTCTCAAGCACATGGTCTGGAGTGCGACCTCTGGCAGCACATGTACCAGGTGATGCTCTGTTTCTTTCCCTCCTCCTATCTCTCTCATTAAGAAGTAAAATGCTGGGAGTTGGCGGTAGCGCAGCAGGTTAAGTGCACGGGGCGCAAAGCGCAAGGACCGGCGTAAAGATGCCGGTTCGAGCCCCGGCTCCCCACCTGCAGGGGAGTGAGTCCACAGGCGGTGAAGCAGATCTGCAGGTGTCTGTCTTTCTCTCCTTCTCTCTGTCTTCCCTTCCTCTCTCCATTTCTCTCTGTCCTATCCAACAATGACATAACAACAATAATGATAACTACAACAGCAAAACAACAAGGGCAACAAAAAGAAATAAATATAATAAATAAACTTTTTTAAAAATTCTAAAAATTAATTAATTTAAAAAATATTTTAACTGTACTGACTCATTGCCTCTGAGTCAGTACAGCTTACTGGTCAGTGACTGGTCAGAGGCTGTGCTTCAACCCTCTGGAATAGTAAATCTTCTACTCTTTGCTCTTGGAACTCTATGTAGTATGGGGGCTCCTTTCAAAAGTTGAGAAATTAAGTCTGCCCTGTGCTTGGCCAGGAACCGGTAACTTCTCTGGCCACTTGGGTGAACCTTTGTTGACGTACACAACTTTTGCCAGTGACCAGCGGTGAGTGTGATCTAACGGGACTCTTTCAAGTTATCTTTTCCTGAGTTTCCTTCTTAAATTTCCAGTAATGTCATTTTACTTGACCTTTCTTAGTTATTAGCTCAGAGATGTTAGCTTTCCTTAACTGCTTGCCACTCACCTCTATTGTTTTTCACTCTGATCCTGGATATAATTTGCTCCATTCTCTGACCCAAATAAACTGAGTCAGCCGAGTCCCTTCCACAACCAAACCCATGCTGGACAGAAATTCTACAGTTGTGGGTCAGAGCCATGGAGCCTAAGGTTGATGCTTACAACAGAGCCCCAGGAGCCTAAGGTTGATCCTTACAACTTCCTCAGCCTTTTTTGACGCGAAACCTGTGTCTCCTTTGTGGACTGAATGAAGGAAGACTGTTGTTGCTAGCTTGTCCCATGGACTACCCCACCAGGGAAGGGAGAGGAGAGGGGGAGGGAGCACCCCCCCCTGACTGGGATAAGGAGGACTTCCACTGTTTATCTATATTTATTAATTCCCTTATTGTGAGGGAAATTGCACCTGTACATTGCTTCAGGGTTATTTTTACATCTCTGTGAATTATTGAGACGTTTTCTCTTTTTCTTGTAGAACTTCAGTCATTCTTCAACTCTAAATTCCTATTAACCCTTTAAACTATGAAATATTTTGCAAATGTGTGGCTCCCACCCCCCATCCCACCCCCACACACTGTTGATTTCTGCCTTCAGGGTTATCTCTGGGGCTGGGCGCCAGCACTAAGAGTCCCCTGCTCCAGGCCGCTATAAAGGACAGAGAGAAATTGAAAGGGGAGGGGGATATAGAAGGAGAGAGAAAGACACCCGCAGACCTGCTTTGCAGCTTGTGAAGTGCCTCTCCAGCTGGTGGGGGAGCTCCAACCCAGATCCTTGCGCGGGACCTCGCTATTTGTACTGTGTGCTTAACCCGCCCCAGTTTGTCTTAGTCCTTGCCTAAGAATCCTACCTAAATTAGTTTTCATAGTCAAATGCATCAATAATTTCTTTCATTGCATCTAGATTTGGGGTTATAGTTTAAGACTTTAATCATATTTAAAAATCTTTTGGTATTGAAATGATACATGCACCCCCTTTTTTTAATGTACTCTTTCCTTTTACCTATTGTCCTCCCCTTCTCCCAGTCTTTCCTCCTATCTGATCCAGTTGGAACTCACTTCCTTTTTTTTTTGGAACTTACTTTTGTGTATAGTGTGAAGAATGAATGGATCTTTGTTCTTATTTTAAAGGTACCACTAGGAGGCTGGGCGGTAGCGCAGCGGGTTAAGCGCACATAGTGCAAAAATGCAAGGACCGGCGTGAGGATCCCAGTTTGAGCCGCCAGCTCCCCACCTGCAGGGGATTCGCTTCACAATTGGTGAAGCAGGTCTGCAGGGGTCTTTTGCTCCTTGTCTCTGTCTTCCCCTCCTCTCTCGTTTTCTCTCTGTTCTGTCCAACAACAACAACACTATAACAACAATAAGAATAACAACCACAACAAGGGCAACAACAAAGGCAACAAAATGGGAATAGCCTCTAGGAGCAGTGGATTCATAGTGCTGGCACCGAGCCCCAGCGATAACTGTGGAGGCAAAAAAAAAAAAAAAGTACCACTTAGGAATCGCTTCACAAGAGGTGAAGCAGGTCTGCAGGTGTCTTTCTCTCTCTCTCTCTCTCTGTCTTCCCCTCCTCTCTCCATTTCTCTCTGTCCTACCCAGCAACAACGACATCAATAATAACAACAATAATAACTACTATAATAAAACAAGGACAAAAAGGAATAAATATTTTTAAAGTGCCACTTATTAAAAAGATAATACTTTATCCATAATGAGATATCACTATCATATTTAAATTTTCTATAGGTACCTAGTCTTACTATTATTTTTATTCTATTGTATTCACCCACCAATTCCAGGATGCATTATTATCATCTAGTCAATACTCTTGGCTGGTCTAGTCAACAGTCAGGCCACATTTCAGTAGTCCTCTATGTGTCTCCAGCTGAGTGGCTCACTGGAATCTCGCAGTCAGTATAACGAGTGATGGATTTATCTTTCCATGCATATGTTTATAAACAAAGAACTAGATCACAGCAGAAAATGATTGCTTCATCGAGTAAGGTATGTTCGGAATTTTGTTTTACACAATAATGGAAAACTAGGCAAGTATTTTATTCTCTGGTTTTTGCAGATGTTAGTTTTGAGTAATATTTCTTCCAATATTTCTTCACTTTGCCTTCTTGCATATGGACCATCCTAGCTGTGGTGCAAATAGCTGCCGGGATGGAAACATCTGACTTTTGGACTACTCTTTGTATGAATTCTAACAATACTAGCCTTTCAGTCACGCATCAGAAATGATGGTTAGCTGTTTTTCTACCAAATGCACATCATAATATACTGCTTTGACATCATGCTGAGGTTTGAACACTTGGCTCAAGTGACACCATCAGAAACTTCTAGTTTACTTAGTATGTTTTCTATGGGTTGACTGATATATTGAGGTTGCAAAAACTTGTTTACAAACAAAATTTCACCAAATATTTTAGCACTTTTTAGATCCTTCTCAAAAGTATTTAATCTAAATCCCAAAAAGAAACAGTAGAAGAAATTCAAACTGGAACATTCTATGAAGTAACAAGCTTGATTTTTTTCACAAAATGCCCAATGTCATGAAAGAAGAAGAAGAACAAAACAAACAGACAAACAAACAAACAGGTTAACTGTTTAGGATGAAAGGAAGCTACAATGCAAGATGACTGAATTAACAAAATAAAACAGTGCAAATAGTGAGGAAAACTGGGAAGTCTAAATGCTGTTCAATAGTCAAGTGTCAGGTTCAAAAAGCAATGTGCTGCTGTGGTACGTAGAATAATTGTGGACTTCCATCTTCTGAAAAGAGACGCCTGTCCCCCAGAAGATATCTACGTCTGTTATAAGAAGGAGGGAGAGAAAATACAGACGGGTCAAAATGCAAATGACTGAATTAAATTGAAAGACATACATGAGTGTTCATATTCAACCTTTTTTTTTAAGTGATACAAATTTAGGGGAAAAAAAACAACGTAGGAGAAAATCTTTAAGAGATAATGACGGGGGTTGGGCGGTAGCACAGTGGGTTAAGCGCACGTGGTACAAAGCTCAAGGACTGGCATAGGGATCCCAGTTGGAGCGCGCAGCTCCCCACCTGCAGGAGAGTCGCTCTGCAAGCGGTGAAGCAGGTCTGCAGGTGTCTGTCTTTCTCTCCCCCTCTGTCTTCCCCTCCTCTCTCCATTTCTCTCTGTCCTATCCAACAACGAACAGCATCAACAACAACAATAATAACCACAACAAGGCTACAACAACAAGGGCAACAAAAGGGGGAAAAATGGCCTCCAGGAGCAGTGGATTCATGGTGCAGGCACCGAGCCCCAGCAATAACCCTGCAGGCAAAACAGAGAGAGAGAGAGAGAGAGAGAGAGAGAGAGAGAGAGAATGACTGCTCATTAAGGAGGAAATTTATTGAGTTCAATGTATTATTACTGGTATGTGTTTCATAACTCAGATTCCCCCCCCATTTTAATCTTCATTCCCCATTTAGTTTTGATCTCTATCTTGAAATACACTGTAAGTTTCATACAATTAGTTTTCTCCATTTTGAAGCATTTATGAGATTATTTTAGCACTTAAGATGAAACGGACTATTTTCTTTATTTTTATTAGTGATTTAATAATGATTGACAAGACTGTGGTATAAGAGGGGTACAATTGCACATAATTCCCACCACCAGAGTTCCATATCCCACCCCCTCCATTAAAGGGTTTCCTATTCTTTATTCCTCTGGGAGCATGGACCCAGGATTATTATGGGGTACAGAAGGTGGAAGGTCTGGCTTCTGTAACAGCTTCTCTGCTGGACATGGGTGTTGACAGGTTGATTTATACTCCCAGCCTGTTTCCATCTTTCCCTAGTGGGGCAGGGCTCTGGAGAGGTGGGGTTCTAGGACACACTGGTGAGCTCATCTGCACAGGGAAGTCAAGTTGGCGTCATGGTAGCATCTGCAACTTGGTGGCTGAAAAACATGAAGATATAAAGCAGAATAAACTGCTTAGTAAACAGGAGCCTAACGGTAAGACTATAGCAGATGAGATTTGGGGGTCTTCATGTTGGAAGAAGCTAGGAAGTCTATTTTAGGTATATTCCAAGGGGTCCATAATTTTAATTTTCACCTGAACCTGGCAGCTAGCATGCAGGTGGACTAAACATATGGTTTGAGAAGATCATGTTAGAGTTGGGAATAGGACTAGCAATCTGGATCAGGGAAGAGAGTAGCTCCCAAATATGGGAAAAGTGTATGAACACCATTAACTGTAAACCCTTTCAAACTGATTTAGGGCCCGTGTCTATTCATATTCAGCACAGGAGCCTGTGTAACCTCTGCATCCCTGTCAGTCTGCGCTCACATTCCACCGTCATAGCTGGGACCAGTCTAGGCTGCGCTCATTGCAGGACCCGTCTTCCTCGAGTAGCAGAGTATGTTGACCCAGCCTTTCTCTGGAGAGTGGGGCAGTTTCTACCATTGTTTTTCCATATTGAGGACAAGGTCCTGTGGAGGCCCAAGAGAGGATTTCTGATGTTTCTGATGGAGATGATCAGTGACGGTGGAGAGAGGGGTCTGGTAGAGAGGTCTAGACTCAACATGTCTATGTGGGAATCCCAGGACTTCCTATCTAGGGCCCAGATGATGGGGTGGCCATCATTAAAGTGTGCCAGTCTCTTGCCCTTATCCAGCTTTTGTAGGGCTTACTTTGTCCGACAAGGTTAGAGTTAAGAGTGTTTGAGGGAGGTGAGGAGGGTATCTAGGTCTAAGTAGAAGCTATTTGATTACGTCCTGTACTTTGGTGTCTTTTTTAGGCCTCCAACTTGCTTGCTGAACTATGAGTCACTGCAGACGACTGCACACTTTTGTTTTAAGGTGTATATTTCCCTCTAACTTACGGGTACATGTGCACGTGTGTCCTGTCTCATGGGCCCTGGTCTGTATCTAGGTTCTGTGGTTTTGTTAGGAAGTGAGCCGCCCGAAATGGAAGTTAGCAGTCCTGTGAGCTAGGAAAGGTCTCACTAGTGGAATGGAGCTGGAGGGCTGACATCCCCGGCCCAGCGTCTTTGGACATAGACTGAAGTGGAACACATCGAGGTGGCACTGGCTGCACTGGTTCGGCTGAGGTGGGCAGATGCAGCATCAAATGCTGTAGACCAAGAGAAGCGTGAAAGAAAACAAGCAAGTCTCCAGCGGCTGCACTGGGAGAAACATGGGTTTTAAAGAGAACGGGGAAGATGCCTGGCTATCTTCGAGTTTAAGAAGGCGACAGATAATTATTGTTATAACCAAGTTATTTTGGAACTTGGTTTACTTTGAAAATCCCATGGTTAGAATTTACTGTACCATATAAGACTTTACCATGATTTATGTCACTTAATGCTATTTACAAATAACTATATCTTACATACTGACAAGTCTAGTTGCTTCTGGTCTCCCTGGTATGAGATTATAGGTGATTTAATTTTTTTTTTAAGTTACTATTAGAAATTCATAGGGGGCCAGGTGGCACACCTAGTTAAGTACACACATTCTGGTCCCCACCTGCAGTGGGAAAGCTTCCCGAGCAGTGAAGCAGGGCTGCAGGTGTCTGTCTTTCTCCCTCTCTATCTCCCTCTCCCTTCTAAATTTCTGTCTGTATCTATCCAATGATAAAGGTTTTGAAAAAATGATTTAAAAATGCATTAACAATTTAAGCTTAATGCTAAAATCCAGTTTACTAATTTGAAACCTTAAGTGTTTAGATTAAAGGAATTTATATTCAGAACTGAAGTCTATGCATTATAAAGCTCAAGACTTTCAATCTATTTTCCCTCTCATATTGATGAATAGTGATTTATAAGACTATTAACAGGAGTGTATTTTAACAACATCCCTGCCACCAATGGTCTGTGTTCCTACAGTGAAGCTGAACATCTACCTTCCTCCTCCCCCCGAGTTGTTTTTTTTAACTTTGATGCAATACTCCAAACTCAAATGCTGCCTTGCGTTTCCCTGTCTGCTCTTCTTCCTCAATTTCTGTTTATGAGTGGCATCATCCCATACTCATCACTTTCTGGCTTATCTCAACATAATTTCTTCAAGCTCCATGCAAGATGGGTCAAAGAAGGCGGGTTCATTGTTCTTACTAGCTGAGGAGAATCCCAAGGTGTATATAGACCACGACTTGCTCAGCCACTCGTCTGTTGTTGGGCACCTGGGTTGTTTCCAGCTTTTGGCTAATTACACATTGTGCAGCTATGAGCTGACTGTTTTCTGTGAACAAGAACCTGAGTTGAAGCAGGAAGGGGGGTTTATTAGAGGGACCTTGGAGGTAATTCAGGCTCAGCACCTGTACAGCCCCACTATTCCTGGAGGCCATTCCCCCCCTTTCTTTCTTTCCTAATAGAGAAAGAAGGGGGAGGAGAGAGGAGAGATCCATGTAACACTGCTCCACTGCTCACCAAGTTTCCCATCCGCAGGTGGGGACTGGGTATTTGAACCCAGGTTCATGCACAAGGTAGCAGGTGTGCTCCAAGTAAAAAAGGCACGATGCGAAAGAACATAACGGTCACTGTATCAGTAAGTGCCTTTAGAGTACTGAGATGAGGGGCCAGGCAGTGGCGCACCTGGCTAAGCGCACACATTATAGTGCACAAGGACCCAGGTTCAAGCCCCTGGGCCCCACCTGCAGAGGGAAAGCTTTGCAAGTGGCGAAGCAGGGCTGCAGGTGTCTCTCTGTTTCGCTCCCTCTCTATCTTCCCCTTCCTTCTCAATATCTCTGTCTCTATCCAATAATAAGTAAAACAGTAAAACATTAATCCCCCCAATAAAGAAATATAAATAAATGAATAGAGTACTGAGGTGGAAGCCATCCCGAAACCAGCTGGACATTGATGCCTGGTGTAAAGAATCCTCCCCCAAATTGACCCAAGTTGCCAGGCAATGCATGAAGTTGCCTAGGAAGTTAGTTCTACCAGAGTAAAAACTGCAATAAAAACAAACACTGTACTTTATTAAAACCTAAAGTAAAGGAGAAAAGGCAATGGAATATAAGTAGGTTGTTTTTAACTAAGAGTTGAACTTACACATTATGAAATACCTATGGAGTTTTTCTCTTTTTATTTTTTTCTCTAGGGTTATGGCTGGGACTCAGTGCCTGCACTGCAAATTCACTGCTCCTGGTGGCCATTTTTTCCGTTTTATAGGATAGGACAGAAAGAAATTGAGAGAAGGGGGAGTTAAAGAGAGGGAAGCGAGAGGGAAACAGACACCTGCAGACATGTTTCACCACTTGTGAAGCTACCTCCTGCAGGGTCCTTGCGTGGATCTTTGTGCTTGGTACTGTGTGCTTAATTAAGGCCAGTGGGCCACTGCCCAGCCCTCCTGTGGAATGGAGTGAGAGTGCTGAGCCCCTCACATCTACCCCACCAACACCACCTTTACCGAACTATAAGGCTGTGGGCTGTGGTTTGTTATTGTCAGTGGAAGGTGGAAGGGAGTACATCTTGAAGTTCCCATGTGAGAGGAAGGCTACACCACTAAGAAACCCCCAAATTAGGTTCCTCCTTCATGGCCTGGGCTTGAAACCAACCCCCAACGCCTTCACATTCCTCACCTAAGCCCCTTTTAGACATACGGTGGGAATGCTTAGTCTATCTATGCCCCCCACACACACACTCTGAGTGTGTTTGCAGATAAACTAAACCACCCCCAATTTTTTTTTTTTTTAAACCAGTGCACTTAACAGCTCTGGCTTATGGTGCTGTGGGGGACTGAGTCTCAGGCATGACCATCTATTTGCATAACCATTATGCTATCTACCCTCACCTTGCCTGTGGAATTTTCTTTAACAACTTCATTTTATTTCCAAGGCTTACCTTCACTTGGGATATAATTCTAGAGTAAACACATCCTCTAAAGCTTTAGATGGCAAGACATAAACTATTGTATATAACCATTTTTATTTGTAATTAAACATACTTATAGAAATATAATGTCCTCACAGTAATTTATTCAGCAGTGTACTACATCTGAAAAAACCAAGACACACTTTCTCCCACAACCAACGGCCAGTAAGATGACTTTATAGTTTCTTAGATCTTTTTACCAAAGTACCTGAGGAGCACATATGTAAGGCTCTGCTTACCTTACCCCCCGGTATGCTATCCAACATTCCTGCCTAGCAATTTATCTTGAATGTTCACTTGTACACATTTCTCTTACCAGAGCACCTCTCAGCTCTGGCTACTACCGGGACTAGAGACTGAACACAGAACCTCTCTCGTGCAAATCCTGTGTTCTGTTGCTGTAAATCCATCTCTCCAACCATATTTTTTGGAGCTGGAGAGTTTTTCAGTTAACTTTATTCTGTTTTAACAGACATCAGTGTAGTAAATAATTCTGCAGTATTTGAACATGTCCCTTTATGTGTACACATAACTACCTTCCTAGAAAAGTGTCTTTTAGAAGCTGGATATGTATGTATTTAACATATACATAGGAAGAAATGGTCAGCAGACTCTACAAAATACTCTCTGATATGTGTGCTTAACCGCTATGTAGCCACCCGGCCCCTTCAAAGCAACCTCTGTACATTTATACTTCTCTGAGTTGGCTTTGTTGGCCTAGACCAATGCACTATTAGTGTTCTTATGAAATACCATTGTGAGAGAATGCACATTTGTATGTATTTCTGAAACACAAAAGGTATTTTATAACAATCTAAAGAAATCATCTGTCCTGAGTCGAATCTATTTCTTTGTAGCTGAAGCAATCACAAATATAGGCTTTGAAGACAGACAAATGTGGATTCAACTTCCAGCTTTGGTATTGAGGATCAGTGTGATGTTGAACAGGTGACTTCGTCCTTCCAGGTCTTGACTGGTGCTTTTGTAAAGTTGGGAAAATCATAGTGTTTACCACAGAATTAGCATGAAGATTAGTAATCAAAGTATGTTGAAGAGCATGCACTCAGTGCCTTAAATTGTATGATCAAATTAATACAGGGCAGAAATGGTTATTTACATTTCTTTAAAATGCCACTGAACACTCAAAAGAATATAAACTATTTTCCTAAGCTCATTACACTTATGAAGTATTGGTTTATGGCAGAGTTTAGCAGGGAACGGAATTCATTCAGACTCAAATTTGGAGAATACAAAGTTATAATTTGAAAAAAAAAAAGAACTTCTATCTGTAAGGGGACTTGTGTTTAGATTTGTTGGAATGCAGTGCAGTCACGAATTTCTCTAGGAAGAGCAACCAAAATAATTTCTCAGGCAGCATTTTAAAGGCTGCTTATAAACACTACCACCACCATGAGAATGCCTATAAAAAGCAAGCACAAAACTTGAACATGGTAGCTGATTCCAAGCATTCCTCCGGATAGATTTTAAGTAATGAAATTTCCTAGAGGTAAGGTCACCTCTGATCTCCTCTATAAATAGGAAACTGTAACATGTTCAATTGGAGACATCAAAAAAACATTTAAAATAGACATCACAAAATGCATTTGGAGCTTAAAGGTCAAATTTATTAGGAGATTAAGAGATGTATCATACATGGACTACAAATACTGCACAGCTGACTTTGTCCACAGTCAGTGCCAACCTATTTTGTGGATACTCTTGTTCTTTTGTTCCAAGAAAAGTTGGCGCCATAAGACTTGGACTTGGGTTTTGGAACCTTTCTCTCTTCAACGTCATAGCTCCATCCTAGGAAAGAAAAACAAACCCATAGGAACAAATTAAAGTGGATGCCTGAAGAAGGCAGCAAACAAAGGCAAATCTGCATAAATCTAATGTTCATTTATCATCAGGCACACATGTCAACATATCAGAAATAACAATACTTACTTAGTGATTTGCCCCATTATAGTCCTGTGTGACAAGGAGGAGCTAAAACATTGCCTGGAGATGATTTACCGTGTCTCAAATTAAAGATGTAGCCCGTGAGTGATTCGTTTGTTTAAATTAGTGTCTTCAAAACAATCTGAATAGAAAAACCGTGGCAATAAGTGTATGTACAAATCACATTTTACATCAGGAAAGACTGCCTGATTCCATTCTCTGAACTTCTTGAAAGTCTGTCATCGTTTGTTGCAAGGGCTATCAAGTATTATATTGGAATTTCATGAGAGGACTTTGTAACAGTGTAAATTCCAGCCCGTGGCCTGAGGCCCATTGGATCAGAATCTCTATTTGGGGCCTTAGAAGTTGTATTTATGGTCCCAGGAAATGTTGATGCATTCAGGTTTGAGAGTCACTAGCCTGTACTATCTGTGTTAAAGTTTTATATCTTCTTGGGGAACACTGGATGACCTCACTCATAGGTGGAACTTAAGAAACAAAGGGAGGGCTATGGACACAGCATCTGGCTATGGAAAATAACTCTCATTCTTGAGGCTTTGAGTTCCCAGGTTCAATCACCAGCACCACCATAAGCCAGAGCTGAACAGTGCTCTGGTTAAAAACAGTAATAACGGGGAGTCGGGTGGTTGCTTAGTGGGTTAAGCGCACGTGGCGCGAAGCACAAGGACCGTTGTAAGGATCCTGGTTCGAGCCCCCGGTTCCCCACCTGCAGGGGAGTAGCTTCACAAGCGGTGAAGCAGGTCTGAAGGTGTCTCTATTTCTCTCCCCCCCTCTCTGTCTTCCCCTCCTCTCTCCATTTCTCTCTGTCCTATCCAACTACAATGACATCAATAACAACAATAATAACTACAACAATAAAACAACAAGGGCAACAAGAGGGAAAATAAATATTTTAAAAAATAGTAAGAATGAAATTATAATTATTCCCCTCAGTCAAGTGATTCAAATTTTTTAATCTTATTTCCAAAGCTCTTTTCAATGTTTTTTTTAAAAAAAAAAAATCAAAAACTGGATTTCTTTAAGTTAATGCACTTTGATTATTTAAGTCCCATTCATTTAAGATATGGAGAACAACTAAGTCAATAAGGATATTTCCTTGAAAACATACTAAGTCTCCCTTAGAGCTGAAGCAAGCCCAATGACTTTCACTTTTCTTCATAAAATCCATTTTTCACCCCTGTAAATTAATCATTCTTCTCTCTAGAGTTTCTTCAAATAACTCATCTTGCAACACCTGATTCATGGCTGAATCATGCTACTGTGCATAAAGTGTCTAACCTGTATACCACAGTCTGATTAAGCTTTCGCTCTCTGGGTTGTCATGAGTTCTACTGCCTCTTGGTGAGTACGAGATGTTTCTGCCATAAAGACTACATGGCAGTAGTCCCTTAGTTAAAATTTAATTTTGCCACAAAATGGAAGATTCTGAAACTCAGGTAATCAAAGTATACTTCTAAGACTGCTACTTCACTGTGAAAACAAGAGAACAGTTCACCTCACAGAATTCCATCTTCAAAGAAGTTTGCTACAAGGAGTGGGGAAGTAGAAAAGCAAATGAAACAAATAGCTTAAAAAACAGAAATTAGCATTCAGAGAAACCACTCAGTGAAGGAGGACAGGGCTTGCAGGCCCGAGGTCCCAAGTTTGATCCCCAGAACTATGTATAACACAGTGATGGCCTCCCTCATTCTTTCAAACAAACAAACAAATCTTATCAACTATAAATGAGACATCAAAACCTAGCAGAGAAAATATCGGTTTAATTCATATATTTAATATAGCCTTACTTTCAGGGTACAGAGAATATTTTGAGTGCTCTATGAATTCAATAAAACAAATGAAAGTCAGGGTCGGGTGGTGGCACACCTAGTTGAGCGCACATGTTACAGTGTGCAGGGGCCGGGGTTCGAGCCTCTAGTCCCCACCTGAAGGGGGAAAGCTTTGTGAGTGGTGAAGCAGTGCTGCAGGTGTCTTTCTGTCTCTCTATCATCCCCTTCCCTTTTGATTTCTGGATGCCTCTATCCAATAAATAAATAAAGATAAATTTACAAAAACAAAACAAAACTCACAGTTATATATTTAAATACATATACTTATTTATTTATGAGAGAGGGAGACAGAAATAGAGTTCTACTCTGACGTATCTGTCACCAGGGATCGAACTCAGGATGTCATGCTTGGGGACCCAACACTTTATCTACTGTGTCATTTCCTGGGCTGCCAGTGTTGTATCTTAAAGAGTATTTGCTGTTGTTGTTATTGGGTAGGACAAGAGAGCAATCGAGATGGGGAAGACCAGTGCTAGTGCCCGGCTCCCCACCTGTAGGAGTCGCTTCACAGGCTGTGAAGCAGGTCTGTAGATATCTCTCTTTCTCTCTCCCTCTGTCTTCCCCTCCCCTCTCAACTTCTCTCTGTCCTATTCAACAAAAACAACAACAGCAATGGCAACAACAATAAAATGGGAAAAATGGCCTCCAAGAGCAGTGGATGCATAGTGCAGGCACTGAGCCCCAGTGATGACCCTGGAGGCAAAAAAAAAAATTATTTGAACTTATTCCTTTATACAGCTAATAAAACGGAGGCACTGATTGGTTAATCAACATAAAGTCACTCAGCTAGGAGACAGGGAGAGAATTTGAAAGCAGATAGCCTGACTCTGTAGCTTCTCCCTTAACTGCACTGTCTGATATTATTTTAGAATAATGAGCCTTCAGTAAATGTCTTGTGATTTCTTTCTCAAATTTGACTCACGACTTTAGCGACACATCTGTAAGTGAAGTGTTTATGCAAATTAAATTCCAGTCACACAGAAACCATTAATTTTGAACTTGAATTTGTGATGCTTTGGGTCTAATTGCATAAAATTTGGCCTTGCTGTTAACAGGAATGACTTTTGGTTAAAACACACACACACACACACACACACACACACACTGTAAATTGAACATGATAACTTAAACATTGTAAACTTCTCAAGCATTTCCTACATTATTCAGCGAGTAATGTTGATAATTACAAAAATGCTCCGTTCAATGAAGTAAATATCACCATAGCACCAACTAAACATTTGCTATTCATTTACTATTACTGATTGCTTACTGTCAGGCACCAGGGGTATCTTAGTCAATGAAACAAAAATCAACACCAAATATCTCCAAAGTAGTAGAGGAAGAGAATAGTACATAGTGCATTAGATCCTAGGACAGTGACATACAGGATTAAAAACACTTCTATGTTAAAGCCCACTAAGAACACACTTTGGGCAGGTTAGACACAAGGACGGTCACATCTGAATTGACATGCAAGAAGTCAGAGACTGAGCCATGTGGATGTCTGGAAAAAGAGTTTCCAGGTCTAAAGCACCAAGTACAAGTACAAATGCCCTGAGGCAGGAATGTGCCTAGTATGCCATGTTCTAGGAAATGAACTAAATGGGTTTTTTTTTTTTGTTTTTTTTTTGAGATTGTGTGTGTGTGTGTGTGTGTTTAGGCCTTCCGTTTTCATGTGGTGTCAGGATGGAATCCTGGGTCTCACACATGCAAAACACAGCAAGTGCACTCACCACATTACCAGCCCTACGTGAATTCTTACTGAGTCTTAAAATTGATTTTACAGGTTGCCTGCCTTATGAGCTAGACTCTGTTTTATATTTAGTTATGTGGTGGTGAAACAAAGTATAGAGAAGTCAAGTCCTCAGCCCAAAGTCAAACGGCTGATAGGCAGGAAAGATGAATTTGAAAGCCAGGTTGACTTTAAAGTTATGCACCTGTCTCATAAAACTACATTTCTTTAAAAAATATCCTGTGGTTGCAATTTTTAGTTCTTTTGGCCATTTCCTTTCAGCCTCTAAGATTTTATAGCCCTTAGTTGTACCCCTATTATTTTTGTAAATGGTTTGGAAAAACTGTCTTCAACTCCATGAACAAAATCTATGTGTCCCAAACCAGTTGTGGACCCAGGAAAATGTTTCAAACATTAAATAGATTCTATGTCTGGTTATAATATTTGTTGGTAGGTTATTCAAAACTTCTGTAATCATTTCTTGCCAAAGAATGACAGAAACTGGCCCTCCCTGGCTTGACTTAACCGCCTAGTACATGCTCCAGTCTAATAGACATTAATAGAGGAAAAGCACTTGGAAATATTTAGGAACTGTTATTCAACACAAGCACCTGATAATTATCCTTTGATATATGTTTCAAATTTCTTAAATTATCTTTATTTATTGGATAGAGATAGCCAGAAATTGAGAGGGTAAGGGGAGACAGAGAGGGACACCAAGAGACAGCTGTAGCACTGCTTGACCACTTCCAAAGCTTTCCCCTTACAGGTAAGGGACCAGGGGCTCGAACCTGGGTCCCTGTGCACTGTAACATATGCGCTAACCGGGTGTGCTACCACCCAGCACTATAATTATCCTTCTATTTACTCCATGATTTTTTCTTTCAAGCACCATGGAGAAAAATGATCTATATACAGATGCAACTCTTAATGTGTTTGATACATATACTCACAATTCTGTCCATGTATCAGCGGTGTGAGCTGGCACTGTGTAGACATAAAATAACTACTAGTCTGGGTTTTCTCCTGGTAAGTAAGGAATGAGCTGGCTCTTGGGAATTTCAAGCCAGATGATAGCTGCTATTGATGATGATTACAACAATAAATAGAAGTGTCATTATAGGGATTGGAATGTGGATGGGCAGAGCACCCTGTGAAAATAAACATACACAAGGAAGAAACCTGCATTTGCTAATAGCATCTCTCTCTGTGTCTCTACCACCGCCAGCCAAGGTTACTAGGATATACAGGGGCAAGTTTTCTTTCCTTTAAACCTTTTTTTTTTTCCTGTAGGAAACATCTTTTTCAGAATTGCACAAGCAACTTGATTTCTCTAAGTAAAAGCAGAGAGGGTAGGAGGAAGTCAAAAGCCACTCAGAACAGTGAAACTCAAACTGGAGTCCATGTAAATTGCCCCTTTGAATTTTCTAGCCTGTTAAGAAAATATTTCTATTTTGTAGGACTGCTAGTATAGAGAATATCTATTCTATTTTAAACAACTGCTTTAAGATAAAATACAATTAAGAATTAAGCCTTTCCTATATAAACTCTGTCTAAGGTAACCAAGTAGTTGATTAGGGATAATTCCTCTGTATAGAATATTCCACTTAAAATGAAGAATGAATAATGGGATAATAATAAATGAGCCACTATTAAAATAACACACTGAAGGAGTGACCATCAGTGGTCACCAGTGGCAGAGAAAGAAAATCAGGTATTAAGAACCTCCTAATGGTTGCACCTATGAAATTCTCTTACAAACAAATACAGTTAAAGCTAAATTTTATCAAGTCTCTCATTCTAACTTCCAACTTTGCAAAACTTGAGGCAATGGAATAAAATGTCTGAGGACAGTATATGGTCAATATAACCTAGAATATGGGAAATTCTGTCAGACGGATATATTTCTTCAATAAATCTATCGGAGAATTTTTTTAAAAAGAAGATAAAGAGGGCAGTGTTGGCATTACTGTTCTACTGAAATCTGAACTTAGAATTCTTTACTTTTAGAGATGCAAAAGGAAACAGATGCATTTACCTTGGCCTTGTTTCCCAATAATTGCTATGACCTAATATGTGTCAGACCTAAGTAATGCATAAGTGGGGGTTCCCTAAAATATTTCCTCGACTTTTAGGGATCTGATCACATTTTTTCAGCACTCCTCTCCAAAGAGTTCATTTCACAGTTTCAACAAACAAATCTACTGGCCCCGCAATACTTCACACCCTGGTCTATCCCAAATGAAATTAAGCAACAGACAAAGGCTACTGGAGCCAGCAGGGAACTTTTGTGAGGAGAGGCTAAGAACACTTGAGAGGACACTCAACATTTACATTTAATACAGAGTCACAAGAACTTATCCTTTCTATTTCCCGCTCATGATCTGTTCTTAAAAATATAACTTGTGAGAAACATAAAGCAGAAATCTAAGAATGGAATTTTATTTGGAAGTGGAAACACTGCTCTCTCCTTCTCTCCTTCTCTCTTCTCTCTCCTCTCTCTCTCTCTCCTCTCTCTCTCTCTCTCTCTCTCTCTCTCAAGAATGGCCATATAAAATCAAGGTTAAGAATGGAATTTTATTTGGAAGTGGAAACACTGCTCTCTCTTTCTCTCTTCTCTCTCTCTCAAGAATGGCCATATAAAATCAAGGTGTAGCCTATAATGACAACAGTTCCATATGCTGTTCTATTAGGGTACTAAAAGCCAGCCCTTTCTCTTCCCAGCTGTGCAGCAGAAGATCAAAGCATTGAGTTTCAGGCAGCTGCCCCAGGGATGGGGCAAAGCTCCTAGGAGCTGAGGAGAGCAGCCATATGGCGTGGATTAACCACAAATCCAACCACCAGCACCTAAGTGATGAGAAACGGATTCCCCTCGCCATCTCATAGAGTGGAATGCTTTCACAAGAATATTTTGCACGTTAAGTCCTAATATTGGAGGGCTACTCTGGCAAATGCTCTGCTTAACTTAAAATGTGATCTGTAACTGCCAATGCTCAACTCTTTTTTTTCTTTCTTCCAGAAATGCACTTTTGTTTTGTTGACCTTCAGATCTGATTCCTATGACATGAACATTGGTGTAATCTTTCCAAATTCTACACACAGACACCACACACAAGAACCAGGGAACAAGCAAACCACAACAGTAACTTATAAGCTAAACACATGAGACCTAGGGAAATTCATCTTTATTTACAAAACATTTAGGATTCAGCTATGTAAAACTTGAGAAATATTCATGAATGCTTTTCTTGCTTGTGAAACAGGGTACCTCCTAGTAATCTGGATTCAAGTTCTATAAAGAGGTCTGTCTCCTCTAATAACCTAAACTCAACCCACGGCATTAGTTCGAAGTGAACGGTATGAGTGGTTTTTCCTACTTCTAGTTGTGTACAAAGCAAGAATCGGCACAAACTGATAGGACTACCTGGTAGTCACTGCTAACAGAGGCATGAGGTCAGAATAGCAAAGGTTTTGGGAGACCCAACTGAGGCATGTTGTTACTTGGAAGGTTTCAGGACTCCTTACCAGGCCTGTGTACACTTAGAAAACAATTGGGGGTGGGGCAGGGAGGTGGCACACCTGGTTAAGTGCACACATCTCTGCATCCAAGGACCCAGGTTCAAGCCCCTGGTCCCCCACCTGCAGGGGGCAAGTTTCATGAGTGGTGAAGCAGGGCTGCAGGTGTGTCTCTTTGTTTCTCTTTATTCAAAGAGCCTCTCTCCCTCCCTCTCAATTTCTCTCTGTGTCTATCCAATAATAAATAAGTAAATACTTAAAAAATATTTGGGGGGCAGGGAGGAGAAAGTAGGTTTTCAGGAAATTTCACTTTGACAATTCCTCTACTTTGAAATTCCCAAGTATCTAATATTTGAGGCAGAGAGAGGGAAGGTGGAACTTGAGAGCAATTTTTAAATATCTTTGCCATTTAGAAAGTACCAGGAAGAACAGGCTTTGAGATTCTTCATGTGACCTGTGGCCTCATTACCCTCAACTCACCCGACCTTGCCTGGGCTCTTTCCATGAGCATACGATGATCAAAATGAGAAATTAAGTTGAAAATGTGAAGCGCGTGAAATACTTAGAAGATTAGTAACCTCATGTACCTGTCACAACTACAACGCCTGAAGACACCCTTAATGCACCAGGAAGTGGTCCCCTTGAATTTTATTTTTTCAAATTATATAGTTTCTATAGTGTCATTATTTCCAAGACAGTAATTTTTCAGTTATATTATTCAGAATTGACTACAAAAAAAAAGAAAGAAAGAAAAGAAAAAAAAGCCAAGATTCTAACCACTCCACTTTTGCATTCTGAAAAAAACATTCAAAAATTATCGATTAGGAATCAGGAGCACATGTTTCTAGAGGGAGAAACTGTTCAAGGCTCACTCAGAAATATATATATAATGTAATTGGTGTGGGGAGTGACTTATACACAGGGACTTCCAGAATATTATTTAGTCAATTTGCTGTCACTCTTTCTCATTTCTGTTACCCCCGCAGCAATACTCACCATGCTTCTGTGGTCATTTATGACAGGAGTGGGGGGAAATTTGAGTCACACGACGACAGACATGTTTCCTGCCGAGGTCATGCAAGGTAATGCTTTGCCTTCTCATCTCCGCTCTCATTATAAACAAGTGTCCTTTCCATGGTCTATTTACAGCCATGATTCTTTTTTTAACATTTTTATCTTTCTTACTAGTGATTTCACTGTTTGTCGAACCCAGTTTCTGAGTGCATTAGAAGGCTGTGATGTCCCAAAATTTGTGTTAGATAAACTTCATTCAGACCTAAGTGATAGCACTGTAGACCAAGAATTCTGTATTTACTAAGGTGCCTTAAACATAAACACATATAACACTGCCACTGATCAGCTGATAAAAACTGTGACTAGAGGCTCACAGAAAACTGTTTCCTTTAGAAGCAATATCTCATATAGCTGATTCAATGTTTACAATTATGTTACAGAATATAACTGCTATGAAAAAAAATGATAAGGATTGGACCGGGTGGTGGCATACCCTGTAGTTACAGTGTGCAAGGACCTGGTTCAAGTCCCCACCATGGGAGACTTCATGAGTGGTGAAGCAGTACTGCAGATATCTCTCTTTCTCTCTTCCTTTCTATACACCCCCTTCCTTCTCAATTCTCTGTCTCTTATCATAGATCAGTGGTCCAACTGTACTTAATGTTACCAACAGATTCCTCGTACCCACATCGGAGCTCTGGAAGCACAGTGGTTAGAGCGTGGTACTTACACAGCATTAAATACAGTCAACTTAAGTCTTTTACAATTTGTGAAGATATACTCCTGCTTTGTTTTACTCCGGTATTTTCCTAAAAGCTGTTACAATTAACTATAGGCTAGAAAGTTTTGGCTTCAACAAAGGAGAGTTGCACGGTACTTTTGAGTACATGCTTCTAAAAGCATCCTTTGAATAGTTTTAAGCCAATACCAGAATCAGAACTCTAACTGAAAAGCAATTTATAATACAGCAAAACGAGAGTTAGTTAGGCTAAATGAACTGATTAAGGATTACTGTAGTGTATGTATGGAATGTGTTAATATTGTTTTATTGGTCTATTTTTTAATATTTAAGGAAATTCTCATTTCTTCTTAAGGCTAAAATTATTTATAAATGAAGTTCTCTGCAGATGGGAAAACACAAAGCAGAACTTGGAGTGGATTTGCTGTATTGCACCAAAGGACACTGGGTGAAGGGGGAGTGTTCAGGTCCTGGAACATGATGGCGGAGGAGGGCCTAGGTCGGGGGGGGGTTAGAATTTTGTGTGGAAAACAGAAATGCGACACATTGGGAGTCGGAAGGTAGCATAGCGGTTAAGTGCACGTGGTGCCACGCAAAGTGCAACGACCAGCGTAAGGATCCCAGTTCGAGTGCCCAGCTCCCCACCCTGCAGGGGAGTCGCTTCACAGGCGGTGAAACAGGTCTGCAGGTGTCTGTCTTTCTATCCCCCTCTCTGTCTCTCCTCTTCCCTCCATTTCTCTCTGTCCTATCCAACAACGATGACATTAATAACAACAACAATAAAACAAGGGCAACAAAAGGGACTGAATAAATAAACATTAAAAAAAACCTTTAAAAAAAAAAGAAATGTGACACATGTACCAACTACTATATTTTACTGTCAACTGTAAACCATCAATTCCCCCAATAAAGAAAAAAAAATTTAAATGATGTTCTCTTGCATGGCCCACAGAATTTGAGGAGTCTTGAATCATTTTATATTTTCATGGTAGTACAGTTATTTGAACATGTTGAATAACCTAATGTCCTACTTTTTATTAGAACAGAATCAGAGACATTGGTTATTTAACCAAGGTCTTACCTGGAATAATATATATGAATGATGTTCATTTAATCAGATATAACCAGGAACTGAAGTTTAGATTTTAAGGAACTAAACAGACGTTATGGAGCCAACGCTAACAACGGCCTTCCAGGTAAAACGGCCTGGCACTTGTTTCCCTAAGTTAATAAGGAAACAAAGGCTATTCAGTGGTCCTCAGAAGGGAGAAATTTGCCACTATTCATATGTGTCATAGGATAAATCTGGTAGCTTACTGGGCTCAAGAGTTAGCAGTGGCTGGGGAAGTGGCTCAGTGGTAGAATGCAAGATTTCCTATGTGTGAGATCCTGGAGGGTTCAACCACTGTCACTACATCTGCCACAGTGACACTCTGGTTCTCTGTCACTAAATTAAAAAAAAAAGGGGGGGGGAGACGGGCGGTGGCGCAGTGGGTTAAGCACATGTGGCACAAAACGCAAGGACTGGCGTAAGGATCTCGGTTAGAGCCCCCGGCTCCCCACCTGCAGGGGAGTCCCTTCACAGGCGGTGAAGCAGGTCTGCAGGTGTCTATCTTTCTCTCTCCCTCTCCGTCGTGTCCTCCTCTCTCTATTTCTCTCTGTCCTGTCCAACAACAACAATACCGGCAACAAGAGCAACAATAATAGCAACAACAACAACAGTGGGGAAAAAGATGGCCACCAGGAGCAGTGGATTCGCAGTGCAGGTACCAAGCCCCAGCAATAACCACGGGGGCAAAATAAGTAAATAAATAGTGATAATACTAAAATAAAGTTGGTTTTTCTCGATGAAATATGCTATTGTGAGGTTGTTATTGTCTTAGACACACGATTTCACATCTCCCCAGAGCGACAGCCTTTACTGTCAGTCATTCCAGGGCTTGTCTCCACTGTCTATCTAGGACACAGCTGTCGGTGTACCTGACGT
Source organism: Erinaceus europaeus (assembly GCF_950295315.1). NCBI lineage: Eukaryota > Metazoa > Chordata > Mammalia > Eulipotyphla > Erinaceidae > Erinaceus > Erinaceus europaeus. The sequence goes on along the minus strand of NC_080166.1, from coordinate 8,808,743 downwards.
GGGCCACACTCCTCCTTGGACGCCACCACGGCAAAGTTCCAGATTTCCAGTGCACTCCCTCTCGCCCACATCATGAAATGCTATTCCTAGAGGAGGGTTTGGTTTTCTTTGTTGCTGAGGGCTTGTATATCTGCCTCTTCTCTCTCAAAGGAAACCCTACCACAGACATTGTGAGGCTCTGTTCATCGTGTGCATTCATTATGTCTGTGGTAGGAGGTGTGTTTAGATTCTTGAAACCTCCCCCAGTCCTTTTATAATTAAGGAAAATAAGAAAACTGAGAAGAGCAAGCCAAATAGAGTGATCATATTTTTAGACTAGCCCCTATGTGTGGCAGTTTTACCTGAAAACTTCCTATTCTAAACACCGTTGGGAGTCAAATATTGAATGCTTCTAAAGCGAATGACCTTGGCCAGAGCTTACTATGCACACAGAACCCTCTCTCAGCAGAAGGACGCATGCTCTTCAGAGTATAGGATACTGCAGTAAGATTACACAGCAGAGAAGCCAGTTAGGGCTGGAGAGACATCGCAATGTTACGCATGAAACCTGTGTACCTGAGGTGTCAGAGCCCCACTTTCAATCTGCACCACTGCCCCTTGCCAGAGATGACAGTTGCTCTGGTGTCTCTCTCTTGTAAAAATAAATTGGGAGTCGGGCGGCAGCACAGCAGGTTAAGCACATGTGGTGAGAAGCACAAGGACCGGCGTAAGGATCCCGGTTCGAGCCACAGGCTCCCCACCTGCAGGGGAGTCGCTTCACAGGTGGTGAAGCAGGTCTGCAGGTGTCTGTCTTTCTCTCCCCCTCTCTGTCTTCCCCTCCCGTCTCCATTTCTCTCTGTCCTATCCAACAACGATGATATCAATAACAACTTAAACAACAAGGGCAACAAAAGGGAAAATAAAAAAAAAAAATTAAAAACAAAGTGAAACAAAAACAAAAACAAAATCTTTTTTTAAAAAATGGGAAAACTAAATTTTCACTGTTTAACAAAATAGTCTGTAGTTTCTTTTTCTTTTTTTATTTAACTCATCTGATCCAACTTCTTCTGCTAAAGATGAAGAAATATACTTCTCAAGGTCAACACCTAGTGAAATATGCCTTGCTGAAGATGCTGACAGACAGATACGAAAGGAGAACCCTATCTGTCAGGTTTTTTTGTTTTTTTTAAATCCAAGTCTTTGTATCTAGTGCTTCTGAAGTGTTTTTGAAACCAAACTTAAATAGCACTAGCTGAGAACAAAATGTCTGAGTGGGGATTCAGGTCTGTGGTCTCCACTATCACTCATACCAAGAGGGGCAAGATCAGCATGGAGGGACGCTGTGCGACCTGGAAGAGATCCTACAGCCACTGATTTGGCGTCCATCTGTTTTCAATCACTTCAGTGCTGGACAACCCACGTCTACTGCCAATCTACGCGGATATCTTCGCCCACCCCGTCCAACGCTTGACGTCTCGTCACCCAATCTGGTCCCCTACGCCTACACTGAACTTCTCTGTTCCAGACTCTTGGAAACAGAGTTGGCAGTCAGCTGAGGTCAAGAACAAACACCTCATCACAGACCCCTGCAAGCGTCCACCCGGCTTTGACCTAGCACGTTATGATTGGGCCCTCCTCAATCACTATCGAACAGGCCATGGCCGGTGCGCCGCTATGTTCCATCGCTGGGGAGCCAGAGACGACCCGAACTGCCCCTGCGGCTCCAGACAGACTATGACCCACATAGTCAACGACTGCCCCCTCTCCAGATTCAAAGGAGGTCTCGAAACTTGACATCAGGCTCAACCTGACACTGTTGACTAGCTACGGAAGAAGGGCAAATGCTAGAAGAAGAAGAAGTGCTGGACAAGGTCGGCTTATACAGCAACTGTCACACAAGTACAGTTGCTGGTCTCCATGTGTTGGGTGTTGGGTGTTGGGTGCACCACTCCAGTGGTGTTTACTTAGACTTGCTGCCACAGTGGGTAGTGAGATACATGATGTTAAATAATAAATAAAGGAGACAGATCACAACATTGAATTCAAGGGGAGAATAAACCAGGCTTTCCTAAGAAAATAGAGTGGCTTTAAATCCTTGAGTAGAGGACTATATTTCAGACAACAGTTCTCTACAGATTTTTCTATGGATATTGAATATCTATTATGTTTTCTCTGTGCTAGTTCTGGGTGTTGGGGGAAGCAGTGGCTATGATATAATTCCTGCTGCCTTGTAGATTAATTTCTGCTTCATCACAGTATTAGAAGGAACAATCAGTTAAGCTTTCCTGAGTTATACTGACTATTGCTATCTCCCCAGGAAAGCAAGTTGAACAATATTAATCAGTTAGATTGGAAAGGCATGTTATTATAGCAGCGGCTAGGTTCACAGCTGTGATTCACACGCAACTGTCGTCAGGTGGTCCTTGTGACCACTTAGAGAGATGCTAACAAGAGATTTAACACTTTAATTAGATTTCCTGTTATTAAACTCACATTACAGACCTCAAATGAATAATTTTCAAGGTGTCAGACATGAAATATGGTAGGCTGGAAAGATGAAAAATATTAATAGGACTGTTTTTGATATGCTATACTACAGTTTAATCAAAAAGAGAGCAATGGTCCTTTTAAACCACAATAATATTTTTAAAACCATGGCCACTTAGAGGCCATTAAGTAATTAATATTCTTGAACTTTCCTGAGAATGTGTTAAGAAGGCATGGCACTTAACAAAGTATTTGATTGTCTGAACTTATACTAATAGCGGAAGAGATCTGAGAGCTATGTTTACTCGCTTTATTTTATACACTTATCAGGCGAGGTAGGCTGCTTTGCTTCAGACCTCTCATTATAAACTACATAGTGTTATCTTGGGGTGAAAAACAAAATATTCTAGATAATGTAAGTACTATATTGCCTTTACAGCAATGTGTAGGCAACCCTAACAACTTAACAAAAAAAACAACAACATTTGCTGCCTTATAGTAATAATAAACTTCTATAATATTTCAAAAATAAAAGCCAGCTGCAGGTAAGTGAAAGTGAGAATAGCTGCCAAGTGTCTATTAAGCACCAGATATCTTGGACTAAGTACACCTACATCATAAGCAAACTTCTAACGGTAAGAAAATAATAAGTTCATTACGAAACTAATGCAAAGCCATGTAGCTTCAAAGGTGCACAATGAGATTAGCACCAGCACCGGGCTGCTTCTGCCGCTTCATTCTAGTACTCTGTACTGCATGACATAACAAGAGGAAAGGGACGACGGAGAAGACTTGTCCCATCTTTGCTAACAGCAGCATACACGTGTGACATGACTGGGGTCATCAATTCTACTCCACACGCTTTATCTAGAAAAGTAGCCAATGAGACACTTGGGCTTAAAGGACATTTTAGAGGGGAAATTGATAACACCGGCTATTTTCAAATAACTGAAGATTAGATGCAAAAACAAGCATGAGATTTTGGTTTAAAATAGAAAGGAGGCAGTAATAGCAAGTGTCAAAACTGGGATCGGCTGCCTTATGAGGTGCTTAGCTTGAGTCTAAAAATCCAGTGTTAGTGAGTCTGAGGAGTGAGTCCTAAACACGATGTGAATTAAACAGGTAGTTGTGTTGACTGCCTTTATTTCAGATTAAACTTATTTTGTTTTCTACAAGTTATATGGGCATTCTAGCTTTAAAAAAATTTTTTTTTCTGGAGGAGATATTCTGATGTATTAAAATAATTTAAAAACCACTGGGCTAAATATATTGAAATATTTCTGTCAACTCGAATCGTGCATCCATGGGTGACTTTGATTACGGCTAAGAATGAGCAAAATCACACATCGGTTTCATTTGCCAAAACAAAATAAAACGGATCCAACATACCATTTTTCTCTGCGAAGACAATGGCATCTTCTTTTGTACTGAAAGTCAGAACCATGTTGGATAAGGGATCGGCCCTGAAAGAAAATTTTTATCCACAATTTAACATTAAGGTTTGGTTGAAAAGCTATCAACATTAAAATTAAAGTTAAATGTTTAGAAAATTAACAAGTGGGGGTCCGAAGGCGGCGTACCCAGTTACGTGCACGTTGTACAAAGTGCAAGTACCCGCGCAAGGATCCGGGTTCAAGGGTTCCAATTGGAGCCCCCGGCTCCCCACCTGCCGCCAAGATGCTTCACAGGCGGTGAAGCAGGTCTGCAGGTGTCTCTGTCTCTCTCTCTTTTTCTCCCCCTCCTCTATCATTTTCTCTCTGTCGTATCCACTAAAATGGAAAAAACGGGAAAACCGGGGACTAAAGCAGTGGGTTCGTAGTTGCAGACAAGCCCCAGCCATAATCCTGTGGGGGGAAAAAGGAAAAGAAAAGAAAAGAAGAAGCGAACAGTTGCTCTAACAGAAAATAAAAATACTACTAGTGAAGTATCTGAGTTTGGTGTCTGGCATCACATATGACTGAGTGATTCTCTGATTCTCTCTCCTTGCCCCCCCTTCGTTAATAAATCTTTTAAAAGGGAGAGAAGGCTAAGGGTATTTACTCAACTCTTAAAAAATGCTGAGTAAAAAAAAATTCCAAGAAGATTCTCAAACTGTCCTTATATCAGGGTGATCACTGGGGCTGGGTACCTGCACTATGTATGGCTTCAATGTTGTGAGAGGGCTATTTTTTTTTTTTTAAACAGAGAACTAGATGGGCAAGGGGCAGGGACAGGGACAGGGGCAGGGCAGGGACAGGGGCAGGGGCAGGGGCAGGGGCAGGGTGGGGCAGGGCAGGGACAGGGGCAGGGCAAGGGGCAGGGACAGGGACAGGGGCAGGGCAGGGACAGGGGCAGGGGCAGGGGCAGGGCAGGGACAGGGGCAGAGGCAGGGCAGGGACAGGGACAGGGACAGGGCAGGGACAGGGACAGGGGCAGGGCAGGGACAGGGACAGGGGCAGGGCAAGGGGCAGGGACAGGGGCAGGGCAGGGACAGGGCAAGGGGCAGGGACAGGGGCAGGGACAGGGACAGGGACAGGGGCAGGGACAGGGGCAGGGACAGGGGCAGGGACAGGGGAAGGGCAGAACAGGGCAGGGACAGGGGCAGGGCAGGGACAGGGGCAGGGGCAGGGCAGGGACAGGGACAGGGGCAGGGCAGGGACAGGGGCAGGGGCAGGGCAGGGCAGGGACAGGGGCAGGGCAGGGACAGGGGCAGGGACAGGGGAAGGGCAGAACAGGGCAGGGACAGGGGCAGGGGCAGGGGCAGGGCAGGGACAGGGGCAGGGGCAGGGCAGGGACAGGGACGGGGCAGGGACAGGGGCAGAGATAGGGGCAGGGCCAGGGACAGGGGCACGGCAGGGACAGGGGCAGCGACAGGGGCAGCGACAGGGGCAGGGCAGGGGCAGGGCAGGGACAGGGACAGGGCAGGGACAGGGACAGAGCTGGTGTAGGGCAGGGGCAGGTCAGAGGCAGGGCTGGGGTGGCAGGGGCAGGGCAATGACAGGACAGGGGCAGGGGTAGGAGCATGGCAGGGGCAGGGCAGGGGCAAGGGCAGGGCAGGGACAGGGGTTGGGCAGGGGCAGGGCAGGGGCAGGGCAGGGCAGGGCAGGGGCAGGGCAGAGGCAGGGCAGGGGCAGGGCAGGGGCAGGGCAGAGGCAGGGCTGGGGTAGAGCCGGCCAGGGCAGGGCTGGGGCAGGGCAGAGGCAGGGCTGGGGTAGAGCCGGCCAGGGCAGGGCTGGGGCAGGGCAGAGGCAGGGCAGGGCAGGGCAGGGGCAGGGCCGGCCAGGGCAGGGCAGGGCAAGGACAGGGCAGGGACAGAGCGGGTTGGAGGCGGGGCAGGGGCGGGGCGCCAGCTATTGCTTCCACGGATACCAGGGTTCAACTCAGAAATGGACACTTGGAACGTTCTGCCCACTCCTGTCCCACCTCTGAACTTGTTAATGAACCTTCTTGCTTTGACTCTCTCTCTCTCTATATATATATTTTTAATTGCCAACAGAGTTATCACGGGTCACCCTTTTGCTATTTCCTGTTTTCTTTTCTTTTGATGGGACAGAGAGAAGTTGAGGGAAGGGAGGGACGGGGTGGGGGGGAGAGAAAGAGGGACTCCTGCAGCCCTGCCTGTGAAGCTCCCACTCCACTGCGGAGCCCAACAATGTTCTTTTAAGCATGAGGTCAATTTAAAAAATGAAAAGTCCTAGACCTGAGATCCAATTGAGTCCTTATGCTAAAGTACTGGTAATGCTTATAAACCTGCAAAGATTCTTTATACAAATACAATAAATAGCACGCACCGGCATCAGGATCCCGGTTCGAGCCCCCGGCTCCCCACCTGCAGGGGAGTCGCTTCACAGGCAGTGAAGCAGGTCTGCAGGTGTCTGTCTTTCTCTCCTCCTCTCTATCTTTCCCTCCTCTCTCCAATTCTCTCTGTCCCATGCAACAACAACGACAGCAGTAACAATGACAATAAACAAAAGGACAACAAAAAGGGGAAAAAATTTTAAAAATACAATAAATATAACTTCAACAATGTGACTCTTGGTAGTATGTTTATAAAGAGACAGAGTACTATTTGTTATGACTCTTTGAATAGCAAAAAAATAAATAAATAAAAAGCTTTCTATTTAGAAACATAGAAGTGTAACTAACAGAAAAGAGGGCTCAGGAATTGCTTCTGAGTACTGGAGAAATAAGAGCTATACACCAGAGGGTGCATGGGAAGTAGCTTTCATCGAAATAAACACGAGGGAGTCGGGCGGTGGTGCAGCGGGTTAAGCGCAGGTGGCGCAAAGCACAAGGACCGGCATAAGGATCCCAGTTCGAGCCCTGGGCTCCCCACCTGCAGGGGAGTCGCTTCACAGGCGGTGAAGCAGGTCTGCAGGTGTCTGTCTTTCTCTCCCCCTCTCTGTCTTCTCCTCCTCTCTCCATGTCTCTCTGTCCTATCCAACAACGACGACATCAAGAACAACAACAACTACAGCATCAATAAAAAGACAACAAGGGCAACAAAAGGGTAAATAAATAAATAAAATTTAAAAAAACACAAAAAAACCCACTCACGAATGGCTGTTTCTGAAGTGCTGGCTACATGCTATGGTTACTATTCTGGGATTCCTATAAGATTCCTATTAAAAATATGTATTTTTAGCATAAACCTCACTATTTAAAAAAAAAAAGTTCCTCTATGGCCAGTAGTATTAAACACCAAAGAGAAATGCTCATTTTCTATTGATTTCTCCTTTTAAAGACACGTGGTATCTTAACATAAACTCTATTGAAAACTGAAGGTTTCAAATAAATATGCATGAGCTTGATGAATGCTAATCTGCACATGAGCTTACTTGAAACTAAGGAACCACCGAGAAGAAACTGCAGGACGACACTCGGGAGCCACGAGGCGATCATGACTCTTATTTCCTGCAAAGGGTGCGTATGAACCGTTATTCTTACCCCAGCTTTACTCGTGAAGGAGTGCAGAGTTACGCAGTAGTGACCTGTGCCGACAAGTCAGCATGTCTAGCCACTCAGCTTCATCTCATACGTCAGTTCTTTTTGCTTTGTTGTCACGATCACTTTACACCCTTTTTCACTGTCCATCAACTACCAAAAAAAAAAAAAAAAATCCCTGCCTAGTTAATATTTCTGTGCTCCTTTCCGTCGATTTTCAACGTTAAGACAGAGGCAGAGAGGCAGAGTGACAGACCATCGTGCCAAAGCTTCCTTCCTTGCGGTGGAAGTGGGGCTCAAACTCGGCTGGTGCGCATGGCAGAGCAGCATACTACCCAAGTGGGCTATTTTGCCCGTTCTGTCCCACTGGCTTTACTTCAGTCCACCCTCCAGCACGCTAGCAGGTTAATCTCTCTAAAATTCAACTCCAAAACTTTAGCTTCCACTGCCTAGAAAACTGATGCACAGTGGGTTAAGCGCACCTGGCGCAAAGTGCAAAGACGGGCATAAGGATCCCGGTTTGAGCCCCCAGCTCCCCACCTGCAGGGGCGTCGCTTCACAGGCGGTGAAGCAGGTCTGCGGGTGTCTATGTTTCTCTCTTCCTCTCTGTCTACCCCATCTCTCTCCATTTCTCTCTGTCCTGTCTAACAACGACGACATCAATAACAACAACAATAATAACTACAACAATAAAAAAAATAAGGTCAACAAAAAGGAAAATAAATAAATATAAAAAATTAAATATATATATATATATATATATATATGAAAATTGATGTCAATTCCCCTACTCTGGAATTTAAAAGTACACAATTTGATCAAAACTCACTTACCAGTCTTTTAATTACTCTCTGTAGAAGTCATCAGCTAAGGGGCCAGGTGGCGGCGCACCTGGCTATGCGCATACATTTCGTACCAGAGAAATGACCCCTAGTCTTGTGCACATATTACAGTGTGCAAGGTCAGAGTTCAAGCCCCTGGTCCCCACTTGTAGGTGGTGAAGCCGGGCTGCAGGGGTCTCTTTGTCTCTCTCACTCTCTATCTCCCCTTCTCTCTCGATTTCTGGCTGTCTCTAGCCAATAAGTAAATATAATAATAATAAAGAAGAGATCAACTAGACAGATCAGACTGCCAACTGTTCCTCTATGTTCTCACTAGTTTGGTTTGTTCCTTCCACTTCAAATATAACAGAAGGTCATTATCACAGCCTAGCGAGAGTCATCCTCTCGCCTGGCTACTGACAACTGTTCTTTTCCGTGAGTTCTTCTATTCCTATCCTCATCCAGCTGCTTATAACCTATAATCTCTCTTTTCGATCTTCACTAAATATAATGTGTGCTTGTATTTTTATTAGATTTATCTGTTGACTTCTCAGTTACTGAGGTTCTGAGTAACGGCAGTTTTACCTACCTTTAAAGTCAGACTTTATGTGCTTAACAACTACATAATATTTATAAACTCTGAACAAAACAGGGAAGAAAAAAAAAAGAACAGGGAGTAAGTAAAAGCAGGAAAGAAACTGCGGAGGATTCAATTTTTTAAAGAAAGGTACCACACTAGATTAGATTCAGAATTCTGTAGTTCCCCTCCGCCCACACACACACACACACACACACACACACACACACACACACACACACACACAAATTCGATAGAAACAAGAAAAATTCCAACAGAAAGTTACAGTCTTATCAGCATCAAGAGTCTAGAAGCGGAGTTTAAGACTGCCAGAATGGTTAGAAATTTAGTGATAAAGTAGTGTAAAGGAGTAAGGCAGAGAGAAAGGAGCTTTTTTGTTGAAGCCAACTCTTTTCAGATCAAAAAGACAAAGACGGAGGGGAGAGAAGCAGCAGCAATCAAAGCTTCACCCAGTGCCCCAGTGCTCCTGCGTGGGCTACTGGAGCTTGAAACTGCGTCACATTTCTATACACGGCAAAGCAGGCTTCCTGCCTGGTGTACTACCAGTACCTTACAATATTTATCTGTCTGTCTGTCCATGTTCACCGCCACCAGAGTTATTGCTGGGGCTCGGTGCCAGCACTATGAATGCATTGCTCCTGGCAGCCATATTTTTTTTCCTTTTGTCTTTCTATTTTTACTTGATAGGACAGAGGAAATCAGAAGAGGAGGGGAGATATGGGAGAGAAGATAAACACCTGTAGACCTGCTTCACCGCTTGTGAAATACCTCCCCACACACAGGAGAGGAGCGGGGCTTCAAACCCAGGTCTGTGCACTCGGGAAAAGTGTGTGGTCAACCAGTTGTGTCACTGCCCAGACCCTACCTTACAATTTTTTTAATTGCCCACTGGGGCCTCCTACTTGCTTCCTCCAGCTTCTCCTTCTGGACATTATTTTTAAGACCATATTTAAAATAATGTATATTTTATTATTTTGGATTAGAGATAGAGAAAAATTGAGAGGTAAAGACAAGAGAGGGGGAGAAAGAGACACTTCAACACTGTTTCATCACTCAAGAAGTTTCCTCCTTTGCAGGTGGGGACTGGGGACTTGAACCTGGGTGCTCTACCAGGTGAACCATCACCCAGCCTGTGAAGATTTGTTTTTCATTTCAACTTGAGACACAGTGAGTGGGGCACTGAGGGTGGGAGGCAGAGGGAGACAGATAGAAACAAAGGAGAGAGTGAGTGACGGGGAGGGGTGGGTAGGTAGGGCAGCAAACACATTCACAGAACTTCTGCCTGTGCTGTTCATGGTACACTGATGGGGTGCAGGAGTTCAAACCCTGATCCTTGTACACAGTAAAGTGAGCTCTACCAGGTGAGCTATCTCCAGGCCTCAGCAGGTTTTGAACTGAATATATAAACAGGCATAGTTCTAAAAGATTAGCTGGGAACTTTTCTGACAGGAAACTTTTCTGACAAGAAACTTTGGTTTTTTTCACCATTATTGATGGGGAAGAAATTCTGGAGAACACTTGAGGAAGTCAGGTGCTGTTTCACTCATCTGAGGGGGAAGCGGAAAAAGGAAGGACAAGTAAGGAAGGGATGGTTTCACTCAGAAGTGGAATACAGAGAATCAAAGCACATGAACTTGAAACACACACACACATATATATGTATATTATTATATAGTCAACCCATAACTATGATCTTGGAAGAACTATGGTTACCATTAGGGAGGAGGGAAGACACAGGACTCTAGGAGTGGGAGTGGTGTGGAGTTATACTCCGATTATCCTACAGTCAGTACGGAGTTACTAATATTGGGAAAAATAGCTGGGAACGCTAAAGGATTGAGCAGAGATTTCGGTATCTGTTACGAAGGAATCTGAGTTTGGCACCCCACCGCTAGAACTTGGCAAATGCCTTGTGTTCTGCATCAAAATCTCAGAAAGTCCATGACTTTTAAATTTTGTTTTTAAAAAATATTTATTTTATGTAAATACTTCGCTTCGCATGACGGAGAACAAGAAACCAGAGTACCACTCCAGTTCCTGGTGGCACCAGTAATCTAATCAACCTCAAGTTTGCAGCTCCAGTGCTTCACTAGTTGAGCTATTTTCCCACCGTATATATTTGCTTCCAGGGTTATCGCTGGGGCCCGGTGTAGTGCCAGGACTATGAATCCACTGCTCCTGGAGGCTATTTTTCCCATTTTGTTGCCCTTATTGTGGTTGTTATTGTTATTGTTGTTATAGCTGTTGTTGTCGGATAGGACAGAGACAAATCAAGAGAGGAGGGGAAGACAGGGGGGGAGAGAAAGACAGACACATGCAGACCTGTTTCACCACTTGTGAAGCAAACCCCCCCCCTGCAGGTGGGGAGCCGGGGGCTCAAACTGGGATCCTTATGCGGGTCCTTGCACTTTGTGCCATGTGAGCTTAACCCACTGCGCTACTGCCTGGCCCCAATATATATATACTTAATGCTATGTTCCAGAAGTAAGAATAGGAGTAAAACTGAAACAGATACATTCTGACAAGGCATAAACTATATCCCCTATAATTTCTAGGCAATGATATGCTTAGCTGTTTATTAGAACAAACTCTTCACATTGTCACTGGCATTAATTACATAAGAGTAAAGTATACAGAGTTAAGGTAACATAACTAATACTTCAGGGATTAATTAGCTTTTTCGAAGAAGCTATACACACATCAAAAGATAATGGTTTTATCCTGTTTTTTTTTTTTTAAAGATAAAGACAGAGAAACAAGAATGTGAAAGAGACCACAGCACCAGAACTTGCCTCCGTGTGCTGGAGGGCCCCGGCTGCATGTGCGACAATGTGCGAGACCTCAGCAGCAGGTCTGTACCCAACTGAAAACTGCCCAGTCACTGACAAAGTGAAATGAATAGATCTCAGTTACGTAAGATCGACGAACAAAAACAGGGAGTCGGGAGGTAGCGCAGCTGGTTAAGCGCACATGGCGCAGGGACACGCGTAAGGATCCCAGTTTGAGCCCCCGGATCCCCACCTGCAGGGGAGTCGCTTCACAGGTGACTCTCTCCCCCTCTGTCTTCTCCTCCTCTCGCCATTTCTCTCTGTCCTAGCAACGACCTCAACAACAACAACAACAATAACTACTACAACAATGAAAAACAACAGGGGCAACAAAAAGGGAAAATAAATATTAAAACAAATTAATTAATTTAATTAAATTAAAAATGAGCAAAAACAGCCGTAAGAGCATAGTGGGTAGCGCTCTCTTCAAGTATTGATACATATGCTGTTAGAAGTCAGGATACTGGGAGTCGGGCTGTAGCACAGCGGGTTAAGCGCAGGTGGCGCAAAGCACAAGGACCGGCATAAGGATCCCGGTTCGAACCCCGGCTCCCCACCTGCAGGGGAGTCGCTTCACAGGCGGTAAAGCAGGTCTGCAGGTGTCTATCTTTCTCTCCTCCTCTCTGTCTTCCCCTCCTCTCTCCATTTCTCTCTGTCCTATCCAACAACAACAATAATAACTACAACAATAAAACAAGGGCAACAAAAGGGAATAAATAAATAAAATAAATATTTTTTTAAAAAGTCAGGATACTGGGTGGGGGTGTAGCATAATGATTATGCAAAGAGACTTTCCTGCCTGAGGCTCTCAAGTCCCAGGTTCAATATCCCACACCGCCATAAGCCAGACTGAGCAGTGTTCTGGTAAAAAAAAAAAAAGTTACTGGTTACTTTTTGGAGGGCTGGGATTGGAAAGGAGAATGAGATAGGTGTCAAGGTAGTGGAAATGGCTTTATTTCTCAGCTTCCATGTTAGTCACATAGGTGTGTTTACACTGTAAAAACTCACAGAACTGTATACTTCTAGTTGGTACACTTTTCTGAATGTGTTTTATTGCAATCAAACTTTTTTAGAAAAATAAAAGTATTATTAAGTCGGCCAAAAGAATACACCGTTTGCTCAGAATCCCAAGGTTGATTTTAGATGTTTATTTCTTAACCAATACTGATTACCACTAACTCAATGAAATGGGTGTGGAAAGTTATTTCATCATTAGCAGTAACACCCAATTGGTTGGCGGGCTGCCTTTTTGTTCCATGCCATGAAACAATCTTTTTGAAGATACCTACCAAACAATGACTCATATTACATGCTATGTTCTTGAGTCATTAAAATGTTAAACATGAAAAAACAAAATAAAAGCCTGATTTGAATATCAATAAGTATGGTGTACAGACTCCTTAATCTACTCATTTAAAGACTCTTGGTGTATTCAAGTAAAAGAAAAATCTAGTTAATAATATAGATTCTTTTTTCAATATTCAAGATTCAAAATGATGAACTGGACAAAAAATAGAGTGGGTCTGTTGTTCCCAAAAAACGTAACCTTTTTTCAGGGTAGGGAGATACCATAGTGAAGACTTTCTTTCATGCCTAACGTTGTATGAACCTAGGTTCAATCCCTACCATAAGCCAGAGCTGAGCAGTGTTCTGACAAAGGGAAAAACCAAAACAAAACTCATTTTTCTTTGGAAAAAATATATATATATTGAAAGTCAGTTTCTGGGCTGGTAACAAAACTCACCGAAGAAGGGGTCTGCTTTGCTACAGCTATGACCCACGTATGGACCCTCACCATTCTGGGGAAGGTTTTGGTGTTATATCCTTTCCTCCTCTTCCTCTCTTTCTTTTACCTAAAAAGTCAGTCTGGATTCCACCAGGACCCAAAGCATTCGTCACCAGGAATCTTGCCTTTTTGTTTAATTTATTTAAATAATTACCTTTTATTAGTTTTCTTTAGTTGTTTTTTTTTGCCTCCGGAGTTCTCTCTGGGGCTTGGTTCTTTACTAAGAATCCACTGCTCCTGGCGGCCAACTTTTTTCATTGTTGTTGTTAGATAGGACAGAGAGAAACTGAGAGAGGAAGGGAAGGCAGAGAGGGAAAGAGAAAAGATAGACACCTGCAGACCTGCTTCATCGCTTGTGAAGTGACCCCCCTGCAGGGACCCTCTGTGCGTGTCCTTGCGCTTTGTATTATGAGCATTTAACTCAGTGCACCACAGCCTGGCCCCCGGAATGTAGCTTTTAATACCGTTAATGAATTAAATAAATGTACAACTATTAGGGCTCAGTTTTGCTCTAAAAAACACAGAATAGTAACTAATCACCAAATATTTTGAATTTTAATTTTGCTATTTCTACATTAGTACTATATCAGTTGTGTCAATCTGTGTTTAAGCACGGTTACTTAAAGAATTGATTCAAATAGGAGCTACTCTCTTCCCTGATCCAGCTTTCTGGCCCTTTTTGCAGCCATGACATCATCTCCCAGACAATAACTAGGATCTACCTGCATATCAGATGTCAAGCTCTGGGGGAAAAACAAACAAAAAAACTAGTATAGTCATGGGTCCTTTGGAATATAACTAAAATAGGCCTACTAACTATCTACAAAACGGAGACCCCCACATCTTTATCTGCACTATTCCAGCCTTTAGGTTCATAATTAGTCAACAATTTGGCTCTATATGTTAACTCTTTTCTCAGCCACCAGGTTCCAGATGACCCCACCAATGTGTCCTGGAGCCCTGCTTCCCCAGAGCCTTGCACCACTAGGGAAAGAGAGAGACAGGCTGGGAGTATGGATCCACCTGCCAACACCCATGTTCAGTGGGGAAGCAATTACAGAAGCCAGACCTTCCACCTTCTGCATCCCACAATGACCCTGGGTCCATGCTCCCACAGGGTTAAAGAATAGGAAAGCTATCAGGGGAGGGGGTGGGATACAGAGTTCTGGTGGTGGGAATTGTGTGGAGTTGTACCCCTCTTACCCTGTGGTTTTGTCAGTGTTTCCTTTTTATAACTAAAAATTTTTCAAAAATGAAAAAAAAAAAGAATTCAAATACACATTCTAATATAGTGTTTTATTTTACCCAGAAACATTTTGAGTATATAAAACTTAATACTGAATGATTTACTGTTGAATGTTCCACAAATCCGTTACTACATTGAATCTGATGTACAGACAACACCTTAAAACTTCCTGACTCAAAGAGAGTAAATGTAACATTTCAGCCACTGGGTATAGATAGACCAACTTGTATCTTATAGATTTCTTTAGTCTCTACAAGCAAATGATTTATAATAACACTCTATACATTACATGAAATATAATTACACTAAACACCTTAAAAACTTGCTTATATAATTTGTCAAATAAAATATAAGAATATTAAAATTGCAACATGCAGATAGATGTCTTTAATAAAAAATTCCCAGAGGCCGGACGGTAACACTACGGGTTAAGCACATATGGCGCAAAGCGCAAGGACCAGCGGAAGGATCCTGGTTCGAGCCCCTGGCTCCCCACCTGCAGGGGGGTCGCTTCACAAGCAATGAAGCAGGTCTGCAGGTGTCTGTCTTTCTCTCTCCCTCTCTGTCTTCCCCTCCTCTCTCCATTTCTCTCTGTCCTGTCCAACAACAAATCTGCAGGTGTCTATCTTTCTCTCTCCCTCTCTGTCTTCCCTTCCTCTCTTGACTTTTCTCTGTCCTATCCAACAACAACAGCTATGACAATAACAACTACAACAAGCACAACAACAAGCACAACAACCAGGGCAACAAAATGGGAAAAATAGCCTCCAGGAGCAGTGGACTCGTAGTGCAGGCACCAATAACCCTGGAGGCGAAAGAAAGAAAGAAAGAAAGAAAGAAAGAAAGAAAGAAAGAAAGAAAGAAAGAAAGGAAGACCCCAAAATACTTCAAGATATTACTAACACTTTTCTAAAACAAGACATAAGTTGGTAACTATTTTCAACTGGAGACTCGACACTTATAGATATCTGAATAGCACTTTTTTATTTTTCAGACTGAAAAAAAAATTTTTTTTAATTATCTTTATTTACTGAATAGACAGCCAGAAGTTGGGAAAAAAAAGGGGGAGAAAGAGAGACAGAGAGACACCTGCAGCCCTGCTTCGCCACTTGTGAAGCATCCCCTGCGGGTGGTGATGGGAGGCTTGTACCTGGGTCCTTGTGCACTATAACGTGCGCTCAACCAAGTGCGCCACCACCCGGCCCCCCTGAATGGCACTTTTATAGCTTGCATGGCTATTTCCTCTAGTAGAAATTTATTGTATTCAACTAGAAGTAGTCCTATCATTTAACGTTGGGCTTTATTTCATGATAACTTTAGATCACTGAGTCTATTTTGGTGACACGGAAATGGTGTCCACTTTATTCTGGCATTGTTAAATATTATTAACCATAAGACCTCAGGCGTTGATCCATTTCTCTGAAAGTCACTAGTATCTAAACTCACCCAGTTCCTACCCCTCATAAATATTTTATAAAGAAGTTATATTCTAATTTAAAAATCAATAAAAGTGCTCCAACATTAACACCATCCAAATACTGCATCTTAAACTAATACACACAGTGAGAAGGCTATATACACGTATAGGACATGTAATATAGATATGACAGTATACATAGGATTATGTTAGTAACGCTCATCTGTAGTCAGGGTAGAGCACAGGACCTACAAATCTGATCCCTGAACCTATTAGACTGTAGGAAAGGTCATAATGCATTTTTGCATAGAGAAACAGAAAAATAAATCATGACTTTTCTGATAATCCAACACATATGCCAGAGAGATACTCTGGTTCTTCCCATTCTCATTAAAGTAAATAAATAATATTTAAATGTTCACAATATTAATAGTTCTTATTTTATAAATAGTACTCTGAAAAAAAGACTGTCTTTATGGTTTGCTGTGGCAGGCGACATTAAAAAAATAGTCCCTGTGTGTGTGTGTGTGTGTGTGTGTGTGTGTGTGTGTGTGTGTCACTGAACACAGTGATACATAAACAAATGGTCTTTTAAAAGTATAGTTTGAAAATCTGTATGTCAAAAAGGATAATTTAAATAGAAAGAAAGAGCACTGAAAACAACATTCAAATTAAACCAAAATACTTACGTTGATGCCCAGCCCATCAAAGGATTTTCCCAGCGTTCCCTGGTATCAAACTCCATCTTCCATTTCTTTGTATTGTGTACTCCAGACTGCATGTTATTGCGAGCAGGAACAAAGATCCTGACTTTTCTAGTTTTGATATGTTCTTCTGGAACCCCAGTTAAAGTAGTGATATCCTAGAAGAAAACAAGCAAATGTGTTTCTATGAGCCCACAGGCATGCTAATATGCTTCTGTTCTTCCTAGATTCATGAAACTACTTGGGTTTTGTTTAGTTTTCAGAAATATTTCACTACCACATAAGTTACTATTCTGACACCTACACCAATAATCAGGTGTGGTGACTTTGTCACGGCTCGTCTGCTTGTAAAAACTACCCCAAATCATCCACACAAATATTTACACGAATGAGCATTTCTAGTTACATTCCTATACTTCAGGAACCTTTCTTTTCCTGCAGGAGAAAATACAAACCAAATGAGTGTTACAGGCATATAATTTTTTTTTACGTTATGTTATGTTTCATTTGGTAATTTTTAGTCGTTACGTTCAACTTCCAAGACAAGTAATTTCAAGTACTATTCCATTTAATGACTTCCTAAAGCACATAGCCTTCCCTCACTCAATAGCTGAACAGACTGAACTCCCAGGAAGGCTTCATCCTTTTATTTTCCCAGTTAAAATTTGCTAAAGCATTTGTAACATGTCATATTTACTTACTGTCTGATGTTTTATATACATGTACATATCCTATTGCCTCCCCTATAAATTAAGCAGGGTATATATATATATATATATATATATATATATATATATATATATATATAATGGCAAATACAGTCAATGTACAAAAACAGGGGGTGAGGCATCGTTCCCAAATTTCTGAGCAAGCCCTGCACTGAGAGCTGAGTTCATAAAAGCTCGAGTTATAAACTATTCCTCAAATATGTATAGAAGAGAACACATGAAGCTTAAAAAGTGGAAACAGTACTTTTTTTTTTAAGGATGGAAGACTTCTTTAAAATTAGTAGTTACAAACTGTCGCTAAGCTCTTCATATGTTCAGTTGCAATTAGCACTCTCCCAGGTCTTCTCAAACTATGACAAGCATCTATCTATTAAATACACCATCCCCTAATTTAAAGCTGGGGTTTGCACACATGAGGTTTTGAATGTTTGGATATTGCAAGTCTTCTTTTTGCCTGCAGAAGACATGGAAGGTGCTGTCCTACCAAAGGCAGAATGAAAAGGTTTGGCCTCTCTGGCATACTTGACACCTCAGGGCACAGACACTCCCCAATTCCTAGTCCCTGTAGGACACTCTTGAGTCTAGACAGACTGATTTCTCGCACTTTTAAAATGCATTAGGACGCCCTGTTATCATTTCTTCCACACAGCTTCAGGGAGTGACAGGAGAACCTGTCCTTTAAGCGACATTTCAGTGGACTAGAGCTCCCACTCCAAGATTCCACTAAAACATGCAATACTTGAAAAGGACTAGAAAGAACTATGTTGGACTCTGTGTCTTCAAGGTTTTGCTTTCCTTCTAAGTTCTTTCTTGACTTACCTGTGCTTCAACTTTTGCAAAACATCTGCAAATGATTTAAATTATAGTGAACTAAGTAAATTAAATCCTTAGATTTCAACTTTTGTATTACAAGGTACTTTTTTAAAAGCCCACTTGTAAAGCGTAGCAATACTTGATGATATTAATAATTACTTAATGAGTTCTCATTTAATTGGTACAGTAACTTGTAAATAGCAGTTCATGTATTTTCTATGATTATAAAAAAGTTAAATCGCAACTTCTTCAAGTAGATACCTGAGGAAACTCAAGACACACCAGTTAGAAATTATCTAAATTCAAACAGGGCAAGTTACTTAATAATATGCATTTACTGAGTTTAACTTTTTATTTTTTAATTATGTCAAGCATATAAATCTTTATTCTTATTTAATAAAGTTGCAGAAATACAATCTTGTGTACAGTATGCTGTCTACATAAGAGGAACTCGTAAGAAAGAATAGCTAGTTAATCAGAGCATTCAAATAACAATTTGCTACTAAGAACCCACATATCATAATTGCAACATCCTTTTTTTTTTTAAGCACAATCGACTCCATAGAAAACAGTGGAACAGCTTCTTCTTCTTCTAGCGTTTGCCAGTGGAACAGCTGATAGCTGATCTCTCTTTTGGGAGTCTAGTTAAATGGAAGAATAATTTAAAAAAGTCATTAAGAAAGTATGTCAATGTCTGTATATATAATTGAACCTTAGTCTTTCAAACACTAACTTCCATCATAAATATTAACTTTTCCATATAAAAACTGTATGATTCGATTATGTTCCTATTTCTCCGGTGTGAATCCAACTTTTTTTTTTCTTTTTAACAAAGGAAGCAGGGGAACAAGCAATGGGAAGTCGGTGTCAAAATACAGAAAAACCTCCCAGCAAGCTTCTTGCAACCACCCAGGATTTAGAGTCTGGCTGGCTGCTCTCTTTTCAATACCAGAATTTCACACATTTCAATGACTATTATGACTTCAAAGAATCAAATTTTCATCATTGTCCGTCATCCGAGGTTGATTTGTCTAAAGGAGTTCTTCTGCATGCACTCCAAACAAAAGCCTCCTTACTTTTGTGGCTATGTATCAAGTGTAAAAGTTTTGTTTGTGACAGTTGTGTCTTTGGTGAATTAGGGGGACACTGAAGGAGTGCAGCTGCTCTGCAGGGACCATTTCACTGAAATAAAAACGGAATAATTAGATTCTGCCTTTATTAAACCACAAAAATGCCACTGGCCTCAGTAATTACTTCCGGTTGCCCCACCCACTTAACCTTAATAGTTTCCACTTGTCATAAAAGAGAAATCAAGGAAAAAGGTTTTCACTAACTGTATTTTGGATAGATCGCTCAGTACACCCGGAAAGCCAAAAATCCACCAGACATTATGATGACAAGTTCAGTGAATTTGAATTCCACTTTCTTGTGGGACAGCGTTAAATGTTTCTAAATGTTACATATATTGGAAGTAAAAATACTGCTTGCAGAAACTTGTCCTGCTCATTTACCAATTGGGTCTTTGATTTTAGAGCTAAAACTTGATGACTGCACTTATATCCTATTTCAACCATGAAAGATGATAAAGAGGGGGAAAAAAAAAACTTAGATCAATAGTAAACACTTTAATTACATATACTTAACACAGCTTCATTAACTGATCTCTTAAATGTTGGTCACTGTCCAACAAAGTTGATAGTTTAAAACAAGAGACTTGTCTGACAGTGTAGCTGTATGTATTTACTTACTATGGAAGAGTATTATTTTTTCCAAGTTTGTGGTCAGTGTGTCAGATGTGATCAAAACTAAAGATGAATTCGAGGTGTGTAACTAGCACTGGCTTGTTTGTTAAAACATCTCAAGGATCCAGGATCTCAGCTACGGATGGAAGCGAGTGTAGGACTGTGACACTGACTGCACTTGGCATCCTGTGCAAAATTACCAAGGAATCAAAAGTTCAGTTTTAAACGGAATGTTGTAAATATGCACAGTCACGGTATCAATGAAGACCAAGTAGCAACAATAACAACAAAAAATAAAGAGTAAATTTAAAACCTCAAGGCAATTGATCCTGACTGTGAACCTGCTTTGTCATGCTTGTGACCAAGCTTGAGTTGGCCCCCACGGCACTGGAGGGCGCTATGGTGCTGTGGTGTCCATCCCGGTCCGGGTCCCTTTCTCTAACTCTGATGAAAGGTGACCCAAAGTGGTGAAATCCTAAACAGAACACATGTTACGATGTGCAAGGACCCAGGTTCAGGTCCTTAGTCCCACCTGAAGGGAGAAAGCTTCACATGCGGTAATAAAGCCGTGAAAAATAATATAAAGATAATAAAATAAATAAAGATAATAAAAATTGGGGGGGCAGGCGGTAATGCTGTGAGTTAAGTGCACATGGCGCCAAGCACAAGGACTGGTGTTCCGAGTCCCCGGCTGCCCACCTGCAGGGGGGGGGGTCACTTCACAAGCGGTGAAGCAGGTCTGCAGGTGTCTTTCTCTTCCCCTCTTCTCTCGATTTCTCTCTGTCCTATCCAACAACGACAGCAATAACAACAACAATAATAATAACAGCGACAAGCAACAAGGGCAACAAAAGGGAAAAACTGGCCCCCAGGAGCAGTGTTTTCATAGTGCAGGTACCGAGCCCCAGCAATAACCCTATAGGCACAATAGTAATGATAATAATAGTAATAATAAAAATTTTTAAAAAGAAAGAATGAAAGGAAAGAAGGACAGGAAGGAGGGACGGAGGAAGGGAGAGGAGGAAAAGAGAATATACATTCTTCTTAGGTGTCTGTGACACATTCTCAAAGATGGAGCATAAGGTGAGACAGATAAACAATCTTAGCATACATGTGGTGATGGAATCCATCATAAGCATTTTTTTCTGGGTTCCAGGTGGTGGCGCACCCAGCTGAGTGCAAATGTTAGTAAATACAAGGATGTGTGTTCAAGCCCCTGGCCCCCACCTGCAGGGCGAAAGCTTCATGAGTCGTAAAGCAGAGCTGCTGTCTCTCTCTATCTCCCGTTATCTCGAGGATTCTCTCTGATCTATACGTAAAAAATAGTTTAAAAAATTTAAGATTCATCCATATTTAAAAAATAAGATAAAAAAATAACAACAGCATAATAATGATAATATGGATTTTTCTGATGAGAGAATCTTCCCAAATTGAACCAGAAATAAATAGTCGGAACAGTACAAGTACAGAAAGGAAATCAGTAATAAAAAATTTCCCAAAATACCACAGTCCAGATGCAGACGATTCACTAATGCCTTCTATAACACCATCAGAGCAGAAGTAATTACCAGTCCTACTCAAACTCTTCCCCAGAATTGAAGTGGGGTGAGGGACATTCCCTTACACCTATACAAGGCCACTGTTACTGTAATCCCAAAGCAGGAAAGGACCATAGGAAAACATGTAAAAACCAGTGGCGGTGGGGGTGGGGGCACTTGGCTGAGCACACACATCATAGTGTGCAAGGACTGGGGGTTCAAGGCCCTGGTCCCCACCTACGGGGGAATGCTTCATAAGCAGTGAAGCAGTACTGCAGGTCTGTCTGTCTCTCTCTCTCCCTATCTCCTACTTCCTTCTTAACGTCTATCTCTAAAATATATAAATAATATATACCTTATATATTATTTAAAACATATATTTTATACAAATATTTAAAATATATAATAATAATTTAAAAGCTACATTTAATATGTGGCAAAGGAGTCAAAACTAAATCACATGGGGGGAAAAAGTCTTTTTGACAAATAGTGTTGGGAAAACTAGACAGCCACTTGTAGAAAAATAAAAGTGGACCGTCCCTTAACCCTTTATCAAAAAGTAATTCAAATTGCATTAAACCTTGGATAGTAGAGATGAAACCATAAACACAGAAGAAAGTGCAAGCAGAACACTCTACAAGTCACTGCTTCCCCTCTTTATGACCCAGAACACAGTCTGGGGGTGAGCATGCGCTGGAGTAGGGATATACACAGACATGTCTTCCCTACCCAAATAGCTGAGTTCTTTATTCTTGGAATAAAAGGTGAAGTTGTGGCCTATCTGCCATGACTCCCTCTCCTTCTTAACATCCTGACTCTGCTAATGCAGCCATGTGTCTACAGATCACTTTCCTTCTTTAATTTAGAAGTTGCAGCTAGGAAGAGTCTCCATGTGTCAATAAATTTTGGCTTTATTTCCTAAGAGCCTGTCTGATAACTGTTTGTCCTGACTGGCTGTGGGAATTTTCCCCTGGACCTACATTTCCAAAAAAAAGTGGTTAAATTTTCTATTGTCACCAATGATTTAAGTCAGTGTTCCCTTACTCTGCTTTAGAAATGAGAATGGGGTATGTATATGCACGTACACACACACACACACACACACACACACACACACACACACACACACACACACACACACCAATGTGGGTATATTCAGTGGTTTCTCCCATATAAAACATTAAAGGATAGACTGAATTTGTTTTTTGAGAGAACACACAAAAGCTCAACATAGCTGACCCTAAGTAAGTAATATTACTTTAAACGACTCACTACCAGGTTAACGTGGGGGAAGCAGGTGAAAGGGGTTCCCTGTATGGTAGTGGCTGGATATACATGATTTTTTTTATATTAATTATGATCTTATATTACAATTGTGAATTATAATGTTCTACAACAGAACTTAATGCTATAAACAATGCTGCCTCAACTAAAAAAAAAATGAAGTTGCGGACTGGGCGGTGGCACACCTGGTTGAGCAGACACATTAACAAGACACAATGACCTGGTTTGAGCCCCCGGACCCACCTGCAGGGGGAAAGCGTAAATGGTAAAGCGGGGCTGTAGCCTTCTCTGTCTCTCCCCCTCTTTATCTCCCTCTTACCTCCTCGATTTCTGGCTGTCTCCATCCAATAAACAAAGATAAAAAAAATTAAGTTGCTAACAGAAGAAGCAAACAGGAAGACGTGACACCTACTATCTAACTGCTGAAGGAAGGTGTCAGAAATGTAAAACATCGTACAAATAATCTCTTCGCAACAGCGTGAGGACAGCAAGTCTTCTCGTAATTTCCCCGTACATAGTTATATTTAGTCGTATATAAGTTTACATAAGCATAGCCAGATTAAATCAACCAAACAGTTCCTTATGGAGGAATATTACTTTTTTCTCTTTTAAATAAGATTTAAACAAACACTGAGGTGGCCCAGTGGGTGGATCACAAACTGCAAAGCCTGGGCCCCAGGTTCAGTGGCTGACACCTTATCACATACGACCAGATCAGTGCTCTGCATTCATCCCCCCTCCCATATTAAGTAAATAAATAAATGCATACATTTTAAAAATATTTATTTATTTTTGTTGCCCTTGTTTTTATTGTTGTTGTAGCTATTATTGTTATTATTGTCAATGTCATTGTTGTTGGATAGGACAGAGAGAAATGGAGAGAGGAGGGGAAGACAGAGGGGGAGAGAAAGACAGACACCTGCAGACCTGCTTCACTGCCTGTGAAGTGACTCCCCTGCAGGTGGGGACCGGGGGCTCGAACCGGGATCCTTAAGCTGGTCTTTGCGCTTTGCACCACATGTACTTAACCCGCTGTGCTACCGCCCAACTCCCAAATGCACACATTTTTAACTGTATAGTGATACACATTTTCCTCAAATCAGGAAAATTCATTGGAAAACACCCTGTATTTTTATAAGAAAACACTATTTGTCCCCACTTGCAGGGGAAGCTGCACAATTTGAGAAGCAGTGCTGCAGGTCTCTCCCCCCACACACCTCCCTCTCTATTTCTCTCCATATACCTTATAAATAAGTAAAATATTAAATAAATACATAATTTAAAAAAGAAAACACTTGTTTTTTTTTCTCAGAAATGTATTTTTTTCCCACTGGGGCTTCATGACTGCAAGCTGCAGGTGTCCCCAAGAATATCAATGTGCCTTGTCTACAGGGCTGCCACACCAGGTGCATAATGGACCTCACTGGGCTTGGTCATTTTTCTTTCATTAGCGAGTAAGAGGGAAAGGGAAAGGGAGGAAGAGAGATACCACTGCACTGCTTCGCCACTCAAGAAGCTTCCCCTTCGTGGGGGGTGCTGGGGGACTTGAATCTGGGTGCTCACAGGTGGCCAAGCACGCAGCAGTCCAAGGAGTGAGTCATCTCCCAGGCCCAGGACACACTTCAATAATCTTTACTTGCTATTCATTTTGAAATTATGGAACTGAATTTTTTTAAATCAGGCTTGCCAGGACTGGAGAGAGAGCGTAGTGATTATGCAAAAAGATTTTCATGAGAGTTGGAAGTCTCAGGTTCAATACCCAGCACCATCATAAGCCAGAGCTGAGCAGTGTAACAATGATACTTATTAAATTAAGGATCAGTAGTGCTGCAGAGAAAAAGCAACCCACTATTTTATGTTCAATGTTTCAATGTACTATTAAATGTTTCAATGAGGCATTTTTAAATGTTATTAAACTAACTAATGTACTAAGGATACTAATAATTGGAGGATTTAAATAATTTTTAGAAGGCTTCTCTTTTTTGTTTTATAATACAGCACAGTATTTTGGTTGTTTTTTTTTTTTTGAGAAACTATTTTCTTTTTTAAATTTTTTTATTTACTTATTTTCCCTTTTGTTGCCCTTGTGTTTTTTTTTTAAATTGTTGCTGTAGTTATTATTGTTGCTGTTATTGGTGTGTCGTCGTTGTTGGATAGAACAGAGAGAAATGGAGAGAGGAGGGGAAGACAGAGGGGGAGAGAAAGACAGACACCTGCAGACCTACTTCACCGCCTGTGAAGAGCCTCCCCTGCAGGTGGGAAGCCGGGGCTCAAACTGGGATCCTTACTCGGGTCCTTGCGCTTCATGCCACGTGCGCTTAAGCCGCTGAGCTACCACCCGGATCCCTATTTTTGTTTTTTTATATCACTAACTCACATTAGGATACACAATAGCTTTGACAGCAATGACAACAATAATAGTAACAACAACAACGATAAAATAACAAGGGCAACAGAAGGGAAAAAATAGCCTCCAGGAGCAGTGGATTCATAGTGCAGGCACCGAGGAGGCCCAGTGATAACCCTGGAGGCGAAAGAAAGAAAGAAAGAAAGAAAGAAAGAAAGAAAGAAAGAAAGAAAGAAAGAAAGAAAGAAAGAAAAGAGAAACTGACAATAGGTGTCAGGGTCTCACTGGATGTAGTGAGAGCTTATGGACATCACAATGGATACACAGGATTTTGTCAAAATTAAAATTTTGGTCAATGCTTTAGTCCATCAAAGGATGGACATACATCTGATTAAAAAGTTGTATTCTGACTATACAAAGTATTCCTACCATCAGTGACAAAAAAGCAATCATAGAAAGATACTTGAATAGGTATTTTTCTCAAGAAGATATAAAAATGATCACTGAGCATAGGAAAAGATGCTACGGGGGACTGAGTGGAGGCTCACCCATTTGAGCGCACACAACACCACCGTGTACGAGGACCCAGGTTTAAGCCCTCAGTCCCCACCTTCAAGGAGGAAGCTTCACAAATGGTGACGTAACACTGAAGATATCTCTCTCACTATCTCCCCTTACGCTCTCAATTTCTTTCTCTCCTCCCAAATAAATGAGTAAGTTTATATTTGAAAAGATGCTAAATACCACACTGAGATACCACGTGACTACTGTTATCCAAAAAAATGGAAAGTAAGTATTGGTAGGGCTGGAGAAGTTAGAACAATTGTCCGCTGCTAGCAGGAGTATGTTCTAGACACTATGAAAAACTGTACAGCAGGGGAGGGGCAGCGGGTCAAGCGCATGTGGCGCAAAGCACAAGGACGGGCGTAAGAATCCCAGTTCGAGCCCCCGGCTCCCCACCTACAAGGGAGTCGCTTCACAGGCGGTGAAGTAGGTCTGCGCGGTTGCGTGTCTTTCTCTAACCCTTTCTGCCTTCCCCTCCTCTCTCCTCTTCTCTCTGTCCTATCCAACAGCAGCAACAGCTATAACAACAATAACAATAAAAACAAGTGTAGCAATAATGGCAACAAAAACAGGAAAAATGGCCTCCAGGAGCAGAGGATTCGTGGTGCAGGCACCGAGCCCCAGCAATAACCCTGGAGGCAAAAAACAAAAACAAAAAAACTGTATAGCTCCTCAGAAAGTTAAAAGGAATTAATTACTTTATAATTCAATAATTCTACTTCTGAATGTATACCCAGAACTGAAGGGAAGGACTGAAACAGGTCATGTTCACAGCAGCATTATTCATCAAAGGCAAACTGGGGGAACGACTGGAATGTCCACTGATGAATGGATGAGTAATTAGAATGAAGTATAAAAATAAAATGTATTATAGAATTACTTCAAAAAAGCAATAACAGTATTCTGACTACAATATGAATGAACCTGGGTAACACTGTGCTAAATGGAACACACCGGTCACTAAGGGGCATATGTCATAGAATTTTGTTTATAGGAGGTCTCTAAAATGGGGTCTGCTATTCAGAGCCAAATGGTATAGCAGAGGTTATCCATGGCATGGGGAAAAGGCTATGTGGGACATTATTGTACAATCAAATATGGTTAAGTGCTGAGCTATTGCACAATTTCTACAAGAAAATGGACTGACATTTTTAAGGTACAAAAATATAATTCTCCAACCTAGAACTTGATGCCCAATGACAAGGTTGTCAAGGACCAAACACAATGTGAGTCACCCCACCCCCGTGTATATCACAACACTGGATGGAGATGTCACAGTATATGGGGACGGAGAACTTGTGCAGTGATTAGCTGTATGGGTTCTCCTGGTGAGATTAGTGCCTCTGAGACACCAAAGAGTTTTCCTGTGCTCTCTCTGTGTCTCTCACCACAGGCCGATGCAATGAGAAGGCAGCTGTCTAAAAGCCAAGAAAGTTCACCAGAAACTAAGGATGCTGGAACTTTCATCTTGGTCTTCTAGAGAGCCTTCAAAACTATGAGAGAATACATTTCTGTTCAGTCCACTCAGTCAGTTGAATTTTATTACAGCAATCTGAGCAAAGACAGACTTCTAAAGGAAAACAAAACAAAAAGATATTTTCAGATAAACAAAAGCTTAAAGAGATTCTGTTGCAACAGGCTTGCACTACAAGAAATGTTAAAGGAAGTCTCTTGAGCTGAAGGAAAGGGGTGTCAGTAATCTGTATCTATGTGAGGAAATTAGGAGTACTAGAAATGGTAAACTTGTTGGTAGATGTAAAAGATACTTGTGATCTCTAAAAGCTAGTATTAATAAGATAGCATTAAGAATCTGCTATGGGATACATAGCATATGCAGAAGTCAGATCTACATGAACACTGACAAAGAGAGAGCCGAGTGACAGACGGAGGCACTGCATGAGGTGTTTGCCTTTGAATGCGGTGCTGGGGAATGAACCCAGAGTCACTTATGCCTGATGCCACTGAGCAGTCTCCTGGGCCCAATTTATCATTCATCACCACCACTATTATTATTACTATTGCCTCCAGGGTTATTGCTGGGGCTCGGTGCCTGCACTACGGGTCCATTGCTCCTGGTGGCTATCTTCTTTCCATTGTTGCTGTTGGATAGGACAGAGAGAAATGGAGAGAGGAGGGGAAGATAGAGGGGGAGAGAGAAAGATGCAAGGATAGAGGAGGAGAGCAGCGGACGAGGAGGAGGTAACACAACACTTTTCAATCATCCACTGAGCTCCCGTGTGGCATCAAGGTACCAGTTCAAACCTAGGGCCTCATGCACAGCAGAGTTTGAGAACCGGTAGGGGAAAGATAGTGGGGGGTGGGGGGGGGGCTGAAAAAGAAATCTAATGAAAATGAAAAGTAAAATTGTCAAATACAGTATTAGTGATTAGCTACGTGTTGCCTCCCCCCCAAAGTTCTGAAAGGCAACTATCAGATGGTTTTGCTCATATGTGGAACATAGTACATTCAAACACATGAACTTACATAATAATAGTCATAATAATGGCCAGGGTGTCTTTAAGAGTTTGTGAGAGCTACGGCGGATATCTTTGAGGTGCAGGGATAAGTGAACTACAGCCTTGTAATCTTACAATCTTGGAAACCATCTTTAAATCACTGATACAATCGTATACAAATCTAAGAGGCTGTCAAATTGGATACAAATAAAAGCAAAAGCGAAATAGATGTATAAGAGACAAACTTAATAAAGACTAGAAATAGGCTAAACAGAAAAGAGTAAAATAAGGTACACCAGATATGCAAGAGGACGAAGAAAACAGAATCAGTTATCTAATCAAACTAGACTCGAGATCAGCACTAGGCGAAAGTGGGATATTACATAAGGATTAAAAACTTCAATTAACCAAGAATGCAAAATGATCCTTAATGTTTATGCACCTAATGACAGAGCTTCAGAAAGAAGCAAAGCCAAGTGTTCCGATTAACAAAAGAAACAAATTACAGCTGAGATGTTAGTAATTCTCAGTAAAAGAAATAAAATACTGATAAAAAGACAAGTACGAACAAAGAAAGTTTTGAATAACTATAACCACAGTGGGGTGGGGGATGAGCTTGAGAGGAACCCAGAAAAGAGACATGATGGCCATCTGCAGGGCAAATGAGCAAGAGAGGATGACAGAGGGAGGACCTCATACCAACAGTGGAAAGAGAGGCTAATTCCAAGAAGTGAGAAAGAGGGAGAACGAGGAGGCAGAGCGGAGTAAAATTAAGGCAAAACCAGACAACCATCGCAACCAGTCCATGCCACATGCAACGCTTGAAGTATTCACGGCTTTTTTAGCACCTACATAGTGGACAGCTCCACCAATTTCTTCTTTTCTTTTTAAATTATCTTTATTTGCTGGATAGAGACAGCCAGAAATTGAGAGGAAGGGGGGAGAGGGAGGGAGAGAGACAGACACCTGCAGCCCTGCTTCACCACTTGTGAAGCTTCCCCTTGCAGGTGCGGACTGGGGGCTTGAACCCAGGTCCTTGTGCACTGTAACATGTGTGCTCAGCCAGGTGTGCCACCACCCAGCGCCCCCAATTTCTTATTTCCCTCAGCTATTATGACAAAACTCTAGTGAAAACAAACCAAGCCAACCCCATTCTTTTTTCTGGTTGTGAAGAGTGGAGTTAAGAAGAAACAATAGTAAATTTATTATTCTAGATCCCAACATGACATTTATCCAAAAGCAATTTTAATGAAAAAAAAAAAAAAATACAGGGAGTCAGGCCGTAGCGCAGCGGGTTAAACGCAGGTGGCGCAAAGCCTAAGAAACAGTGTAAGGATCCCGGTTCGAGCCCCCATCTCCGCACCTGCAGGGGAGTCGCTTCACAAGCAGTGAAGCAGGTCGGCAGGTGTCTAGCTTTCTCTCTCCCTCTCTGTCTTCCTCTCCTCTCTCCATTTCTCTCTGTCCTATCCAACAACAACAACAACATCAATAACAAAAATAACTACAACAATAAAAAACAGCAAGGGTAGGGATTTGGGGGGTAGTGCAGCGGGTTAAACGCAGGTGGTGCAAAGTGCAAGGACCAGCGTGAGGAGCCCTGTTTAAGCCACCGGCTCCCCACCTGCAGGGGAGTCGCTTCACAGGCGGTGAAGCAGGTCTGCTGGTGTCTGTCTTTCTCTCCCCGTCTTCCCCTCCTCTCGCCATTTTTCTCTGTCCTATCCAACAATGACGACATCAACAACAACAACAATAACTACAATAATAAAACAAGAAGGGCAACAAAAGGAAATAAATATTTTAAAAGGTACAACAAAAGAGAATAAATAAATATTTTTTAAAAATCAGAGGAATCACTGAATTAGTACGCTACAAGGAAAAGCTAAAATGCAAAGACAAAAGGGGGGATAGCATATTGGTTATACAAAGAGGCTCTCATGCCTGAGGCTCCAAAGTCCCAGATTCAATACACACACACACACACACCACCACCACCACCACCACCACCACCACCACCACCACCACCACCACCACCACCACCACCACCACCACGACCACCAGCCAGAGCTATAGTGCTCTGGTTAAAAAGTAATAATAAGTAAAATTAAAAAATAAAGTGCGAAGACATAAAATTTGAATCCTTAGGGAAAAAAGTCATTAAGTGTCTGAAGCGTGGTTCAAAGTTAGAATGTAGGACTTGTATGCATGAAACCCTAGACACAATTTCCAGCACTGAATATGCTGGGGCAGTGTTGAGATGTCCTTCCTTTCTTTTATTTTAAAAAAAGGGGGCAACAGGTGGGACAGGTGGTGACGCACCTGGCTGAGTGCACAAGTTAGCAGTGTGCCAGGAACCAGGTTCAAGCCTTCCAGTCCCCACCTGCAGAGAGAAAGCTTCAGGAGTGGTGAAGCTGGGCTTGCAGGTATCTCTCTATCTCTCTCCCTCTCTATCACCCCCCTCCTTCTCGATTTCTGGCTGTGTCTGTCTAATAAAGAAATAAAAAAAGATAATAATAAAATTTGGGGAAAAAATTTAATGTTAAAAAGTTAATCCCTGGGAGTTGGGCGGTAGCGCAATGGGTTAAGCGCACGTAGCGCAAAGTGCAAGGACCAGCTTAAGGATCCAGGTTCGAGCCCCCGGCTCCCCACCTGCAGGGGAGTCGCTTCACAAGCGGTGAAGCAGGTCTGCAGGTGTCTTTCTCTTCCCCTCTCTGTCTTCCCCTCCTCTCTCCATTTCTCTCTGTGTCATCCAACAACGAAGACAGATATCAATAATAACTACATACAGCAGTAAAACAAGGGCAACAAAAAGGGAATAAATAAATATTTTTTAAAAAAATTTTAAAAGTTAATCCCTTGTATACAGTTTTGTGAAAACTGAAAAGTCTCAAGAATGTTCAAAAGAGTAAGTAAAAAATGACAAAACTGGGACTGGAGCTGTTCTGAAATGACCTTTAGCCATAATTTGTAGCTAAGTAACTCTCAAGCCTTTTTGATCAGTTCCTACTTAAAACCTTAGTTTCCATTTAATTGAAATTGAATCCAAACTTCTTACAATAAACCTAAAACCATAACTGATGTAGCCCTGCTACCTCTCTTGTAACTCCGCGTTTCATCCTCTCCCTTTCCTCATTGCAACTTTTTCTGTTCTGTGACTACCAGTATGTTTACACTTTATAGGAACAGTTTCTTCCTCTACCTGATATTACCTGAATTTTCACATATCCTCGTCATCCAAGTCTTAGTGCATAACATATATATAACATATATAACACAATATAACACATTGTAAAGTGTCTTTCCCTGATTGTCCTACAAATAATCTCTAGGTTACCCTAATTCCCCTAGTCATTCTCTGTCCTATTATCTTGCCTTTTTTTTTTCTAATCATTCATTAATTTTTTTTCTTCCTTTCTTTTTTTAAATTTTTAATCAGAGCACTGCTTAGCTCTAGCTAATGGTGGTATGGAGGCTTGAACCTGGGACTCTGGTAAACATTCATTAATGTATAAAAGTATCTTACTTATAATTTATAAGTAAAGCTGATAACAGGTTTATAAACTCAAGTACAAGTACTCTGCCCCAGAATCTAGATATGGTTTATAGTAGACACCCACACTTAAAAAGTTGAATGAAGAGAACCAGGCAGTGCTTAAGTGTACACATTACCATGCACAAGGACCTGGGTTTAAGCCTCAGTTCCCATCAGCAGAAGAGAAGTGACATGAATTATGAAGCAGTGCTACAAGTACCTTCCTCTCTCCAGTCTTGTCTTCTCTTTCTCCCTCCCTTTCTTTTTCTTTCTTTCTTTCTTTCTTTCTTTCTTTCTTTCTTTCTTTCTTTCTTTCATTTCTTTCTTCTTTTCCTTTTTTTACCAGAACACTGCTCAACTCTGGTTTATGGTGGTACGTGAAACTGAACCTGGAACTTTGGAGCCTCGGGCATAAGCGTCTCCTTGCATAACCATTATGCTGTCTTAACCTGCCACTAATACTGTTGCTTTCTGTGGCTGTTTGTTTATGTACTGGATACAGATAGAGAGAAGTTGAGATGAAAGGTGTAATGGAAAGGGAGAAAGTCAGAGAGACACCTGCAGCCTTGATTCAACACTTGTGGAGCTTGCCCCTTGCGGGTGGAGAGTGAGGGCCTGAACACTGGTCCTTGTGCACTGTAACATATGAGCTCAATCAGGTGCACCACCACCCAGCCCTGCTCTCCCTTTCTATCTCCCCCCCTTTTAATTTCTCTCTGTTCTAGCTAATAAAATAGAAAGATGGGGGGGGGTAGAAATGGCCACTGGCAACAGTGAATTCAATGTCCGCACCGAACCCCAGCAATAACCCTGTTGGAAATAATAACAAATACATACATACATACATACATACATATGTTGAATGAAAAGAAGAAGAAGAGAAACATTTTCCATTATAAACAGAAGTAAAGAAAAAAATCTTTTGCAAGACTTTCACAAACAACTAGCCCCAGAGTATTAGAGTATTAGAGTATTAGACATACTCGGTAGGAAGCACGGCAGCCATCTGCGAATCCGTAGCCCAGTATAGTGCCTGCTGGTCCCTGAGCTTCGTATACTTAGAAATGTGCAACAAGAGTTCTGTCAAAATTGATCAGGAAAGTTTTCCCCCCCAAAAAACGTCGAGTAGAATTGTAGAACTAAGGTCAACCACTGCTTGAAGAATATAGATTATCTTTTCAGAATTATTTAAAAAAAAAAAAAAAAAGACTTTTTGTTGGGGAAACTTATCCTAAGGCAGTGTAAATATCTCAGGACAGGATTTTGCTATGAGAAGACAGTCAACCGTTCCTTGTTATGTGAGAACCCCCCTCAGGGCTCCCAGCCCACTCTTTCACTCAGGATATGAATTCCCGTTTATTTCAGAATTTACAGCACTGTAAAGTCTTCATAACTAAGTTTGATCTATTTTCTTACTAATTTGTTGATGTTCATAAGTTTGATTGTGCAGTTCAAGGAGGAGTGGGAAGGGGGCCTTACTCTTGCAACCTGATAGACTTCAAATCTCAAAATACTCAAACAGGCTTAAAAATCTTTTTAATTAACAGATTTTAATTGTAACAACACATACCTAAGTAGTTACAATAGATGCAAATCAGTGCATTAATCAGATTATCAGTGGTTGAATTTCAGTTACTATTCTCAGCCCAACATTTTGACATATCTGTGGCTTATATGTAATTTAGAGAAAGCCAAGATCATTTCACACCTGTTTAATTGCAAGTATTAAGACTTTAGAAAACAAGTCATTAATATGCGACATACTTAAAGCTGAACAAAGTGTGAAACATGAAACAAAAAACCAACAGAAAGTCTACTCACACAGTTCTTGAAATGTCTGATTTTATCACGACACAGCTTTGTGGAGGTATAGTATACTAAATGTAACAAAGCTTTCACATCACTACTGTTATTTAAACTCACACCGCTCTTGAAATGTCTGATTTTATAATGACACAGCTTTGTGGAGGTATAGTATACTAAATGTAACAAAGCTTTCACATCACTACCATTATTCAAACTTCCTCATCCTGTAAAAATAATAATAATCTAATAATAATACATGTTATTTGCAAGCTTAAAGTAGTATTCTGTGAGTAGAATCAAGTCATAAAAGATGAGAAGCCTGAACACAGAAACAGAATTGAAGTATGCTAGCCTTAAATTCTGAAATATATATATATATTCTCCTTTCTTTTGTTCTGACACATGACATAAAGAGAAAAACGTTAATTGTCACCAAAAGATGATACTCCTATTTACTTCCTCTTATTCCTACTCTCATTAAGGACATACTATAAGATAACAGAATGAGGCTTTAAAAAAATTTACATTGGGGAGTCGGGCGGTAGTGCAGTGGTTTAAGCGCAGGTGGCGCAAAGCTCAAGGACCGGCGTAAGGATCCGGGTTCCAGCCCCCGGCTCCCCACCTGCAGGGGAGTCGCTTCACAGGCGGTGAAGCAGGTCTGCAGGTGTCTGTCTTTCTCTCCCCCCTCTGTCTTCCCCTCCTCTCTCCATTTCTCTCTGTCCTATCCAATAACAACCACATCAATAACAACAACAATAATAACTACAACAACAATAAAAAAAGCCAATAAGGGCAACAAAAGGGAAAATAAATAAATAAAATTTTTTTAAAAATCTTTTTAAAAATTTACATTGGCTATTTGGATGAAATCTTAAGTTTTTGCAGTGATCTAGCAAGCTGGCCAGTTTAAACAGTATTTTGTTTTATTTATCCCCTTTTGTTATTGTTGTTATTGATGTCTTCGTTGTTGGATAGGACAGAGAGACATGGAGAGAGAAGGGGCCGACAGAGAGGGTCGGGAGAGAAAGACAGACACCCGCAGACCTGCCTCACCGCTTGTGAAGCGACTCCCCTGCAGGTGGGGAGACTGGGGCTTGAACCAGGATCCTTAAGCCGGTCCTTGCGCGTTGAGCCACCTGCGCTTAATCCGCTGCGCCACCGCACGACTCCCATGTTTGAACAATTTTAACTATAAAAATGAAATACTCGGGAGTCGGGCTGTAGCGCAGCGGGTTAAGCACAGGTGGCGCAAAGCACAAGGACCGGCATAAGGATCCCGGTTCGAACCCCGGCTCCCCATCTGCAGGGGAGTCGCTTCACAGGCGGTGAAGCAGGTCTGCAGGTGTCTGTCTTTCTCTCCTCCTCTCTGTCTTCCCCTCCTCTCTCCATTTTTCTCTGTCCTATCCAACAACGACGACAACAACAATAATAACTACAACAATAAAACAAGGGCAACAAAAGGGAATAAATAAATAAAATAAAATATTAAAAAAAAATGAAATACTCTCTTTTCTACTGGCAAGGAAATACATGATAACAAAATAGCCTATACTTAAATACAGTAGAGAAAAAAAAGCATAACATATCTCTGTACTCTTAACAATTGGTTTATAATTATATTCAGCTAAATGAATACAATTAGACAAGCAAATTCCAAGGCAGTAACATAGAGCTTTGTACTTGTAATTCATTAAGAAAAACAAATAATCTATTTTTTTCACACATGTATAATTCCTAAACGTCTAGCCTAAATTTTTAATAGAAAAATTCAAGTAAATACAATCGATTTTACTTTATTAGAAGCCAAAGTTCCTATGTAATAATATGCAAGCATTTTAAATTCCTGAAAGCAAGCGTCAAGTACTATACACAATTTCCATACACAGCAGGTAGTAACGCAAGAAAAGAACTGACACAGTTACTCTCTTTAAAAGAGACATACAATGGTGAACTGTTACACAGCTCTAGCGCACTACAGATCTATGCATTAAAGATGTTGTGGCTATTAACAGTTTAAACCTTGACTGTATTTTGCTAATTGGTACATAGAACTTTAAAGCTTTTGAAAGATAAAACATTCCAGTCAGTGCAATTCTACAGCATCGTTCAAGTATTCCAAGTAGGGACAAAAAGGGGAAAAAAAACTGCTTTAATTGCTGAAGAATCACAGATAATAGAGATGGCTGAAGGCTGTAGAGGAAAGAGCTTTTGTTCTTTACACACTTTTAATATAGCAAGATCATTCCCTGTTTCAAGTCCTAATGGTCCTGTCTACATATAAAAACCTTTACTAACGAAAAATTTCCTAAGTATTTAATGAGTATAAGTTTTATATTTCTTTGTAGTATGTGGAAATAATATTTTAATTGGGTATAT
This sequence comes from Erinaceus europaeus, assembly GCF_950295315.1. NCBI lineage: Eukaryota > Metazoa > Chordata > Mammalia > Eulipotyphla > Erinaceidae > Erinaceus > Erinaceus europaeus. The sequence goes on along the minus strand of NC_080166.1, from coordinate 8,772,771 downwards.
ATTTTAAAAGCAACAGTCTGCGTTTATCGATATAACTTCATTAAAATAATTAGTACATAATATAATAATTTGACTTATTTTAATGATCACTGTTAAATAGAAGAGTAAACTGACGCTTTTAAAACAAATGACGTCAAGAGTGAGCAGAAATGTTTGTTTCAGGTGATCAACTGATTCAATTTACATGCATTACCTGTAAGTTAAAAGCATATTTCAAATAAAAAAAAATACATTTCATCCATAAAAGTAAAAACCAAGTTGAGAGTATCAGTTCATATTTTAATATCAGTTTATAAAATATACTTAATATTGGTATCAGTATCATAGAATAGGAATATTAAGTGTGATTTAATAGTATTATAAACATATGAGTAACAAATGTTAAAATGAGTAATGTTTCTAGTATGTAGTAATACATTTATTATCCTACCCCAAAAGTGAAGAACATTTACTCTTAGTTATAGTAAAACTGATTTTTTTTTTTTTTTGCTACTAGGGGCTATTTATTTTTCAAATTTACTATCTTTCTCACTCATACACATACACAGAAAACAGAACTTTAAAAAAGACTAAATAATGACCATTTCACTATAAAATATACTTTCACAATCATTAGTGATTCCTTCTTCCTTTAAGATTTTAAACCGTTTTTTCTAAAAGTTAGTCACTAGTTGTTTTTCCAATAATTTGAAAGTGGAAAGTGAACAGAGAGAAAGCATGGCAAAGTCTAGTCATTTTTAAAACATAGTTAGACTGCAAGCTAACATTTGTACTGAGTCAATATGGCTAACTTTGATAGTCTCATTTAAATACAAGAATATAAAGCAGTATCTATCAACTAAAAAAATATGAGGAAACATCATTCCATATTTAGAGTTAAAAAGAAAAGCTACTTGCTAAGCATGCCACCATGAAAGGTCCTCTCAAAGGCTGCTATTCTTTGAAGTAAAATAAAATACTACTTAGTGAATAAAACATAAAAACTCCTGTCTACCCTTCAAAGAGACATATCCTTTGACCTAGTGCTCCAGACTAAAGCCTTGAAATTTTTGCACAAGAATGCTGCGTGAGTAAAGTCCAGACAAAACAGACACTTGAGATGCTAGAAAGCTGTGTAACCCCGATCACAGACACTGCTCCTTCCAATAATCTAGCAGAGATAGCAACGTATAACTAAAAGAAAGTAATCTCTGCACAAGAAAACTGACCCCTTTACACACACACACACACACACACACACACACACACACACACACACACACACACCCCAAAGGAAATGGAAGCTTTAAACTTGGGTTTACCTTTTTTGTTCAAGTCAGCCCCTAATAACCGATTTTTAATGGAAGTTTGAAGAGGTACAAAAAGTTTTTATTTGTGAACTTTTAGAATTTCAAAAATGGGGCAAATACCATGTAAGACAAATACTTGTACTGCAAATGTAACTGTTTTGTTTTTGAAAGTTTGCAAAAAGAAATCATTCGATTTTATAAATTTCTTAGTGAGTTCAAGCAAAGAAAACTTAAAACTTATCAAAACAAAAAAAAATTGTTAATTACTTGCTCTCTAGATATTCTAAAAGTGATACTATCATCCAATTGACTGGCAGTGCAACACCCTTTGTTTAATAAAACAGCAAGTATGTATTTAAAATATGGACAAGTAGCACAGCTCTTGCTGCTGTTATTGTTGTTTAAAAGAAATTATCAAACAGTAAAAAGAACAAATTCACAACCACTCAGAACAAAGACTTTTATGTACACACCTATTTTTTTTAACAAAGATATAATACAGACATGTAATGTTCAAAATGGTATTAATAGCCTATTTCTCAAAAATTTTTAAATGATAAACATTCTGCCCTACCCACTCCTCAGAACTGAGATTCACAAGTTGCCAAATAAAGTGCTGTCTCACCTGCATTTACACTGTAAGCATGATTAATCATTACACCTGTATGAGATCTAACACAGTTGTGCTTAAGAGTTTTTAAACAGGGTTAAGCACACATGGCGAGAAGCACAAGGACCTGGGTAAGGATCCCAGTTTGAGCCCCTGGGCTCCCCACCTGCAGGGGAGTCGCTTCACAAGCGGTGAAGCAGGTCTGCAGGTGTCTATCTTTCTCTCCCCCTCCTCTCTCCATTTCTCTCTGTCCTATCCAACAACAATGACATCAACAACAACAGCAGTAATAACTACAACAACAATAAAAAAAAGGGTAACAAAAGGGAAAATAAATATTTAAAAAAAAATTTTAAGTTTTTAAACAAAATAAGTAACTACCTGAGTGAAAAGAAACTATTGAAAAATGTTGAAACATTTAAAATCGAATGCTTGACAAATAGATATCTAATGGCAAAAATTGAGTAAATAAATGAAGGAAAGTTGAAATTATTATAATCTTAACATATGTAATATAAAGCCCAAATAATTAATACTCATTTCCCATTTTTAATAACTGAAATAAGCATCACATTTTATGAGTATTTTTGTGTTTGTGCATTACACTAATTTTTTTTTTAATTTTTTTATTGGAGGATTAGTGGTTTAAAGTCAACGGTAAAATACAATAGTTTGTACTCGTGTAACATTTCTCAGTTTTCCACATAACAATTCCATCCCCACTAGGTCCTCCCCCACCATCATGGACTGCTATTTTTTTTCTGGGGGGATGGGGGGGAGAGAGAAAGAGAGAGAGAGACTACAACATTCAAGTTCCCCTTGTGCCCACATAGTAATCCAGTTGGGTGGGCCGTGCCACTCACTCTGACAATGCAGGCTCCATAAGAAGTGAACTATCACATGGGCCCAGGACACTTTCTTAAAGGAACTGATGCAGGACGGAAATGGGTTTAGCCAGTTACACACTAACAGTAGCTGGTTATGGTGGGTACAGACGGCACGACTTAATCAGGCATTAGGTGATAAAAGTTCTTGACCTGAGCTGACAATTGGGCCAAGGGAGGTGCTAAAGGGAGCTAGAAACTACAAAATAAACCAGGGAGAATGTAAATAGTTCATAGAGTAGAGAAATCTTTTAAAAAACACTGCCAAGTTAACTTTTCTCTTTCATATAGCCCAAGTAAATAAAAATACACACACATTCATTGCATTTTATTCATTAAATGTACTGAGATTAAATGTAGGAGATCGAGCTATTGGAGCACAAAGAAAAAGTTATTCTCTTAACAGAGCACAAAACTAAAAACATAGCTTTTATCTAACCTCCATAGCACAGAAACTCTTGCAGCAAAAACCAAGGCCAAGCAGACTATCATTCCTAAGTTTTCTATACAAAGTACCACATCCATGTTACTAGTAATGGAGCAACCCACAAAAAATTCTTCTTAAACATTGAGCCTCACATAAACTGACAGGATTACACTAAGATATTGTCATTGACACTTAATATTCAAAAATTTTATTAGTTCTGAGAGTATATGAAAATAGTGGCTAAAAAAATTTAAAAAAAAAATAGTGGCTAATCCACTACAAAGAAGACATGCTTAATGAGAAATTTACCATATGCTCTGCGATAAAATTCATTATTAAATTATTAATAACGGTAATGTCATTATTAATGGTTACTCTAGCAATGTAAACATTGTGTGAAGTTCGGAAATAAAATAATATTCTATTTTTGCTTTGTTTCTTATTCTTTCTTTCTTTCTCTCTCTTTTTTTTTTTTTTTACCAGAGTACTGGTTAGCTCTGGTTTATGGTGGTGTCGAGGATTGAATCTCTGAGACTTTGGAGCCTCAGGCATAAGAGTCTGTTTGCATAACCATTATGTGTCTATCTCCTAAAATACCAAGCACACTTGTTTCCTCCACACACTATACCTGAGAAAAACAAAGATAGGATACACAGTGTCCACATAATAATCAACGCACAGAACAAACAGGTTTTTCCTTAAAATGGCGGTAATATCTGTAAAACACCATAAAAATCTTTTAACTTGTTATGCTGTATAAATTAAATTCTACCTGTTAGATATATCAGTTTTTTAAAAGTTTATTTGATAAAGTCCTTTTAGCTACTCTGAAATAAACAATTTTAAAATAACAAATAGCATAACTTATGACTGAAGAAATGATACTTGGCTTAATCACCTAACAAATAAAGTGTCTGAGAAAAAAAAATCATTATGAAGTCCACACACGAATATAAGAACCTAGAAGCCCATCTTCCCAGAGCCCTGCCCCACTAGGGAAAGACAGAAACAGGTTTGGGGTATGGATCCACCTGTCAATGCCCATGTCTGGCAGGGAAGCAAGTCCAGAAGCCAGACCTCCCACCTTCTGCACCCCACAATGACCTTGGGTCCATACTCCCAGAGGGATAAAGAACAGGAAAACTTCTAGTGGAGGGGAGGGGATATGAAACTCTGGTGGCAAGAATTGTACCTCTTTTATCCCACAATCTTGTAGATCATTATTAAATCACTAATTAAAAAAAAAAAAAGAATGTAAGACCCTAAATTTTAAATTGCTCCAATCAGACCTGCTGAGATTAAAAGGAAGAGATATATTCCCACAAACCCTGCACCAAACATCTGGAGTACCGTGAAAAATCTTGACCACAACATTTTCAAAGAGATTTTTAGTCTGGGATGCCCCTGCCCTGACCACTTGTTGAGAATCACCAATTTAGGACTCTCTCTCATGATTTAAGGAATAAACTAGAAAAACAAACAAACAAACAAGCAAAAATGATATACTGGCAAAAAAAACATTCATCAACTAAAGGACAATTGTTGTCTCTAAGACAACCTTTATCACAGTCACTAAACACGTAAATACAGTGAAGCTCAAGGTTAGTTTACACCTCACTGAAATCCTAGGTGTGCTTCCTCCCTAAATTGAGGCCAGACCCCATAAACCTAATACAGGTTTGGATTCAACAAAAGACCCTCAACACTTAAACATCTGGGAGACAGAAAGCCTACGCTTACCAGGTTTAGAAGGGGCTATAAACGCTGGGAAAGGGCAAGAGACTGGCTCACGTAACGATGGCCTTCTCGGTCACTGCCAGGGCACCCTAGTCAGGGAGTCCTTGGATTGCCCCATAGAGCCAATGGGCCTAGACTTCTAATAGATCCCGTCCTCCACCATCACTGCCCACTTCTATCAGGAACATCATCCTAAGCCCTCTTTTGGGCTTCTTCAGGACCTTACCCTCACTATGAACTACCAGTGGCAAGGACTGTCCGTCCCACTCTCTGAAGGGAGGCTGGGTCAGCCATTGTACCACTCTAGGAAAACTGGTCCTGAAATGAGTGCGGCCTACAATGTTCCTAGCTGTGGCCACGGACTGAGCACTGACTGACTCGGAGTTTCCTGTGCTAAATATGAATAGATCTGGACCCTGGGGCCAGATCAATGTGGTAAATTGTTGATTGTATTTATATATTTTCTTCAGGTTTGGGAGCCCTGATCCAACTTTCTAGCCCTATTCTCAACTCTGATACAATTTTCCCAGAAAATATGTTTAGTCCACCTACAGGCTAGTTATCAAACTCTGGCAAAAATTACCAGCCCTGGGTCCCTAGGAACACACCCAACAAGGACTTCCTAGCTTCTGTCCGCCCTAAAGTCCCTATTCCCATCTGCTCGGTACAATTTGTTTTTGGTATCTATTTATTTACTTATTTATTCCCTTTTGCTGCCCTTGTTGTTTTTTTATTATTGTTCTTGTGGTTCTTGTTGTTGTTGTTGATGTCGTCACTGTTGGATAGGACAGAGAGAAATGGAGAGGGGAGGGGAAGACAGAGAGGGGGAGAGAAAGACAAGACACCTGCAGACCTGCTTCACCGCCTGGGAAGCAACCCCCGTGCAGGTGGGGAGCCGGGGGCTCGAACCGGGATCCTTAGGCCGGTCCTTGCACTTTGCAGCATGTGCGTTTAACCCACAGCGCTACCGCCCGACTCCCTAATCTATACATTTTGTCCTGCATTATAACTTACCACCTTTTTGCCACCAAGTTGCAGACACTACCATGATGTCATCCTGACTTCCCTTAGCAGATGACCTCACCAATGTGTCCTGAAACCTCACCTCTCCAGAGCCCTATCCCACGAGGGAAAGACAGGCTGGGGATATGGATCCACCTGCCAACTTCACATGTCCAGCGGAGAAGCAATTACAGAAGCCAGAACTCCTACCTTCTGCACCTCACAAAGAATTAGCACCCATACTTGCAGAGGGGTAAATGTGAAGATGACCAGAGATCTGAGCTCCAATTCTATCAGGAAGGGGGGAGAAGGACACTCAGAAGTAGTAGCTGTGGCTTAGAAAGGAAGGGAAGACAGGAACATAGGGAGGAAAAAATGGGCAAATATATATAAATATAGATAGATAGTCAATCCCTATCTGTGATCGTGGGAGAACTAATAAAGTCTCTAATGGAAGGGGGGGGGGCACAGAACTCTGGTGGTGGGAAAGGTGTGAATTATACCCCTATTAGGATTCTGTAAATCCATACTAAATCACTAATAAAACATTAAAAATAAAATTTGAAAAAGAGGTGGAGAGAGAGAGAAGAAGAGAAATGGTGAAGAAGAGAAGAAAAAAAATAAAAAGAACTCGGGAGAAAGTTCAGCCTGTTGGAGAATCAAATCTGAAGCCCTAGAGACTCCAGGTTCAATTCACAGCACCGCCTCATACTAGAGCCGAGCAGTGCCCAAAGATCTTCCCTTCTCTTCTCCCCCAACCCCTTCATCATAAACAAATCATGACAAACAAATAAAAGTTCAAGAGAAAACAAGAGTGTTCCATATATGCTGGTGGTAGGATACTGTCATGAAGATAATTCCCAAAACATACAAGATATTAGACGTTAATGTTATCTCAATTTTTTAAAAAAGGAAAGGGAGTTTTAAAGAATGAAAATGCCAATTTGCAGTGATTCTACATTCTTGTTAGCACTTGCTATGGTCATTTTTTATACCACTCAAATAAATGCACTGTGGTATCTCCTTAGCGTTGAAGTATTCATTCCATAATTTCTAACGATACTGCCATTTTTTCCATATGCTCTGATAATCTGGACATCTTCTGAGTAAAGTATCTTTTCATTTGATTTGAATTCATACCTTTTTTTTACTTTTAGTTTTGTTTCATTTTTTTGAATTCACATCTTATTAATTATCTAGAAGTGTTGTTTAGTTTCTGGATAGACTTCTTATATTAGGTATGTGTTTTGTAAGTATTTTCTGCCAGTTTGGGCCGTATTGTTTCATTCCCTTAACTGTGTCTTTCAAAAAGCAGAACATTTTAACTGTGAGAAAAGCCCAACTATAGTTTCTAAATTAGTAATAATTATGATTAAGCAATGCATCTAAAAGGCATCTGTCTAACCCAAAGTTACAAACAGTGTGTTGTTACATTTTCATCTAGAAGTTTAAACTCTCAGTTTTCTATTTCTAACCACATGTTTATTACATTTCGGGCTCTGAGCCAAGTTTTGTGGAAGGTTCAAGGCATGGCAAAAGGTTTGGGGTTGGTTTTAAATATATGATGGTTCACTTTCCTCTGTTGAAAAGTCTAACTTTTCCTCCACAAGAAATAGTTTTCTAATAATCATGACTGTCTAGTAATAGAAATACCCTAAAAAAAAAAAAAAAAAAAAAGAAAAGAAAACCAACTAAACTGCAAGTTTTTTAAATAGAAGTTTAAAAATCAATTGTTTAGTCTAATAACAAAGAGTAAAAGATTAAGTTGTCTCTCCAAACCAAAAGGAACTATGAAGTTCCTTCGAGAAGGTCACTTTAGGGAGGGCAATATGTCTGTTTTATGTTCCCTCCCAACCTTTACTCTCCGGCGCTCCTACGGTTTTTATCAGGTTTCCTAATTACTGAATTTCCACATAAGAAGCCTTCTGAGCAAACGGTTAAGCAACTTACAAAAATAAAACATAGCGGGGGACTGGGCGGTGGTGCACCTGGTTGAGTGCACACATTGCCATGCACAAGGACCTAGGTTCGAGCCCCCTCTCCCTACATGCAGGAGAGACTCTTCACAAGGTGAAGGTCTGCAAATATCTTATTTTTCTCTCTCCCTGGCCATCTCCCTCTCCCCTAAATAAATATAGGATAGTCACAAGGACATAGTTCAGTGGCAGAGCACAAGATGTTACATACTTGAGGTCAGGAATTCAATCCTGGTACTACATATGCAAGAATGATTCTTACCTCTTTCTGTCTCTCTCTCTGTCTCTCCTTTGACTAAAAACTGTATTTTTAATTTTATTTGTTTATTTATTTTATGACCAGACACTACTCAGGTCTGGCTTATGGGGATGCCATGGACTGAACTTGGAACTGTGGAGCATCACATCAGGCATGAAAGTCTTCTGCATAATCACTAGGCTATATTCCCCAGTCCTATAAAATGAATTAAAAATATACAAAAAGGAAAAAAGGAACTGAATTTAATAATCTAACTAAATCCACAACTAGGTAACATCTAAAGTCATTCTCTGATTTTTAAATTCATTGAGTAGTTAATAAGAGTCGCATACTAATTTAGTCAACTGGTTTACACTATGTAATAGTGACATTAAAACGCTATTTGTACATGTTTCAAAATACAGACCTACTTCACAATTCGGAATATTTATCATTAATACTTAATATTCTTGCCTTTAGGTTCTTGGCTATTTGTTCTGTTTTATATTTTAATGCGTTTTCAGACACCAAGTTGCAGATGCTACCATGATGCCAACCTGACTTCCCCAGAGGAACTCACCAATGTACCCTGGGCCCCCACCTCTCCTAAGCCCTGGCCCACAAGTAGAGAGAGAGAGGCAGGCTGGGAGCATGGATGAACTTACCAACACCCATGTTCAGCGGGGAAGCAATTACAGAAGCCAGACCTTCCACCTTCTGCACCCCATAATGTCCCTGGGTCTATGCTCCCAGAGGAATAAAAAATAGGAAAGCTATCAGGGGAGGGGATGGGATGCAGAACTCTGGTTGTGGGAACTGTATGGAATTGCACCCCTTTTATCTTGTGGTCTTGTTGATATTTTTTATTTTATGAATAAATTAATTAAAAAATAATAATGGTAATGGGGGCCAGGTCGTGGCACACCTGGTTGAGCGTATATGATACAATGTGTAAGGATCCAGGTTCAAGCCTCTGGTCCCCACCTGCAGGGGAGAAGCTTTGCAAATGACGTCTCTCCTCTCTCTCCCCCTCAACCTCACCCTTTATTCAAACAACCAAATCAAGTAAAACAAACAGTAAAAAAAAAAAAATGATCACCAAGAATGGAGGCATTGTATGGGCCCATGTGAAAACCCTGGTAGCAAAACAGAAATGACTAAACACTTATCGGGATTTGTATGTCTAAAACTATTATCTAAGAAAGTAGAAAAAATGGTAATAAAAGTAATAATTCGAGCTGGGGAGATAGCACAATGGTTATGCAAAAGCCTTTCAAGCCTGAGGCTCTGAGGTCCCAGGTTCAATTACCAGCCCCACCATAAGTCAGAACTGAGCAACGCTCTCTCTCTCTTTGTATCTTTCCCTCTGTATCTACACTTTCTCATTAAAATAATAAACTAAATAAAATATTTTAAAATTAAAAAAGTAATAATTCAGGAACACATGATATCTATAAATTCTCCTCTCACACAGTGTCTTTTTTTTTATTATGTGATGTTTGAATAATATTTAAGAATAAACAATGACATCAATAACAACAACAATAATAACTACAACAACAATAAAAAAAACAAGGGCATGAAAAAGGAAATAAATAAAAAATGTTAAAAACAAAACATAAAAGAAAAGATTTTTACACAAGAGGGTGATATAACCAGCATTTGAAAAGGACTTATTCTAGGAAATCTCATGGAAAAATGAAACAGAGGAAAATTAAAATATCTGCAAGAGATCAATGAAGAAATGTTGCAATGTAGGTCAAAGATAATAGTAGCCTCTACTAGGATGGGAATGTCAATAAGCATACCTATGAGACAAAAGGTCAAGATTAAGCCAACCAGCCTTAAACACTGGATGATAAATTCTCCAAATTACCACTCTGCTTTCTTGCCTATTTATTTTTTATCTTTAATGTTGCAAACAGAAACTTGAATGTGTCCTGTTGTTTAAACTGTGCTTACAGGTTCAAATTTGAGTGATGAGTCTACACACAGTTTGAAAGGGGAATAGTAAGGAAAACAAACACCTAGTTAATAATTATCAACCACATACAAGACTTTTACTATAGTACATATTTCTATCAGAAGTTTTAGAAATTTTTAGAAATTACAAATTTATTGCTACTGAATAATATTAGGTTACATCTAGGCCACAAACTGAAGAGCTCTCTGGTGGTTACCATAATTCTACTATTAACAAGCCATTAACACTTGCTGCTAGCTGGAATCCCTCATGCCTGAGAAGAAAAGCATGTTTAAGTGTGTGTATAAATACAGTAACAACATACAGTCCGGAGAAACATCAATGTTGTTACTTATGAGGCACTCTTCATTTAATTTCTCAATATTTGTATCTGATTTAATATACACAATCTAGAAATCCAAATAACTTTCCCACAAGCACCCAGAAGACCACACTTGAAACCTACTGTACAAAATAATCCTGAAGGCATAATGTAGGAGAGAATTCTTACCAATTTTTCATCAACTGTTATGAGCTGCCTGTCTCGAGTCTGGTCCTGTGCCGGTCGCCATGCGGACGTGCTCAACAGCCTGCAGTGCAAGACTTCAAGTTAGACGCCAGCCATACGATGAGCAGAGAGAGACAGGCAAATCGTACATCAACAAGCGTATTATTATTTTTTAACAATATCTGTCTTATAAAACATAAAGCATAGAAAGAAAAAAGAGAGCACACTTTCTCTCAAACTCCCCCCCCCCCCAATTAGTTCCGTGTGTTGAGTTTTTGGCAGACTCTCACAACAGGCTACAGTAGAAAAGCTCTGTCACACTTGGGCAGCCACTGCAATTCTGATGATACTGCATTGCTCTCTCGGAGTGGACAACAGCCAGTGTGTCACAAACAAGAGAGAGAGACAGAGAGAGAGAGAAAGAGAGAGGGGAAGGTATATCAACTTTTTTTGGAATACTGATTCCTCACTTGTGGCATCAAGAACAAATAAAAATCTCAATCAGATTTTGTTTATCTGTGCCTGGTGTAGGGACCTTGACAATGCACACTTGTACCACTCTCATTTCGACTTTTCCCATTCTTTTTATTTCAGATGCAGATGAACACGAGAGAGAAAGAGACCATAACATTCTAACATCCATGGAGCCTTACACTTGGGAGACACAAACTCGATCCAGAGAGCTACCTCCTGGCCCCCTCAGTTGTATCTTAATACTCTGTTAGCTAATTCTGTTCACTCTAATTTCAAAAGGACAGTATTATAAGTAGGATTGAACTGTATGACCACATTAACTAATGTATTCAGTCCTGTATCCCATCCACAGAACTGAAGCCTTAATAGTTAAAGAGAAATATAAAGTCAGAAGTAACGTAAGAACAAAATCTATTTCCTTTCTGCTAAACTGTCCTGATTACAACCCAGAGAAATTCTTAAAAATCTAAGAGATTTTTTTTATTGCATACACAGACTAAAGTTTCTATTAATGAATGTCACTGCTATCACTTCTCGTGACAATTTTGCATTTTAGTTTTCCAAAACATTAAACTATTCTAATGTAGATTTATCTTCCAAAAGTTAGCATGGATATGAATCAAATTTCCAGGTCAACTATCTAGCACTTGGTCCTTTTTCAAATGGTAAAAAAAAAAAAAAAAAAAATCACCACTGCAATTTTGATAATACGTAGAACTTGATATCAGAGGTTCAAAACACCCAGCAGAGGTGCATAACGTCCTGGGGTACGCCACGTCACCACAGGCAGTAGAGCAGCGGGTTAAGCGCACATGGCGCAAGGCGCAAGGCGCAAGGACCGGCTTACGGTTCCCGTGTCCAGTCCCCGGCTCCCCACCTGCAGCGGAGTCGCTTTATAGGCGGTGAACCAGGTCTGCAGGTGTCTTTCTGAGTCTCCCCCTTTCTGCCTTCCCCATCTCTCTCCATTTCTCTTTGTCCTATCCAACAATGATGACATCAATAATAACTACAATAATAAAACAAGGGCAACAAAAGGGAAAATAAGTATTTTTACATTTTTTTAAAGATTTATTTAAAAAAAGAGTATAATGCTTTTCTATTCTAGATAGAAGTCTCTTATCTGTTACTTATGCTATAGTTATTATCTGTTATTTCCGTTTAGTTTGGAGTACTCTTTGCTGTTCAGAAGTTGACTTATTTTTCCTACAGTATAAAAACACTGTGTCTTGCTTAAGTCTTTTTCATCCAAAGTCTATTAAAAGCAAAACAAAACAAAAACGAACAAAAAAAAATGTCATTTGATTCCAGTAATTTATATATACAACATAATGTATTATTATTACATTTAATTTGTGTTTTATACTATAACCACTATTTTCACTGTGACACCGTATTTCTCACCTAGACTCTGTATCTATACCTCGTTGACATGTATCTAGAGGATAACCTATTACTTCCTCCTTGACGTTTCTCTCTTCCATTTTCTTTGTTCTGCCCTCATAACACCTTGCCCACATTCTCTTTCTTATGACTTCTCAATTCCGCTCCAAAACCTGGTCTGTGAACATAATTACCCTTATGACTCTTGCAAGAATCTTTCCTTCATTTGCTGGATGACTCTCAAAGGATTAATTTAATTCTTTGCTTGAGGGCATTCAGAGCAACAACTGCCACTTAGTACTTTCTCCAAGATCCACCTGGCTCAGAAGAGGGGAAAAAAGACATCTACAGGCAGATAAATTTCCACTGTGTTGACTAGTTGGACATTTTAACGTAAATTCTGTAAACACTAAACTTTACTGTAATAATGAGTTTTAATCAAAACAGCTTATTTGTAAATATATTGTAAGCTAGTTATCTTCACGGCTATTTCTACTAAACTTAACCAAAGTATTTGCCTTTTCTCTCATTGTAGATATTTTTCCAGGATATTAAAATAATTTCTTCACTTTTCTTTTCTTTTTTTTTTTTTTGCCTCCAGGGTTATTGCTGAGGTTCAGTGCCTGCACCACAAATCCACTGTTCCTGGAGGCTATTTTTTTACCCTTTTGTTGCCCTTGTTGTTTTATCGTTGTAGTTATTGATGTCGTCATTGTTGGATAGGACAGGGAGAAATGGAGAGAGGAGGGGAAGACAGAAAGGGGGAGAGAAAGACAGACACCTGCAGACCTGCTTCACCGCCTGTGAGGCGACTCCCCTGCAGGTGGGGACCCGGAGGCTCGAACTGGGATCCTTACTCTGGTCCTTGCGCTTTGCGCCACCTGCGCTTAACCCGCTGCGCCACCGCCCGACCCCCTTCACTTTTCTATATGTTGTCCATTAGCAATTTTTTTCATTCTTGTTTCTGTCTAATGAAGAAAATTTGAAAAACTTTCTATAGATTCAAAATAATGAAATATTTCATTATCATTCACTTAAAAGTATAGACCAAAGTATCAGCATGTTTTTAATCTGTGGGAATTATTCATAATAAAAATGTATAAGTATTATCTTTTAATCTTCTAGTTAGAATTCATACTAATGTTTCCCCATAGTTCAATTTGGAGATTAATACTTTGATTTCATGCAGATTTGGATTGATTCTATTTGTTACACATTGACAACAGATAATTCTGGTTTTCACCAGAAAGCTGAGGATTTTTTTAAAAAAATATTTATTTATCATTTTATGATAAGGAAAGAATGAGAGAAGGAAGAGAAAACCAGCGCACTGACTCAGCTCTGGTTTAAGGCTGTGCCCCGCGGGACTCAAGCGGTGGTCCTGGGATCTCAGGCACACAGTCTATGCTGACCGCGCGGGCCTGTGTTAACGGACTCCTTAGGAAATTCTGGAGATTGTGAACGCTCAGCAGATAATTTCTGGTCCCTTGAAGTTACTCATGCTTTTATTTTATTTTATTTTATTTTATTTTATTTTATTTTATTTTATTTTATTTTACTACCAGGGCTAGGGGCTCTGTGGCTTAAAGACAAATCCACAACTTCTGGCTGTTCTCATTAATATTATTATTATTTAGAGAGACAAAAACTGAGAGGAAGGGGAATCTAGAGAAAAGGGTGTTCCATTGCATAATGGTTATGCAAAAAGACTCTCATGCCTGAGGCTCTAAAATTCCAGGTTCAATCCCCTGTACCACCATAAACTAAAGCTGGTGTGTGTCTGTGTGTGTGTGTGTGTGTGTGTGTGTGTGTGTGTGTGTGTGTGTGTGTGTGTGTGTGTGTGTGGAGGACACCTACAGCATTGCTTCACAACTCAAGAAGCTCCCCTACTGCAGGCTCTACCAGATGTGCCCGTGCCAAGTCCCTCGGTTCAGTCTTAACATGTATAATGTCACAGTGAATTATTGAATTATTTATAACATTCTTGTTATCACTACTTGGACATAAACCATCTCAAAAACTCAAGTACCAAAAACAATTAGTATCACTTGTCTTGCTCACAAATCTCTAATTTGGTCAGGTTTTTTTTTTCTTTTTTTGGGGGGGGCTGGTGGTTGGAGTTTGTGTCTGCTACCCATGGTGTCTCAGGATGGTTTGACTTGGGGTAAAAGACCCTTGTTCAGCAGGATCTTATGTACACGGCTAGCACTGAATATTGATGCCCCTTTACAAGTTCTCCTGAACTTCCTCACAAAATGCTAGGTGGTTTCCAAGAATGAATAGTCTATAATTTTTCTTTTTCAATTTAAAAAAATCTTTTGACCAGTGTACCACTCAGCTCTGGCATAGGCTGGTGCTGGGGATCAAACCTGCCTCTCTTCTATGCAAGTTCCCTGTGCTATCTTGCCAACCTGTACTTCAAGTCAGAGCAAATAGTCTAAGAAACAATATTCTCAGAGACAAGAGGGGAAGCTACTAGTTTCCTAAGGCCCGAGCTTAAAAACAGCTCACGGGGAGCCGGGCGGTAGCACAGCGGGTTAAGTGCACATGGCGTGAAGCGCAAGGACCAGGGAAAGAATCTCGGTTCGAGCCCTGGCTCCCTACTTGCCAGGGGAGTCGCTTCACAGGCGGTGAGGCAGGTCTGCAAGTGTCTGTCTTTCTCTCCCCCTCTGTCTTCCCCTCCCCTCTCCATTTCTCTGTCCTGTCCAACAACAATGACATCAGTAACAACAACAATAATAACTACAACAATAAAACAAGGGCAACAAAAGTGAATAAATAAATAAATGAATTTAAAAAAAATAAAAATAAATAAATACATCTCATAGAATACTATTCAGCTATTATGAATGACAAATTCACTCTATTCACCTCATCATGGCTGGAGCTTAAGGAATCACGTGAAGTGAGACTAGCCAAAAAGAGAAGGATAAATATGGAATGAGCTCACTCACAGACAGAAGTTGGAAAATAAGAATAGACAGAAAGGAAACACAAAGCAGACCTTGGAGTGGGTTTTGTGCATTGCACCCATCGGGGTGGGGGTGGGGGCTTTCAGGTCCTGGTACATGATGGGGGAGGAGGACCTAGGCTGGGGATGAGAGGATTTTGCAAACATTTGAGAAATTTTACATACGCATCAACAATTAATTGCATTTACTATATGCCATTAATCCTCCAATAAAAATAATGACAACAAAGGCAACAAAATGGGAAAAATGGCCTCCAGGAACAGTGGATTCACAGTGCAGGCACCGAGCCCTGGTGATAACCCCGGAGGCAAAAAAAAAAAATTAAACACACACCACACACACACACACACACACACACACACACAGCTGGGAAGACAGCATAATGGTTATGCAAAACAACTTTCAGGCCAACGGTCCCAGGTTCAGTCTCCAGCACCACCATAAGCAAGTCTCCTTTCTACTTCACAGTGCTGATCAAGCCCCCACGGGGTGTAGATCCCAATAGGAGAGAGAAGAAAAAGCAAACACAGCTGGGGGGGGGAACATGTGCAAAGCATATATCTGATCGCATGTATCCACAAAAGATAAAGAACTCTTAAAATTTAACAGGAAGAAAACGATCCATCTAAGAAGTGAGATCTGAACAGACACCTGATCTGTAGATGGCAGGTAAGCTTGTGAAGTGGCGCTCAGACTGTATGTCAACAAGGGACAGATCCGTGCCACAACCAGGTGCCATTACAGACCTACAAAGCCAACACCACCAAATTCCAGAAGCGTGTGGAACAGCAAAGATCGATCGTTCAGGCTAGTGGGAAATGAATACACGTTGGAAGATAGTTTGGCAGTTTCTTAAAATGCCTAAACGTAGCTATCAAGTTTTGTTTTTGTTTTTGTTTTTGCCTCCAGGTTTATCACTGGAGCTTGGTGCCTCTACTACAAACCCACTGCTCCTGAAGGCCATTTTTCCCATTTTGTTGTCCTTGTTGTTGTGCTTGTTGTAGTTGTTATTGTTATTGTTGTCATAGCTACTGTTGTTGTAGGACAGAGAGAAATGGAGAGAGGAAGAGACAGAGAGGGAAAGAGAAAGACAGATACCTGCAGACCTGCTTCACCGCCTATAAAGCAACTCCCCTGCAGGTGGGGAGCTGGGGGCTTGAACCAGGATCCTTATGCCGGTCCTTGTGCTTTGCACCATGTGCACTTAACCCGCTGCGCTACCACCCAGCTCCCAGCTATCAAGTTTTTAACCAGGATTTACACAGTCTAGCAACTATGCCACTTACCGAAGCAAAAACCCTATGTCTAGGTGGAGCTATTTCCCAAGTCCTATGTGGACATGTGATATTTACATGCCACATGTCAAGTGGCTAATAATGAAAATATGTAAAAGAACCCAAAACTCAGCAATAGAAATCTCATTTTAAAAATGAGAGTTGAGGGGAGTCAGGCTGTAGCGCAGCGGGTTAAGCGCAGGTGGCGCTAAGCACTAGGACCCATGTAAGGATCCTGGTTCGAGGCCTGGCTCCCCACCTGCAGGGGGTCGCTTCACAAGCGGTGAAGCAGGTCTGTAGGTGTCTATCTTTCTCTCCCTCTCTCTATCTTCGCCCTCCCCTCTCCATTTCTCTCTGTCCTACCCAACAATGACAACAATAACAACTACAACAATAAAAAACAAGGGCAACAAAAGGGAATAAATAAATAAAATAAAATAAAATGAAAAAAAAAAAAGAGAGTTGAGGGACCAGGTGGTGGAGCACCTGGTTGAGCTCACATGTTACAATGAGCAAGGACCCAGGTTCGAGTCCCCAGTCCCCACCTGCAAAGGAAAAGCTTCACGAGTGGTGAAGCAGTGCTGCAGGTGTCTCTCTGTGTCTCTTCTCTTCCTCTCTATCCCCCCTCTTGATTTCTGGCTTTCTCTAGCCAATAAGTAAATCAAGATAATAAAATTTTTAAAAAAAGAGAGTAGAAAAAAAATGAGAGTAGGATCTCAATTGACTTTAATTATATTTTTATTCATTTATTATTGAATAGAGACAGTGAGGAATTGAGAGGGGAGGGGGAGGTAGAAAGGGAGAGCGACAGAGAGATACCTGCAGCCGGGCTTCACCACTCCTGAAACTATCCCTCCCCACAGGTGGGGACCAGGGGCTTGAACCTGGGTCATTGTGCACTGTAATAGGAGCACTTAACCAGGTACAGCACCACCTGCGCCCCCCCCCCCACAGGCTTCTAACCAAAGTGGGCTATTCATAGTCAACAGGCATATAAAGAAATGTTCACGGTCAGCAACTGTCAAAGAAATGCAAATGGAGACAAGGAGATACCACCTCACACACACACTCTTGAGAAGGAAACAGAGCAGGCAAAATAGCTTCCTTGAAGAGTGGACTGCTGTATCATTTGTGCAAGCCATGTCTGAGCCAGACCTTCTGCACATCAGTGCTGTGGTTTCTTTCCCTCTCTATTGACAAAACTCAGCCTGGGCCAGTGAAGTCCCAGAAATGACAAAATTTTCAAGGAAAGAAATGCAGGAGGGCGGTTGGGGAGGCGGCGGTCAGACAGCAGCACACCCAGAGGAGCTCACGTGTCTGCTTACCATGCACAGGGACCTGGGATGAAGGTCCCAGTCCCCATATGGAAGGGGGAGGTTTCATGAGCAGTGGAACTGGGGTATAAGTTTTTTCCCATCTCACTCTCTCACCTTTATTTTTCAGTCTCTCAGTCTCAATCAGAAAGCGGGGGGGGGGGGGGGAGAAAGACGCCAATGAGCATGGTACAAATGTGCAAGCATCACCCCTGCTATGGTGGTAAAAGTAAATAAATAAAAGTTATAAAAACAATCCTATACTGTTGATGGGAATGTGAATTTGTTCAACACCTGTGGACAATAATCTGGAAATTCGCAAAATGTTAAAAATTGATCTACCACATGATCTAGTTATTCCTCTAAGTAAAAATCCAAAGAAACCTCTCCTCTCCCTTCCCTCCCTCTCACCCAAAGAACCCTATGCCTGCCAATGTTCACTTCAGCAGTATTTGTAATAAGATTTGGAAATACTCCAATGTCTAATGATGGGTGAGGTTAGGGAAGTCATGGTAAACACACGCAATGGAACAATACTCAGCTGTGAAAGATGAGGTCTCTATTGCTGCACATGGATAGAACTGGGGGAAATGATATTAAATGAATTAAGTCAGAGAAGGGTGAATGTTGGATGATCTCATTCATAGGTGAGGACCTAATAAAAACTATAAGGGAAAAGACATTAGCAGGCTGTGGTTTGTTCCTGTAGATCCAAGGACACGAAAGGAGAGAGGCAGGAGGGAAGTGAAGGGGAGAGGAGGCCCAGTGTCCTACGGCGAAGGGGGACAATTTGGTGGGTGAGGTATCTGATACCTATCTGGAAGGTGTGAAAATCTACTCCTACTCCTATGCCAACAAGCCCGTAGTCACTATTCCCTCAATAATGTGCCTTAAAAAAAGAAGAAAGGGGAGTCAGGAGGTAGCACAGCAGGTTAAGTGCACATGGTGCAAAGCACAAGGACCAGCTTAAGGATCCCGGTTCGAGCCCCCCGGCTCCCCACCTGCAGGGGAGTCGCTTCAGGTGGTGAAGCAGGTCTGCAGGTGTCTCTCTTTCTCTCCCCCTCTCTTTCTTCCCCTCCTCTCTCCATTTCTCTCTGTCCTATCCAACAGCAATATCAATAACAACAATAATAACTACAACAATAAAACAAGGGCAACAAAAAAGGGAATAAATAAATACTAAAAACTATTTTTAAAAGAATTTTTAAAAAATGAAGAAAGAAATGGGCTAGAGAAAGTATTGACAAGTTATAAATTTAATAAAGGAGTCATGCTCAGAATATATCCCAAACTACTAAAATGCAGCCAAATCAGAAATGAGCAAAGAAAAAAAAAATGAACAAAGGACTTGCACAGGAATGTCTCCAGAGATAAACAAATGATAGATCAGCACATTAAAATATATTCAGCATCACTCATACTCAGAGACGTGTACATCATAACCAGTGGTGGTTATCCCGGGTCACCGAGTACAGTCAAACAGAGCAACGTCCCACAAAGAACATGCAGTATGAACAAGGGGTCAATCTTATTTGAAGCCACAGGTATTTGGGGCTTTAGTATTGACACAGTTTGATGAGCAATTCTCTATTCACAGACTTTGTTACAGAACACCATGCACCAAGTCAAGCTGTATTATTATGTCTGTTGGTGGCTTGAGGTTGGGAGTGTTATTGATTTGGTGCTTACTATCTGCAAACAAATCTAGATGTCACTTTCAAAAGCTACATTTGAAGTCTGTAAGAGCACATGGCTTATTTGTGTATGCTCGCTCGCAAAGCTTATCAAGGGCCAAGTAGCTGTGATCATGATTTACTTCCCAGCAGTTTTCATGCCACTGTTTCACTCTGAACAACCCACCTAAATCAAAAAGAAAAGAAAACTGTGTCTTTGCTTCACTTGGAAGTTGTTACTTATTTGCTGCAGTATCATTCTTTGGGTTTAATTTTTTTTTCTCTGTAAAACCACTGCCATTATGTATTGTCATAAGTTAAACTTAAATAAGTAGTAAATTTAGCCACAGAAAATATACTAGCCTTCAAGGCACGACAGTTACATTAAACAGACATTATATCAGAAAGAAAGGCAGTTGTAACAACAGTTGGCAGGTGTTGCTTACTCTTGAGTTCAAACGTGAAGTTCCATCAGCAGATCTGGCACTCTTGGGCACACTACTTCTTGAAGAGACTGATGATCAAATGATTAAGACTAATTTCATGGAGAGCTAGGGAAAGAACATAATACTTATGCAAAAAGGCTTTCTGTCTGAGGCTGATATCCCAGGTTCAATCCTCTGCACCACAGTAAACCAAGCCGAACTGTGCACTGAGGATAGGAAAAGGGAAAAGAGAAAGGGGGAAAGGAAGGAGAGTCATTATACGGGGAGTATGAATCAGTACAGAGATGCACATGTATGCTACATTAATTTTCAGGGCTGCATATTTAAAGCCTATATGTTATAATGCAATGAGACAACAAAATAGAACACAGAGATAGTCACAGATACATTCAGAAGAAGAAGAAAAAAACACACTAACATTCACACTTATTTCGCCAAACAATTTGGACAATGGTCATTACTGACTTCAGAGTTAGTCAATCCAATGTTAAAATGCCAGATCTGCCACTCAAAAGCAATACGATCTCGAACAAATTACTTTTTTTAAATTTATTTTATTTATTTATTCCCTTTTGTTGCCCTTGTTTTATTGTTGTAGTTATTATTGTTGTTGTTGTCGTTGTTGGATAAGACAGAGAGAAATGGAAAGAGGAGGGGAAGACAGACAGGGGGAGAGAAAGATAGACACCTGCAGACCTGCTTCACCGCCTGTGAAGCGACTCCCCTGCAGGTGGGGAGCCGGGGTTCGAACCAGGATCCTTATGCCGGTCCTTGTGCTTTGCGCTACAGCCTGACTCCCACAAATTACTTTTCAACTCTGCACTTCCATTTCCTCATCTGCAAAAATAAGGATAATAATACCTCACAGGGTTGCTAGCAGAATTAAATCACATGTTAAGTGACTGGCATGGAGAGAAATAATCACTCACTTCTTTACTTCCTGCTGTTAAGCAGCATCAGTTGACTTAGTAGGAAGACAGAGAACCCCATAAAAGATTAACAAGCATTTTTTTTCCCAGACTTTCTCTAAAAAGTGTCAATTACTAACTTTTCTTTTTTCTATCCAACTGAGAACAGTGTTCTACTTCTGTCCTTATTCTCAGTCACTTGAACTAATAGGAACCACTTAGCTACTAACCCTCTCGGCCTTCATGGACTAGATGGCAATTCACCTTAAAACATGAAAAGTGTGTGAGACGCTGGGTTCACTCCCCAGCAGATGAGAGCACCATGAACCGCCGAGCACGGAGTCCATGGATGGAGAATTACTTTGATGTCTCTCCCTTCCCCCACCCCCACCCCTTCTAAATATACAGAATCAAAAATATATTTAGCAATGGGGCACTGTTGTATGCTTTACATTGGGTTCTAGTTCTCCCCCGCCAAGAGAATTAGATCAGTCCAGTTAATTTCAGGGCCAGCTTGGCCCCGCCTCGAAGGAACCCCGGGAGAGTTCCACAGTTGGAGGGTTCCTGAGTTCCAGATTAAGAGAGAGTGCTTGCACCGCCGCAAAGAGACAGCAGAGTTCTGTTTGGTGATTAGTTTGTCTTAGTTTATGAATCGTTGTTCCTGAATAAAGAAATACAGCTTCCCTGCCCAGCCGTTGTCTCCGCGTCTCTGTTACCTGCCGTGAAGCTAGCTAGCCCGCCCGGCCAGAGCCCGCCGAATTTTAACAACAGGGCACTGTGCTCTTTCTTTATTTTCCAATAACTTAGGTAAGAAATAATGTACAGTAGTTTCTTATATATAAGTATACACATATACATGCTTTCATTTTACTTTCTCCGTCTACACATGTATACATAAATACAAAACGGGGGGGGGGGAGAGAGCAAAATACTAACTCTGTTTCATCTAGGTGGTGGAATGAGTTCCACGTACTCTAACATTTCCAAGTGACAAGATTTTTAAGAAAACCTTAAAACTGAAAGCAAAAGGAAAATGAGTGTGATTGTTATGCTTGACTTGTATAAATATGAGGGGAAAATAAGACTGTATTTGCTTGCCTATGCACAGACGAACTCCAAAAGCATAAGAAACTAATAGTAATGATTTCCCAGCAACAGACAATACAAACCACTTCCTAGCAGCCTTTTTTCTTTTCTTTTTCTTTTTCTCTTTTGATAGTGGATGAGAGATACAGAGAGAGAGAAGGAGAGAGAGAAGAACAAACTCATGTAAATTAGACAAATTCAAGATGCTATGATAATCCAAGAAACTACAAGGAATGGGTGGGAAAGGAAGAAATGGACGCAACCAAGGGAAGGATGACGGTGGTGTTGTTTATAATTAGGCATTCCATTTATATAAAACACCGCCCTAAACAGTTTGTATACGCCATGAAATGGAGATTAGTATGTTCATTTGAAAGAAAAGAAAAAAAAAGACACAAGGTAAATACAGAGCTAGGAACAGTCTGAGCTGGGACTGAAATCTAGAACAGAACTGGCTCTAAAGCTGTGTCACTAATTACTATGTTAGACTAAGGTGATGAGTCCAATGAAGTAGCTTAAGTATAGAAAGCTAAGAATTTAGCCTAGAAATATAGCTAGTACCAGGAGTTAACAGAAAATCTCTAGAATGCAGGTTTTTCGTTTGTTTTTTTTTTTTTTAAAGAAAGTGTCAAAGACACCAGGTAGATGACTTTTAAGGGAACTGACTACAATAACAAAAGTCAAAGCCAAAAAGAATAAATTTGGGACCAAAACAAAAACTTGTGCCTTAGTGATTGGGCACTGAAAAGCAGTAACTGAGATGGACTTAAGTCATTCTGAGCAGAATAATATTTCAACTAAATAAGAAAGAAACAGAAATCTGTGAAACAACCTTAGATGCATGTTGTATTTCTTCAGTGCAAATTCTGCACTGAAACAGTGTGCTGAGACATACAAATAAGATGGAAGGCAAGACCACCACATAAGTCAGAGACAATGGGGCAGAAGCAAGAGCCTGATGTTCCTTTCACTCATTCAAGCATCATCAAAGAAAAGAAAAATATATGCCCACCTGTAGAATGAGAACGGTTAGGTTACCAGCCACTAGCCTTATCTGTTATAATCTCAAAGTCAAAGAAAATTCTACAGGTTGATCTTTGCTAGGATAGCAAATACAACCCCTGGGCAAATAGCTGGTATACAGTATGGGGATACTCTACTGTTAACCACTTTTTAAAAAAAATGTTTTATTATCTTTATTTATTGAGTAGAGACAGCCAGAAATTGAGAGGGTTGGTAGAGATAAGAGAGGGAGAAAGACACAGACACCTGCAGCACTGCTTTACCACTCGCAAAGTGTTCCCTCTGCAGGTGGGAACTGGAGGCTCGAACCTGGGTCCTTGCACATTGTAACATGTGTGCTCAACCAAGTGGTCTACCCCCGCTTTAAAAAAAAAAAAAAGAGCACTGCTCAGTTCTAACTTATGGTGGTACAGGGGACTGAACCTGGGCCTTCAAAGTCTCAGGAATGTTAGTCTCTTTGCATAACCATTATGCTATCTACCCCCTCAAGAACTCTTTAAAATGGAATTGTATAAAAAGAAACCATCTCTTTCCTGGGGAACTTTTCTTATTTATAGTTGAGTTGTGAGCCCTCAGTTTCTAGATCCTTTGTTATGTCCTACAGAATATTAGTGAATGAAGTAATTCCTAATAATTATGAGCTATCTGCTAGGGATAACAGATCAAACAATAATGGTTAACGGATCGTCTAAAAATGACCTGATTTATTTTCACAGGATAAGAATAAAGGAAGCAATTATTTAGTGTTTAAGTGTCCACTAAATGCAAGCTAGTACAATCATTATTTTAGCACGCATATACACACTCCAACCAAAAAGAAAAAGCTTACAGAGATTCTCATTTTGGAGGGAGTTAATCATAGATGCCGCCAGTGCCTATGTCATTCTCTTGAACCAGCTGTGATTTCAAACCTAGCTGCAGGAATTCAGACTTTGAGGTTATATTCTAGCATCATACCTCAAGGAACTCTGTACTCAAGGTCTTCAGAAGCAGAAGTATTGTTCAAAGACTATTTAACCCCAGGGAATAAAAAAATCAGAAGATAACTCTTCAATCTTTCTTCAAAAAGGCAATACTGAAAGACATGCTGTATGCTTCTCAGAAAGTCCAGTGAAGCTGAGTCTCCCTACAACTCACAGCAGCAACTTCAGTGTAATACATTCTCCTTTCCTTATCTCATGCCCAAGCTCTTCACGTCTAGTTCTTAGATCAGCTCTCAAGTAAACCATCTACACCCATGACCTTGTCTCAGACTCTACTTTGGGAAAAGGTAGAGACGGCATTGCTGATCAACCCTAAGCTGGTTTAGAAGAACGGCCTCCATCTGATCTGCCCTATTTTATACAGATATAAGGAAGACCAAAAAGCTGAGGGGACAGCCATGGAGACAAAACTAAAATGGAGACTGTGTGACAGACCAGTATGGAACAGCCCAATACGTGTGAGACTACATGACAAAAACCAGCATGGTAGGCACTAGGCTCTAGGATTCACCAAGACGGCGGCTGTGACCTGGGACCCAATGCACCTTCCTCACATGTGAGAACCACAAGGACGTAAACAGCCATCTTAGGGAGTCAGGCGGTAGTGCAGCGGGTTAAGCGCAGGTGGTGGAAAGTGCAAGGATCCTGTTTTGAGCCCCCGGCTCCCCACCTGCAGGGGAGTCGCTTCCCAGGCAGTGAAGCAGGTCTGCAGGTGTCTGTCTTTCTCTCCCCCTCTCTGTCTTTCCCTCCTCTCTCCATTTCTCTCTGTCCTATCCAACAACGATGACATCAATAACAACAATAATAACTACGACAACAATGAAAAAATAACAAGGGCAACAAAAGGGAAAATAAATAAATATTTAAAAAAATTTTTAAAAACAGCCATCTTAAACAAACATGAACTGGTCAATCACAAATGGTGGAGGAGTGTCTCTTTATTAAATCCTAATATATTTTATCTTAACACACACAAAGGGGAGGGGAAAAAAAAAGAAAGAAAAAGAGAAAAAGTCAAACAAAAACAAAGACCATACAAAAGACACTGAATAATAATCACGCAGCCATTGGTCAAACCCTTCTAACTCCACATCCTCATCCTCAAAGACAAATACCATAATGAACTCTGTATAAAATGCAACCTTTTGAGGAAGTCAAATAATTACATATACATGCTGTATGAGTGAACACATTTTAGCAAGTGAAGGCCCAGAATTCCTTAGGATCACTCTGGGTTGACTTTCTTTTTATTGACACCAGGGTTACCCCAGGGCTTGATCTGTGCATAACAAACCCACACTGACATCCATTTCATTCTGTTATTGTTGCTGTTGTTGTTGTTATTATCGATAGGACGGAGAGAAACTGAAAGAGAAAGTGGAGTTAGAGAGGGAGACACCTGCAGCCCTGCTTCATCACAAATCCAGGGGACTTGAACCTGGCTCCTTGTACATAGTAATGTGTGCATTCAACCAGGTACTCCACTGCCTGGCCCCTCTCTGGGTTGACTTTTTCAGAAAGAGACAAAGAAGCAAAGAAAGGAAAGATGCCACATTTCTCAAGCTTTCTCCAACATGGTGCGAGGGGGTGCACTGCCGGTCACTGCGCTTCACACCACGTGCGCTTAACCCGCTGCGCTACTGCCGGATACCCAAATACTCTTCACCTTTACTTTCACTCTACTGTTCCTAACAGTGATGAGGATTTAGGGTTTTTTTGGTTTTTTTTACGCTCAGTGAAACCACCTTCCCACTGCCTGCTGAAAATGTTTTTTTAAACCCTTACTGTTTGACAAAGTCACCTGTTGGGTGCATAAAAAAATTCATCTGTCTTGAAAACAGTGTAGGTTGGTAAATTTAGGTTGATTCTAGTGAGATGCTAGGGCTGAAAGTGTTTTTGGTTTTTTTTTTTTTCCCTTCTTCTTTTCAATACTTTCTTTGATATATATTGAAACACTGCAAAATACATTTTTCCGTGGGGGGGAGTCAGTGGAAGTTTTCAAAAACAAAACTGTTCTCGTTTTTGCATACTTTCCTAATCTAAACTGCTTTATGCCTTTCATCAATGTATTGTATAGATTTTTTTTCCCCCTTAGAGAACTTTCCTTTGAAGCAAAGCAGGCATTTTGATAATTTTGGAGAAAGCCGGCCATATTACTTACCCTCTAGAGACTCTAGTTCTTCCTTCTGGAAGGACTCATGTTTAATATAGCACAGCTGTTGAACTCTGCCCTTCTCAGTTTTAAGAAGAAAGTGCTTTCCCCTTAAACAGCAAGTGCCTGTTTAAAGGAAGTGGGTCTTTGACTGCATATAGTTCTCTAAAAAAGTTTTATGCTTTTCTAGACTTCTTTTGTTTTGCTTATTTCTTGGAATCTGGGATGTTGAGAATACTGTTTGAAAATGAATCCTTTTTTTTTCTTTCTTTTTTACTGTTTGCCTATATTCTTAGCAAAGCCAGATGAAGAGTTTCTTTGTGTTCTCTAGTAATCAAGAATATGTTCTTTTCTTTATTCAGCCACTCCATACATAAGTAAATGGTCCTTGAATAGAGGTTACCAGACAAAAGATCCTGTTCTAGAGGACTGTTCAACAAGCCATATGCTTCTCCTAAAACTGTCAGTCTGTCTTGATGAGCTTTAAAGTGAGTACAGATGTTTTGGCTCTTTTGAGGACTACCACTCTTTGTGTGCAAGAAGCTCTCATTTTCGAGAAATTTCTTCAGTACACTTAACAGATTTTTGCGTGAAATGCATAAACTTCTGTTCTTTAAGTCTAATGAAATTAGACATTGATAATTCAACATCAATTTTAATATCCA
Source organism: Erinaceus europaeus (assembly GCF_950295315.1). Lineage (NCBI taxonomy): Eukaryota > Metazoa > Chordata > Mammalia > Eulipotyphla > Erinaceidae > Erinaceus > Erinaceus europaeus. Next base: position 8,745,788 of record NC_080166.1, on the reverse strand, counting down.
TAGTACAAATGAGATTTGGAGAAACAGGAGAGATTCAGTTTAGCTTTTCTTAAGATTTTGTATTTAGCCTTTTAAGAAATACAGAACTTAAAATGCTTTATAAATATCTACCGCTGAACAAAACAAAGCATTGTTTTGGTGGAGAGATAGCTTTTCTCCTTTTGTAGGTTCACCTTCTTTGGTAGGTTAACTCTAAAAGTTATAACTAATAGATATGGATAATATTTGTATTGGGTTGTAGGTAAGAAATGCTTCTAAGGAACTGCTAACCATTTTCCAGAGTGGAAAATATTGGCAATACCAGTATTAGTGAGGATGCAGCGTTGGCAACCTTCACGCATTACTGGTAGAGAAGCAAAACAGTACAAACATTCTGGAAGATGACTTTCTCCTTTTTCCTTTCATGCACCATGTCCCAACCACTACAGCCCCATGACTTCACAGAAACCTGCACATAATAAAACTGAGGGAGGGGTATAGTGCAAAGTCTCTGGGAAAAAATTTCATCTCCCTCTTTCTATGTCCTTCTATTCCTATGTTCCTAATGAAAAGCTGTACCACAAAGTAACAGGTCACAAATTTCTGGATGGAAATTCAAAGAGAAACATGAGAGAACTGGATTTTCAGGATTTGATGAGATTAATAGAAATGGGTCACATAAAGATAAAGAGAAAATTTCCAAAATTTGAGGAGATCAATCAAAACATCCAAATAGTCCATAAAGTCTCAAGGGAAATAAAATATTGTGAGCCAAATAAAGATAAAATATAACACATAGGGAGTCAGGCGGTAGCGCAGTGGGTTAAGCGCACGTGGCACCAAGCACAAGGACTGGTGTGAGGATCCCGGTTCGAGCCCCAGCTCCCCACCTGCAGGGGAGTCGCTTCACAGGTGGTGAAGCAGGTCTGCAGATGTCTGTCTTTCTCTCCCTCTCTCTGTCTTCCCCTCCTCTCTCCATTTCTCTCTGTCCTATCCAACAATGACAACATCAGTAACAACAATAATAACTACAACAACAATAAAAAAAAACAAGGGCAACAAAAAGTAAATAAATAAATATTTTTAAAAATAAAATAAAATAAAAAGTATATAACACATCAAATGGTGATGGATGAAGAAGGTAAAGTAGTTCAAAGGAAAACTAGTGAAGAAACACTTCCCAGATCATGTTGGAGGTTCAACATGAACCTGATAACAAATTTAAATAGATACTACAGATATGCTATAGGTTAATATTCTTCATAAAGAAAACATGGCATGACCATACAAAAGAATATTCATCAATAGGATGGAGTAAAGTTGATGTGTGTTATAATTTGGATGAACCGGGAGTCGGGCAGTAGCACAGTGGGTTAAGCACAGGTGGTGCAAAGGGCAAGGACTGGTGGGTTATGCACAGGTGGTGCAAAGTTAAGGATCCTGTTTGAGCCTCCGGCTCCCCACCTGCAGGGGGTTCACTCAGCAGGCGGTGAAGCAGGTCTGCAGGTGTCTGTCTTTCTCTCCCCCTCTGTCTTCCCCTCCTCTCTCTATTTCTCTCTGTCCTGTCCAACAACGACAGCAACAATGATAATAATAACAAAAGATAAACAACTAGGGCAAAAAAAGGGAAAAAAAATAGCCTCCAGGAGCAGTGGATTCGTAGTGCAGGCACCGAGCCGCAACGATAACCCTGGAGGCAAATAAATAAGAATATTTGATAATTTTTCAAGTAAAGAACAACCTTGCGAGGGCCGCCGGGTGGTGGCGCACTGGGTTAAGCGCACACAGTAGGAAAGACCCGAACAAGGATCCCGGTTCGAGCCCCGGCTGTCCATCTGCAGGGGCGTCGCTTCTTGAGTGGAGAAGCAGGTCTGCAGGTGCTTATCTTTCTCTCCCCCTCTCTGGCTTCCCCTCCTCTCTCAATTTCTCTCTGTCCTATGCAAAAAAAAAAAAAAAATGGTCATAAGAGTAGGGGCTCGGGCGGTAGCGCAGCGGGTTAAGTGCACGTGGCACGAAGCACAAGGACCGGTGTAAGGATACCGGTTCGAGCACCCGGCCCCCACCTGCAGGGGTCGCCTCACAAGCAGTGAAGCAGGTCTGCAGCTGTCTGTCTTTCTCTCCCCCTCCTCTCTCGATTTTCCTCTGTCCTGTCGAACAACAACAAGGGCAACAAAATGGGAAAAAATAGCCTCCAGGAGCAGTGGATTCGTAGTGCTGGCACTGAGCCCCAGTAATAACCCTGGAGGTCAAAGAGAGAGAAAGAGGAGGAGGAGGAGGAGAAGAAGGAGGAGGCGAAGGAGAAGAAGAAGGAAGAAAGAAGAACCTTGCTGTGACCCATAAGGGCCAAAGAGGCTGCACACCGCTGGAGCAACAGACTTGCAGGCAGACACAGCACAGCAGCCTGGGAGGTAACACAATGGCTACGGCACTAGACTTAGCATGGGCCTCGTGGAATATACCTAAAAGAGACCTGGTAGCTTTTAACAAAATGGAGACCCCCAAATGTCATCTGCTATATTCTTGCCTTTAGTTTCCTGATTACTAAACAGTTTCTCCTGCTTTATATCTTACTGCTTTTTCAGTCACCAAGTTGCAGATGCTACCATGACGCCAACCTGACTTCCCTGGACAGAGATCTCACCAATGTGTCCTAGAACCTCACCTCCCCAGAGCCCACTAGGGAAAGACAGAAACAGGCTGGGAGTATGGATCGACCTGTCAATGCCCATGTCCAGCAGAGAAGCAATGACAGAAGCCAGACCTTCCACCTTCTGCATCCATAATGACCCTGGGTCCATACTCCCAGAGGGATAAAGAATAGGAAAGCTGTCAGAGGAGGGGATGGGGTATGGAACTCTGATAGTGGGAAATGTGTGGAGTTTTACCCATCTTATCTTATGGTCTTGTCTATATTTTTTATTTTATAAATAAAATAATAAATTTTTTAAAAGCACTAGACTTACAAACATGGGGATCCAAATTCAATCTCCAGCACTGCATATATCAAAGTGACGTTGTGGCTCCCTTTCATTAATAAATAAATGAATGGATGGATGGATGAATCTTTAGAGCCAGTGAAATAGTCCCCTTGGATAGTGCACTGCTTGGCCATGTGAATGACCTTGGGTTGGGCCTTGGCCACCACTACAATGAAGGAAACTTCAGTACTGTGGTATCTTTCCCTGTCTCTGTCTCCATCTAAAAACTAATTCATTAGAAATATTTAAGGAAATCAAAAACACCTTACCAAAAGGAAAAATTGAAGACACTGAGGTTCTTTTTTTTAAAAAAATATTTATTTATTCCCTTTTGTTGCCCTTGTTGTTTTATTGTTGTAGTTATTGATGTCGTTGTTGTTGGATAAGACAGAGAGAAATGGAGAGGGGAGGGGAAGACAGAGAGGGCGAGAGAAAAACACCTGCAGACCTGCTTCACTGACTGCGAAGTGACTCCCCTTGCAGGTGGGGAGGCAGGGGCTCGAACCCGGATCCTTATGCCGCTCCTTGTGCTTTGCGCTGCCTGAGCTTAGCCTGCTGCGCTACCGCCGGACCCCCAAGACACTGAGGTTTTAATTAACTATTCTCAGACATAATTATTCCTCACTGCAAAGGCCAACATTTTCTTTTAATCATATACATTATTTCTCATTAACTCTCATTCTAACTCACTGGATTCCCTGTGTCTTTAATATGACACTAAATTAGTAAGTATTTGATTAGATACTCTTTCCAACTTTTTAATCAATCCCCCTTCTTCCTAATTCCTGCCCGGTCCAGTCTTTACATCTGTATTCTAAGTACTTAACTGTAGTCTCCACAACTGGCACTAAGTACTCAATCCAAACCCTGGTTGTGACAAGCTGTGTAAAATGACAACATATATATATATATATTCGCAGATAACAGTGCTAGCGTACGCTGTTGAATGGGTGATATGTTAACTTTAGAAATTTTTTAGAAAAAAAAATCTTTAGGAGGGAGAAAAAAAAAGAGAAATAGAGAGAGTCCAGTACTGCAGCAGGAGCTGGATTCCGGGTCATCCGCACTGCAGCAACACTCGGAGGGGGAAACAACAATCTCTGATTGACTGTAGGACTTGAATAAAATGCTAGCAGGGAAACCTTGCCCCCCCCCCAAAAAAAAAATCACAAAATTATTTTGTTAAAAAAAAAAAAAAATGACCTTCCAATATCACTAGCAGTGATGCTGTCACTCACGTGGAATTGCAAGCAAGCAGGCTCAGGAACAAAAAACGATCTTGCTGTTCAGAAAGCCCAACAATCAATGCTCCTGAGAGCCATGGAAGGAAGAGAGAGAGGGAAATGTGTCCCCTGAGTAAGAAATAGAATGAGTGGTGGGCAAACTGGTGAAAAACAGAGAGAGAGAGAGAGAGAGAGAGAGAGAGAGAGAGAGGGAGGGGAGGGAGGGGCTGGTGCCTACAGCAGGATGCCTCCCCTGCTCTGGGACACCCCCTCATGCAACAAGGCCCTGGACCCTGCAACAGTCCAGAAGTTTCCCAGCAGCCTGAAGTCCTCCAGCCCCCCCCCCCCCCCAGCTTGCATTCAAACCCCCCGATTTCGGGGCAGGGACCCCCCCGATCGCAACTTGTCCCAAATCCAGCCGCCCGCACTCTGCAAGGGTCAGCAAAGGACGCTTCCGCGGCCTTCTCGGGGTCCCAGACAGCAGAAACCTCAAAAACAAATAAAATAAAAAGAGAAGAGGCGAAAGAGGGTTTGGAGAACTCATCAAATCCTATTACCTGATCGGAAGCCTGGACACGGAAAAGGCCGCTGCAGCCATTGCCCTTCGCCCCGACAGCGCGGGCCTGAGCGACACTGACATTGAGACGGCCGCCATGTTGCTGCAGGACAGCGTCGGGACGGCTCGCCGCCAGGGACAAACTTGCTCCGTTCTCAAAGCGCTGAGCCTGCACACCGACAGATGTTTGCCGTGGTGGTTGGGTGTTTTCGTGTTCTGAGATGACTGGCGTTTAGCAAAGAGGTGAAAATAAGGGAAATCGGTGGAAAAAATGCGAAAGTTCTATTACTGTAAATCTTACCCCTCATAAAGTATAATCCTTGTTTGCTGTTAGGACTGGTTACATAATGAAAAGAGCAAAAAAGAGAATAATTGAACATGTAAGCACCTGCAACTCATAATTTTTTCAAAGGACTAAGAATATTTAAGGCTGAGCTCACTGGAATAGCCAGAGGGTTCTCTGGACTTTTGAGAACTTAAAGTAGTACTTCTTTTTTTTTTTTTTTTTCCCCCAAAGTGTTGCCAGATTCAGTTTGCAAGCCCTCAGGAAAAGGGACTGTATTTGGTTTGGTGTTCTTTAGTTTAGGAATGATCATATTTTCCAAACGAAAAGTTGGGACACATGGCCTGGCAAAGAATTTTTTTTACATGTGCATTTATATGAAAAACTAGTGGGACACAATGTTTGGTATCATTATTTTCTCTATAAATTCTGAATGTGTTAGCTTTCTCCATAGACACAAGAATATTATTAAAGCTTTGCTGATAGAAAAAAAAAAAGTATCTTCTGAGACAAGTGTTGGAAATGTTTGTATTGTGTTCTACTGACCTTAAGACCTTAAGAACTTAAGAACACAGGTTGGACCCTGGCCCAACAGACTGGAGGAAGATTCTGTACTGTGGTGTCTTTTCCTTTCCCTTTGTCTCTTGCTCAAAAGCTCACCCTGAAGTAGTGAAACCCTGAAAACAACAATAGAACAAGAATATTTTTTTAATTTCTTTATTGGGAAATGAATGCTTTACATTTAACAGTAAATACAATAGTTTGTACATGCATAACATTTCCCAGTTTGCCACATAACAATGCAACCCCCACTAGGTCCTCTGTCACCCTTTTTGGACCTGTATTCTCCTCACCCACCCACCCCCAGAGTCTTTTACTTTAGTGCGATATGCCAATTCCACTTCAGGGTCAATAGAACAAGAATTTATTTATTTACTTAATTACTTGCTTATATTTTGCCACCAGGGTGACTACTAGAACTAGGTGATTACAGACAGACAGACAGACAGACAGATAGATAGATAGATAGTAATAGACAGAAGGAGGAGAGAACGAAAGAAAAACAAGGTCGCCATCCGTGGTGACACGTGCAGTCTATTGGATGCACCCCAGCCACACCTGAAAGAGAGTTTCATTAGTTGTGTTGTATAAAATTAAAAAACAGAGTGAGAGGGACAGGCTGTGACACACCTGGTTAAGTACACGCATTATAGTGCACAAAGTTCTAGGTTCAAGCCACTGGTCCCCACCTACAGAGGAAAGCTTCATAAGTGTCGAAGCAGGGCTGCAGGTGTCTCTCTGTCTCTCTCCCATCCCTCTCAATAATAATAAGTTCAATAATAAATAAAATATAAAAATAAAAACAGAGCGAGGGTTAGGTAGCATAGTGGTTATGCAAAAAGACTTTAATGCCTGAGGCTCCAAGGTCCTAGGTTCAATTCCCCCACACCACCATAAGCCAGAGCTGAGCAGTGCCCTGGTAAAAATAATAATAATAATAATAAAATTTTTAAAAGGCTACTTTGTAGGATTCTTTTAAAAACCAAATGTATTCATTGGTTCATTAATGAGAGAAAAAGGAAAAGAAAACCAGAGTATCATGCTAACACATGCAATGCTAGGGATCAAACTCAGGATCTCACTCATGGTAGTCCAACAGTGTGCAAGCAGTGCTGTGCCATCTCCCAGGCCGTGTGTGTGTGTGTGTGTGTGTGTGTGTGTGTGTGTAAGAAAGAGAGAAGAGAGAAATCAGAGTACTTCTCAGTTGTAGATTTTAGTGATGCTAGGGACTGAACCTCGGACCTTAGAGCCTCAAGCATGAAAGTATTTATTTATTTATTATTTTTTATTTATTTTTATTGCCACCAGGGTAATCACTGGGGCTCCATGCCTATATGACAAATCCACTACTTATGGAGGCCATTTTTCTTTGTTTGTTTTTTCATTCTTTTACTTTATTAGATAGAACAGGTAGAAATTGAGAGGGGAAGGGGAAGCAGAGAGGGAGATGGAAATAGAGACATCTGTAGACCTGCTTTACTGCTGGTGAAACTTTTCTGCAGAGTAGGGACTTGAACCTGCAATCTCTAGCACAGTAATGTGTGCATTCAACCAGGTGATCCCCTGCCTGGGCCCCAGGAAAGCCTTTTGCATAACCATTATGCCATTTCCCCAGCCAGCAATGTTTCATTTAAAAAAACTTTTTAAATATTTATTTATTCCCTTTTGTTGCCCTTGTTTTACTGTTGTATTATTATTGTTGTTATTGATGTTATTGTTGGCTAGGACAGAGAGAAATGGAGAGAGGAGGGGAAGACAGAGAGGGGGAGAGAAAGAGAGACACCTGCAGACCTGCTTTACCGCTTGTGAATCGACTCCCCTGCAGGTGGGGAGCCGGGGCTCGAACCGGGATCTTCATGCTGATCCTTGAGCTTTGCGACATGTGCATTAAACCCGCTGCGCTACTGCCCAACTCCCAAAAGTTTCATTTTTTAAAAAATATTTATTTTATTTATTTATTCCCTTTTGTTGTCCTTTGTAGTTATTGTTGTTGTTGTTGTTGTTGGATAGGACAGAGAGAAATGGAAAGAGGAGGGGAAGACAGACAGGGGGAGAGAAAGATAGACACCTGCAGACCTGCTTCACCGCCTGTGAAGCGACTCCCCTGCAGGTGGGGAGCCGGGGGCTCGAACCGGGATCCTTATGCCGGTCCTTGTGCTTTGCGCCACCTGCGCTTAACCCGCTGCACTACAGCCCGACTCCCAAAAGTTTCATTTTTAAAGAGGTTTTAGAAAAGGGGAATTAACAGGAGGATGGAAATAACTTGGTTCTGCATTATGGCCAACAAAAAGAAAGTTCAATATATAAAGGAGAAATAGAGAGATGCAGATCAAAGAGAGAAATAAGATTGTCTAGGGAGGAAAAAGTGCACAGGAAGATGAAGGAAAGCAAGGAGTGATGTCTCAAAATAAAATTTGGGGGGGCGGGCAGACAGTAGCGCGGCAGGTTAAGCACACAAGGCAGGAAGCGCAAGGACTGGCATAAGGATCCCGGTTCAAGCCCCTGGCTCCTCACCTGCGGGGAGGGGGGTTGCTTTACAAACTGTGAAGGAGGTCTGCAGGTGTCTGCCTTTCTTTGTCTCCCGTTTGTCTTCCTCTCCTCTCTCAATTTCTCTCTGCCCTATCCAACAACAATGACAGCAATAACAACAACGATAAACAACAAGGGCAACCAAGGGGAGAAATAGCCTCCAGGAGCAGTGGTTTCTTAGTGCAGGCACCGAGCCCCAGAGATAACCCGGGAGGCAAAAAAAAAAATTAATTGAACTTTGTATTTGAAATAATTATGGTTTCACAAAATGCTACAAGAGTAGTACAGAGCTGCCTTATAGTTTCCCCACTGATCACATCTTAGTAGCCCTAGAACAGTATCAAATCCAGGAGCCCTGAAGACGTGGCACAATGAGTGACCTAGTCATGCTAATCACTGTGTAACAGATGCAGAAGGACCCCCAGGCTTCCAGACAACACTTGAAGAATCCTGACATCACACATAAGAGCCAGAAGCTAGTGGATATGGGTCTGGTCTCCATTCAGTGACAATCAACTCATAGCTTTTTCCCTTGGCCCTCATATGCAATGAGGAGCTGTGCTGAAGACGTTTTCTGTTCCCAGACTTCCTGATCCTTGTTATTAGAAATCCTCCTGATTGTTACCTTGGCCTCTATGCTTGCTAAATATATGTTTGTTTGTTGCTTGTCTGCCAGTTACATTCCTTTGTCTAAAAATACCACGAGGCCTGATTTTCAGGCTATATCCCATTATTACAAGAATTCTACTCTAGAGCAAAGTCGGGATATATCGAAGATCTTTTTGTTTAATATTTATTCCCTTTTGTTGCCCTTGTTTTATTGCAGTTATTGTTGTTGTTGTTGTCGTCATTGTTGGATAGGACAGAGAGAAATGGAGAGAGGAGGGGAAGACAGAGACGGGGAGAGAAAGACAGACACCTGCAGACCTGCTTCACCGCCTGTGAAGCGACTCCCCTGCAGGTGGGGAGCCGGGGGCTCGAACCGGGATCCTCACGCGGGTCCTTGAGCTTTGCATTACCTGCTCTTAACCGGCTGTGCTACCACCCAACTCCCTATATGGAATATCTTACTAGTCCACAGACAGTATGGCAATAATGCACACATTGCAGCTACCCATGACTCTGACGTCTGGCTGCTGCCCTGAGAATCTGGAGATGGTGGGTGGGATAACTGGAATATACTTGATATCTCACGGCATCAAAGCAATGTACCTGACATAATAACATTCAGACGGCAGTGGTTTAAACACCCCTACCTATATTTCTGATGTTTTCCATCACCGTGAAAATATGTTCTGGCCTTTTTTTAAAATATTTTATTTATTTATTAATGAGAATGATAGCAGGAGAGAGAGAAAGAACCAGATATAACACCAGTACATGTGCTGCTGGGTGTTGAACTCAGGACCTTATGCTTGAGAGTTCAGTGCTTTATCCATTGCACCACCCCCCGGATCACTGTTCTGGCCTTTTGATACTGATGTTTAATCATCTGTTATTTATTCCTTGAAATTTACCCCTAGAATATATTTTACTTTAAAAATAACTAACAACAACAAAAACAAGCTAGGAGTCGGGCAGTAGCGGCGCAAAGCTCAAGGACCAGCGTAAGAACCCGGTTGGATCCCCTGGCGGCTCCCCACCTGCAGGGGAGTCCCTGCACAGGCGGTGAAGCAGGTCTGAGGTATCTCTCTTTCTCTCACCCCCTATGTCTTCCTCTCCTCTCTCCATTTCTCTCTGTCCTATCCAACAACGACGATATCAATAGCAACAACAATAATAACTACAACAACAATAAAATTAACAAGGGCAACAAAAGGGAAAATAAATAAATATTACAATAAACTTTGATTTTCCTCATTCCTTTGTGATGTAATGCCTAAGTTTATCAATAAATACTCTGGAAGAAGCTTGGGACAGTGACTCACACTTGGCACGGCCACAGCTCAGGGTGACTGGTGTGTGTCCCTCCAAGGTCTTCCCAGATGATGGGCATATATGTGGCTGATGGAACTGGGGTTTCATAACCCTCTATTCATCTTCCCCTAACATTTCTCCCCCTCTGGAAGCATGAGCCAAAATTAATTTAAGGGTGCAGAAGATGGGAGTTCTTCTTTTTGTAATCGTTCTTCACAGGACACGGGCATTGGCAGGTCCACCCGTACTCTCAGCCTTTTTCTGTTTTTTCCCAGTGGGGTAGGGATTTGGAGAGGTGAGGTTTCAGGACACATTGGTGAGGTCGTCTGCCCAGGGATTTCAGGATGGAATCATAATAGCATCTGAAACTTGGTGGCTCAAAAGCAGAAATAGATAAAGCAGGACAAAATGTTTAGTAAAAAGGAACTACAACCTAGGACTAGAGAAAATGAGAATAGGGATCTTAGGATGGAAGAAGCTAGGAAGTCTATTTTATCTACGTTTCAAGGAGCATTTGACCTTTAGTAATTTTCACTTGAGCTTGATAGCTAATGTGTAGGTGGGCTAGAAATATTGTCTGGAAAGATGGTGTCAGAGTTCAGAATGAGCCTAGAAAGCTGAATCAGGGCAAAGAGTAGCTCCCGAACATGAAGAAAATATGTAAGTGGGAGTCGGGCTGTAGCGCAGCGGGTTAAGCGCACGTGGCGCAAAGCTCCAGGGCTGGCATAAAGGATCCCGGTTCGAGCCCCCGGCTCCTCACCTGCAGGGGAGTCGCTTCACAAGCGGTGAAGCAGGTCTGCAGGTGTCTATCTTTCTCTCCCCTCTCTGTCTTCCCCTCCTCTCTCCATTTCTCTCTGTCCTATTCAACAACGATGACATCAACAACAACAATAATAACTACAACAATAAAAAACAAGGGCAACAAAAGGGAATAATTAAATAAAACAAAAAATATTTAAAAAGAAAAAGACAATATGTAAGTACAATGAACTGCTTACCCCGTTGATGTGAGCTAGGGTCCACATCTATTCATGTTTAGCATAGGAGCTTGTCTGACCTCAAAGTGCCTGTCTGTCTGAGCTCACAGTCCATGGTCACAGCTGGGAACATTCTAGGCTGCACTCATTTCAGCAGCCGTCTTCCTGTCTTCCTCCAGTGGCTGAGTAGGCTGACCCAGCCTCCCTTCAGAGAGTGGGGCAGTCCCACTACTTTATAGTGAGGGTAGGGTCCTGAAGAGGCCCACAAAAGGATTTATGGTGATATTTCTGATGAAAGTGACCAGCAGTGGTGGAAATACAGTACTTGTAGAGGTCTAGGCTCCTCATGGCTATGAAAGAACCCGAGAAATCCCTCACTAAAGCCCCAGGTGATGGGGTGCGCTGATCACTACCAAAAAGGCCACCATTAAGTGAGCCAGTCTCTTGTCCTTTTTTCAGTTTTTATAGTCCCTCCTTCATCTGGTTTTCTCACTGTTGTTAAAGTGTTGTATCCAAACCAATATTAGGTTTCTGAGATCCGGCCTCAAGTTAGGGAGGACCTACAGCTAGGATTTTTCTTTTTTTAAATATTCTAATGGCCTTTTAATATATATATATATATATATATATATATTCCCTTTTGTTGCCCTTGTTGTTTTATTGTTGTAGTTATTATTGTTGTTGTTGTTGGATAGGGCAGAGAGAAATGGAGATAGGAGGGGAAGACAGAGGGGGGAGAGAAAGACACCTGCAGACTTGCTTTACTGCTTGTGAAGCGACTCCCCTGCAGGTGGGGAGCTGGGGGCTCGAACCTGGATCCTTACTCGGGTCCTTGCGCTTCATGCCACCTGCGCTTAACCAACTGTGCTACGGCCTGACTCCCTTTATGTAATTTTTTAAATTATGTATTACTTGTGTGATAGAAACTGAGAGGAAAGGGGGAGAGCAGAGAGTGAGAGAGACACACACACACACATAGAGAGATAAATATATTTATCTCTATATATATTTAGTGAGAGAGGTGGGGGAGAAGCCTGCAGCACTGCTTCACTTCTCCTGAAGCTTTTTTACCCCTTGCAGGTGGGGGCCTAGGACTTGAATCCTGGTCCTTGTAGATTGTATTGTGTGCGCTCAAACAGGTGTACCACAAGACCTCCCTGAATGAAATTCTGAACAAGAACTTGAAAAATGTCAAGAACAAGAGCAAGTGGTCCAGGAGATGTCACAATGGGTAAAGTTTTAAACTTGTATGTGTGGGTCAAAATTTTGGCAACACATGTGCCAGAGTAATGCTTTAAAATTTTCCCCTCCCTCCACCCCTCCCTTCCTCTCTCTCTCTCCCTCTTTCTCTCTCATCAGTTAATAAATAAACTTTTAATAAAGGGGGTAGATAGGAGTCGAGCGGTAGCTGCAGCGGGTTAAAGTGCACATGGCGCAAAGTGCAAGGACTGCCATAAGGATCCCGGTTCGAGGCCCCGGCTCCCCACCTGCAGGGGAGTCGCTTCACAGGCGGTAAAGCAGGTCTGCAGGTGTCTGTCTTTCTCTCTCCCTCTCTGTCGTGTCCTCCTCTCTCCATTTCTCTCTGTCCTAACAATGATAACATCAATAACAACAAGAATAACTACAACAACAATAAAAAAAAACAAGGGCAACAAAAGGGAAAATAAATAAATAAATATAAAAATAAGTAAATAAATAAAATAAAGGGGGTAGATAGCATAATGGTTATGCAAAGAGACTTTCATGCCTGAGGCTCTAAAGTCCCAGGTTCAATCCACCACTATAAGCCAGAGCTGATCAGTGCTCTGGCAGGGGAAAAACAGTTTTAATAAAGGAAGAAAAGGCACATTTTGTTGGTTTTGTTTAGAAAAAATAAGTTTCTCTCCCCTTGCACCAGTTGGAGCAGTGACCACAATGTTGATGGATGTCTAAGACCTGAATTGCTCTTGATTAATTATTTTTTTAGAAGAAAAATAAAACATTTTTTAGAGTCAAAGGAGCTTATTCATTTATTTTTATTTATTTATTTATTCCCTTTTGTTGCCCTTGTTGTTTTATTATTGTAGTTATTATTGTTGTTATTGATGTCGTTGTTGGATAGGACAGAGAGAAATGGAGAGAAGAGGGGAAGACAGAGAGGGGGAGAGAAAGTCACTTGTGAAGCAACTCCCCTGCAGGTGGGGAGCTGGGGGCTCAAACCCGGATCATTATGCTGGTCCTTTCGCTTTGAACTACATGTGCTTAACTCGCTGTGCTACTGTCCGACTCCCCTTATTCATTTTTTTTTTAAGATGAGGAAAACAAATGATACAAAATAAGTTATAAGAATTGCTCTCTTGGATTGGATATGAAGCTCTGGTGGTGTGAATTGTGTGGAACTGTTCCCCTCTTATCCTATGGTCTTGTCAATATTTCCATTTTATAAAAAAATTATTTTCTTGAGGTTCTGTACCCCCTATTCCACCAGGACCCAAAGCGTTTGTCATCAGAATCTTGCTTTTATACCATCAATGAAAGGGAAGCATATCTGAATAACACCAGAGGAAGCCATGTACAATTTCATTTATCTAAGAGAAAAGAGGAAAAAAGGGGAGATGCTTGGGAGTAGTGATAGGTATAGTGGTGAACTAGAAAGGCACTGGAGGGGGGACTGTTGAAAAAATTGGGGAAATATATAGAGATAAATAGATAGATGTAGAATCAGCCTACATTGGTGACCATGGCAGCAAAATAGGCAAAGGGACACAGCAAAGGTCAGCTAGTATGATACCAGGGAGCCATGAGTCTTTAAGGTAGTTACTAGCTCAGCTACGTGTGTTTGGCCAGGGAGCCATGAGTCTTTAAGTTAGTTAATACCTCTGCTACTGTGTGTTTGGGTCCCAGGGGAAGTGGTAGGGCGGGTCCTGGGGAGGAGAGCAGGTGAAGATAGCAGGAACAGAACAATTTCTGCCACACACTTGCTTAAATAATCCCTACAGGGAGATTGCATAATGGTTATACAAAGCCTTTCTTGCCTGAAGCTCTGAAGTCCCAAATTTCTTTTTTTTTTTTTTTTAGATTTATTTATTTTTCCTTTTGCTGCCCTTGTTGTCTTATTGTTGTAGTTATTATTGTTGTTGTTATTGTTGTCACCGTTGTTAGATAGGACAGAGAGAAATGGAGAGAGGAAGGGAAGACAGAGAGGGGGAGAGAAAGATACCCGCAGACCTGGTTCACCGCTTGTGAAGTGACTCCCCTGCAGGTGGGGAGCCGGGGGCTAGAACTGGGATCCTTACACTGGTCCTTGCATTCTGTGTCACATGCCCCCTGAAGTCCCAAATTTCTATCCTCAACACTGACACCATCTTCCCAGACTTTAAATATATTTGCCTCCAGGGTTATCTCTGGGGCTCAGTGCCTGCATTACTAGTCCACTGCTCCTGGAGGCCATTTTTTCCCCATTTTTGTTGTCCTTGTTATTGCTATTGTTTTGTTGGACAGGACACAGAGAAATCGAGAAAGGGAGGACACACGGGAGACAGAGACAGACACCTGCAGGCCTGCTTCACTACTAGTGAAGCAACCCCCTTGCAGGTGGGGAGTTGGAGGCTCCAACCAGAATTCTTATGCCAATCCTTGCACTGACTTCCTGCCATTTGCTACCGCTGGCATTCGCTACCTCCCAGACTATTTTTTAGTCCACCTGCATGTTAGCTATCTGGCTTAGGCAAAAATTAGTAAAGTCATGCACCCCTTGGAACATACCTAAAATAGATTTCCTAGCTTCTCATATGAAAACCTCTAATTTCATCTGCTCTATTCCCATCTTTTTAAAAATATTTATTTGTTTATGACCTTTTGTTGCCCTTGTTTTACTATTGTAGTTATTATTGTTGTTATTGATGTTGTTGTTGTTCGATAGGACAGCGAGAAGTGGAGAGAGGAGGGGAAGACAGAGGGGGAGAGAAAGTCAGACACTTGCAGACCTGCATCACCGCTTGTGAATCGACTCTCGTGCAGGTGGGGAGCCAGGGGCTCGAACCAGGATCCTTATGCAGGTCCTTGCACTTTGCACCACTTGAGCTTAACCCGCTGCGCTACTGCCAGACTCCCCCTATTATTAAATAATTCGTCCTGCTTTATATCTTACTGCCTTTTCAGCCTCCATGTTGCAGATGCTACCATGAAGTCATTCTGACTTCCCTGGGCAGGTGACCTCACCATTATATCCTGGAACGTCAGAGCCCTGCTCCACTAGGGAAAGATGGAAACAGGCTAGGGGTATGGATTAGCCTGCCAACGTCCATGTCCAGCAGAGAAGCAATTATAGAAACCAGAATTCCCACTTTCTGCACCCATAGGAAATTTTGGTCCAAGGGACCAGGCAGTGGCGCACCTGGTTAAGCTTTGCTCAAAGACCCGGGTTCAAGCCCCTGGTACCCTCCTTCAAAGAGAAGTTTCAGGAATGGTGAAGCAGGGCTGCAGATGTCTCTCTGTCTCTCTTCCTCTTGATCTCTCCTCCTTCTCAATTTCTCTCTGTCTCTATCCAATAATAAAAAAATAAAAATATATATTTTTAAATATTTATTTAATTTATTTATTCCCTTTTGTTGCCCTTGTTTTATTGTTGTAGTTATTATTGTTGTTGTCATTGTTGGATAGGACAGAGAAAAATGGAGAGAGGAAGGGAAGACAGAGAGGAGGAGAGAAAGACAGACACCTGCAGACCTGCTTCACCGCCTGTGAAGCGACTCCCCTGCAGGTGGGGAGCCGGGGTTCGAACCGGGATCCTTATGCCGGTCCTTGTGCTTTGCGCCACCTGCGCTTAACCCGCTGCGCTACAGCCCGACTCCCAAAAATATTTTTAAAAGGTGTAGAGTTTTGGTCTGTATTTCCAGAGGGATAAAGAATAGGGAACCTTCCAATGGAGGGGATAGGACGCAGAACTCTGGTTTATGGGAACTGTGTGGAGCTGTACCTGTTATCTTCCTATGTTGTTCACCATTATTAAATCACACACACACATCAATACTCTGAATGTTTCTTCTTGATGAAGAATTGCCCTTTAACAGAGAGGACAGATAGTATAACATACAGTAGTTTCAGTCTATTTTTTTAAGTAAATAGTTATATAATGATAAATAAATAAAGTCCCAAATTCAATGCCTCACGCCAACCATAAGGCAGAGTTGAGTATGGTCCTGGTGTCTCTCTCTCTCTCTCCCTTTCTCTCTTTCTCTTGATAAAATAAAATCAAATAAAACAAATTTCTGTACAGCCACAATCCTTTGTGGTTTTTTATAAATCTGTCTTATGCTTCCTCAGACTGAACTCAGCACTATGCTAATTACATTCCTGTCCCAACATTCGTGAGTTTTTTTTTTAAGGGGGGAGGGGATAATGAAGGCCAAGCAAGTAAGGAAGAAAATGCTCAATATCACATTGTGAGGGTTAGGTGGTCATTCAGATAAGGGGGTTGTGGTGAAAGAAGAATTTTCCTGAAGCTATGCCTAGTGATACCAATATCTCGCTGAATACCTCCACCTGCTATCAAGGGGTGTTCATGGTCACCATTCTACGCCATAGTCATCCTGGGTCATGACTGGCCACGACCCCAAGATCTGGAGAGTGAATGACCTGCAAGGCTCACACCAGAGACTGTTGATCCCTGCGCCCTGTTGCTCACTAGAAAACCCAAACTATGGTTAGGTCAGCAACTGAGGTTCAGTTTAGAGATGGATTTGGTCATGGGCTTGGTCAACCATCTCAGCAAAACTGGAAGAGATTGTTGCATGGCTAACCTGCAGCAAGAAAAGAAAAGAAACAAAGAAACAAAGAAAAAAAAAAAGGAGAAGAAGAAAGAAAGAAAGGAAAGGAAAAGAAACCATCAAAGAAGAAGCTTGTACAAATTATTTTTATGTGATTGTTTTCTCAAGTCTACAGATCTTATTAGTTTCTACTATTTCTTCTTTGATCAAAAGCCATTTCCTCAGAACCTTGGTGGGATGATGGGGCCTAGTGTTGTTGGCAAGAGACCTGAAACCATAAATCTAACTTTTACTAGGCTTGCATTAAAAAAACGAAAAAGTTTAATAATCCCTTTCATTTCCTTATTTCTCACATTTCAAATACAGGATACAGGCCTGAGAATGGAATAATTTGCCATATGAATTTTTTTCTTCTCTATTTCACCCAAACTAAAGATTCTACTACTAGGTTTTTATAGATATCCAAATATCATTTTGTTATTTTCAATAGCAATATTCGCATGTAAAGTGATTTTACTTTTTGCTTGTATTTCAAGTATGATGGCCAAAAGAAACATTTAGTTTAGTCTTTCTGATGGCATGTGAAATTTACAGTGGAGCTGAAGTTGTCTGGTTTCAATTTTTCCCCCTTGCACATGGGTCTTCAATAAACCATCCAGAGGAGAAGAAATTAAAGCCAGACATTTCTATCAGGAGTCTCACAAGCAATAACTATAGACATGAAAAAAAAAAAAATCCCATCACTTATTGGCTACAAACTAATATTTTAAATCACATCTTGTTTTTCACTGCTAATTTAATTGAAAGCCTTGAATTAATACCTTATCATCTTATGAAATCATCATGACATCTGGCAGGACTTCTGAGGCTTTGGCAACAAATTAAATAGCTTCTACCTACAGTGAAGAACTTCTACCGGAATTTTTTTTTTTTTTTGAAAACAATAGGTCCGAATAATCAAAATCCTAATAACTCAAGGAATTTTCCCACATAAATTTGATTGCATGCCCTATCATATGCTGGAATTCCAATCCTAATTTTTCAACCGCTTATAGATCATTCTCAAACTCAATACACAGACAGCCAATCCAATCCTCTACCCTTTCTCCTACCCAGGTCAAATTCAAATGAGCTTCTCTCATCAGTATTTTCTGTCTTGGTAAAGCACTACCATCTTTCTCCCAATATAAAGTATTATCAGCTGGAAAGTGCATCATTATTCTGTATTATTAAGTTAAAAAAAAATTCAGAGGGTGGTAGATAGCATAACAGTTATGCAAGCCTGGGGCTCCAAAGTCCCAGGTTCAGTCCCCTGCACCACCATAAGCCAGAGCTGAGTGAGCAGTGTTCTGGTATATAAATAAATAAATAAATAAATAAATAAAATAGATAAATAATGAAAAAATTAGCCATTAAACCATGACGCATTACCAAGAATATGATATAACCTGATTCCAGACAGGTAAAATATGGAAAGAAATACCTTTTAAAAAAATTATGTATAGGGACCAGGTGGTGGCACACCTGGCTGAATTCACACATTACAGTGTTCAAGGCCCAGGGTTCAAGCGCCCAGTCCCCATCTGTAGGGGAAAGCTTCACAAGCAGCAGAGCAGGGCTGCAGGTGTCTCTCTGTCTCTCTCCCTCTCTACCTTTCTATCCTCTCAATTTCTCTGTGTGCTATCAAGTAAAATAAAGTTTATTAAAAATATATGTATATATACATAATATGCATATATTTATTGCCACCAGGGTTATTGATGGAGTTTTGTGTGTGCATGATGGAAACACACTTTGGCAGCTTTTTTTGTTTGTTTTAATAGAGAGAGAAATTAAGAGGAGGGAGTCAGGCGGTAGCAGCGGGTTAAGCACACGTGGCCCAAAGCATAAGGACCAGCTAAAGGATCCCAGTTTGAGCTCCCAGCTCCCCACCTTCAGAGCAGTCGCTTCACAGGCGGTGAAGCAGTTCTACAGTTCTACAAGTGTCTGTCTTTCTCTCTCCCTCTCTGTCTCCCCTCCTCTCTCCATTTCTCTCTGTCCTATCCAACGACAGCAATAATATAAACCACAACAGTGATAAAACAACTAGGGCAAAGAAAGGGGAAAAAATAGTCTCCAGGAGCAGTGGATTCGTGGTGCAGGCACCGAGCCCCGGAAATAACCCTGGAGGCAAAAAAAAAAAAAAAAAAAAAAACTCACACACAAAAGAATACACTTGAACTATTCACTGCACTACTCCTCGGCTCAGGTCTATGTTCTAAGCCAATTCCTTTTCTCACTTTCTATTAAGCGACTCATCCACACTCTCTCTTAAAATCTCTACAACCTTTTCTCTTATTCTTATCTTCTTGCTGAAGACTTTCTTTCCTACTTGATTGAAAACATTGATTGAAGTAGTCAGACTTCATAAAATGGTGAAGTCATGCTCTGGTCTTATATTGTATCTCAAAACGAAAACAAAACAAAAAACCCAAAATTATAATACAAATATCTCGACTTAGTCCTCGCGTTCTATAATGTGCCACTGCTTGGCCCCTAGAAATTTTGTTTTGTTTTTATACCATTGCTGAAAGAGAAGTAAATCTGGGAAACACCCGAGGAAATGAGAACCTGTTTCTCTCTCTTTTTTAAAAAAAATGTTTATTTATTCCCCTTTGTTGCCCTGGTTTTATTGTTGTAGTTATTATTGTTATTGCCATTGTTGGACAGGATAGAGAGAAATGGAGAGAGATGGGGAAGACAGAGAAGAAGAGAGAAAGATAGACATCTGCAGACCTGCTTCACCGCCTGTGAAGCGACTCCCCTGCAGGTGGGGAGCCGGGGGCTCGAACCGGGATCCTTATGCCGGTCCTTGTGCTTTGCGCTACGTGCGTTCAACCTGCTGCGCTATCGCTCACTCCCACAACCTGTTTGCCTTGTCTAAGAGAGAAGAGGAAAAAAGGATGGATGCCTGAAAGTAATACTGGGTGTGGAATTATACCGGTGTTATCTTTTTAAAAAATTGTTTCTTTATTGGGGGAATAACTGTTTACATTCCAGAGTAAAATACAATAGTTTGTACATGTATACTATTTCCACATAACAATACAACCCTTACTAGGTCCTCCTCTGCCATCATCTTCCAGGACCGGAACCCTCCCCCCAACCCTTGTTATCTTATAATCTTGTAAATAAATATTAAATCACTAATAAAAATGAAAAAAAAAAAAGGAAAAGAAATTCTCTCTGCAGAGTGGCCAAAAACCTCATATACCTCAGATTTGTCATTAGTCAGCTATATATCTAAAAACAGTTACCAGAAACTTTAATGACTTTCAGCTATTAATGGAATATATTCAGAAAAACATAAGGGGGAAACTTTGTGTGTAGGTGCAAATATTGAAGGAGCAGGGGCCGGGTGGTGGCGCACCTGGTTGAGTGCACATGTTACAATGCACAAGGATCTGGGTTCAAGCCCCCAATCCCCACATGCAGGGAAAACTTCACAAGTGATGTAGCAGTGTTGCAGGTGTCTCTCTGTCTCTCTCCCTCTTTCTTACACTCTTCCCTCTCGATTTCTCTCTATCCAATAAATAAATATAATACAAAAATTAAAAAATATATATTGGACGGTCAGGCGGTAGTGCAGTGGGTTAAGTGTACGTGGTGCAAAGTGCAAGGACCTCATAGTGATCCCAGTTCGAGCCCCCGGCTCCCCACCTGCAGGGGGCGTCGCTTCACAGGCTGTGAAGCAGGTCTGCAGGTGTCTATCATTCTCTTCCCTCCTCTCTCGATTTCTCTCTGTCTTGTCCAACAACAACATCTATGGCAACAATAACAGTAACGACAACAAGGAGTGCAACAAAATGGGGGAAATGGCATCCAGGAGAAGCGGATTCATGATGCAGGCACTGAGTCCCAGCGATAACCCTGGAGGAAAATTAATTAAATACATAAATAATAAAGTAATAAAAATTTAAAAATGTATATTGAAGGACACATGCAGCTGTCATATCACTGGCTGGCTATTCCCATCATTATAGGGCTCTCCTGAACTCTTTCCTCACTTCAGATTTGATCAAGGGCATCCTAATAAGCTAGAGGTAAGTAGTGCTCTGATTAAAAGAAGGAAAAGAAAAAGGAGGAGATGCAAGGAAAAGGACATGGATGAGGGAGAAGAGGAGGAAGAGGAGGAGCAAGAGGAAAGGGAGGAAGAGGAGCGGAGCACTGATATCAGGTCAATTTAGGGAGTCCTGCCTTGGCAAGAACCCTAGCACCATATGGAGTACAAATGGGCAGAGTGAATATCCTCGACATTTCAGAGTGATACTCTAGCTTTTGCTCCCCCCTTCTCATAAATAGATAAACTTTTTTAAAAAAGATTTTATTCATTTATGAGAAAGATAGGAGGAGAGAGAAAGAACCAGACATCACTGGCACACGTGTTGCTGGGGATCAAACTCGGGACCTCATGCATGAGAGTCCAAAGCTTTATCATTGCACCACCTCCCGGATCACAACGTTTTTTTTTTAAAGTCACAGATTTACTCAGTTTATTGATAGTTTTTAGTAATGTAATCCTTAGGTTCCTCCTCTCCTTCTCCTCCTTGTTTTTAGAGATAGAGAAGATAGAAAAGGAAAAATAAGAGAGAGAGATCACAGCACCAAAGCTTCCTTCAATGCAGGGAGTGGGGGCACATCATTAAATCTAACCTCAAGAAAGAATAGGGACGTACAATGTAACTATATGCTCAGAAAAGAAAGGAAGGAAGAGAGAAGAAGGGAAGGGGGGAGAAAGGAAAGAAAGGTGGACTTTGCTGAGAGGCCTGGGAGATAAAGCAGTGGACTCTCAAGCCTGAGGCCCCAAGTTTGATTGCTGGTATCCTTGTTCTCTCTCACCTCTCTCATTGATAAATAAATCTTAAATAAATAAAAGGAAGGAAGGAAGGAAGGAGGGAAGAAAGAGAGAAAGAAAGAAAGAAAGAAAGAAAGAAAGAAAGAAAGAAAGAAAGAAAGAAAGAAGGAAAACAAGCTGAGCAGATAGCATAATAGTTACGCAAAAGATTTTCATGCCTGAGGTTCTGAGATCCCAGGTCCAATCCCCAGCACCACCACAAGCCAGAGATGAACATTGCTCTGGTCTTTGTTTCTCTATTTCATTAAAGTAAAGCAAGTAAATAAACAAATAAATAGGGAGTCGGGCGCTAGCGCAGCGGGTTAAGCGCACGTGGCACAAAGCGCAAGGACCAGCATAAGGATCCTGGTTTGAGCCCCCGGCTCCCCACCTGCAGGGGGAGTCACTTCACAGGCAGTGAAGCAGGTCTGCAGGTGTCTGTCTTTCTCTCCCCCTCTCTGTCTTCCTCTCCTCTCTCCATGTCTCTCTGTCCTATCCAACAGCTACGACATTAATAATAACTACAACAAGAACCACAACAATAAAACAATAAGGGCAACAAAAGGGGATAAATAAATATAAAAATAAATAAATGTTTGCAGGGTTTTAAGATCGCAAGGCTCTTGAGCCAGTACTCACCTTCTCATCTACTAAGACCCAAGTTCAAGTCTCTGGTCCTATTCTGGAGACTTCATGAGTGGTGGGGCAATGTTGCAGGCTTCCTTTCTCTTTCTGGCCCCTCCACCACTGCTTCCTTTCTCTCTCTTTTCTTTCTTTTTTTCTTCTCTCTCTCTCTTTCTCTCTTCTCCCTTCCCCCTCCCAATTTTTTTTTTCTGTCTCTATTTGAAGAAAAGATAGAAAAAAAAATCAATCTGGGAAAAAGACTACCAGGACTCATGGGATGGGCAGAAGTCCTGGCAATAAACTTGGTGGCAAGAAAAAAGGAAAAGTCAGGCAGAAAAATATACTAGGTCATAGGATAAGAGAATATGTTTAGTTTTCAGATATTCCTCATTAGGAATAAAGGGAAATCTGAAATCTAAAATAGCACCGACACAAATATAAAGACCTTGATAAGCATCTTAATTCAGTTGTCCAACAATTACCACTGAACACATTGTTGGTGCTAAGGAGAAAAGACCTGTTAAATAAAAACTAAATATAAAACCTAGTATAACCATTGCACAATATAGAGGTGGGGGAAATGCCCAGGTTCCCCCCCCTTCCCCCCCACCCCGGTCTTTTTGTTTCGTTTCTTGCCCAATTTTAAAGATCCCCAGGCCCAGCCAAAGGGGCCAGCTGCTCTGCAAAGTCATCTGGTGAAAGGCCAGATGTTCTTTTGTTATTCAGCTGCCCGTTAGGCAGCCCAGGCAAGTCTTTATGTAATGACTTCTCCTTGTTTTCAGGTGGAGAAGAAGTTGGGATTGGTTGGTGTCCGCTTCCTGTAATTTCAAGCTAGGATCTTTTTAACTCTTTTTTTGCTAGGTTACACACCTGTAGATAATGTAAATATCAATAATCTAAGAAAATGTGTGTATGGTACTCTGGTAGGTATTTCCTCTCTGTATTTGAATATGCATGAGGATGAGATTCCTGGGTTACCTGTCTCATCAAATGATAGGCACTATTTAAGCCTCCTGTCTGCAAGGCCCAAGAAACTGATCAGTTCTGCCATCTAGTTTCCACTGGTCAGCTCTTCCCTAGATATCATTCAAATCTCCCTCAGAATGAAATGTGCGATTTTAATAAACTTTTTGAAGCAAAATGTGCTATTTCAATAAGCTTCCTTCCTCTCTTTCTTTCTTTCTTTCTTTCTTCCTTTCTCTCTCCTTCTTCTTCTTACTCTTCTTCTTTTTAAAGAGTATTTATTTATTTATTAGAAATGTAAGAGAGAGAAAGAACCAGACATCATTCTGCTACATGCGCTGCTGGAGATCGAACTCAGGACTAAAAGCTTGAGAATAATGCTTTATCCACTGTGCCACCTCTCCAAAAAAACACCTCTCTTAGTGGTTTGCAGGCTAAATGTAGAATAACAACAAGTCCCAATAATAAGTCGCCAGTAAATAGAGAATCAAAAACCAGTCCATATCCTTTAATATTCAAATGATTGTTCAAGAAATGCCAAGAAATATCAGTGATTGGATAATAAAGAGCTGATGATTCCAAAAAAATATTCTGTTTTTATAATTAATTCAGTTTTGAAAAATTGCTTTTAAAACTCTCATCGCTACTGTTCTTTGTAGAATAAGAGAAAAAAAAAAGATGATAAAAGCTGTCAACAGTTTCTCCAAAAATTAGATTTTTATTTTTTTAAACTCAAACCTAGTAACAGAGAAACTAGCAACTTTGTCTGCTGAGTCTTCTCTTTTCTTGAAGTACTGAAGTTTCGCTGAGACTGAACCTCTTTTCAGGCATGAAGGAATTAAGCAATTAAGCAAGAGACATTAATAGATTATATTGCCAGAAGGAAAATTAATTTCTTGGAGCCATCAAGATTCCAAAGCTCGCCTTGAAATCATCAGCCTGTCATGTGACCCGATTGCAACAATTGAAGGAAAGCAGGATGGAGCTATCCCATGCCACTAAAAGGCTTAGCATACTAATGGTCCTTTGACATTACCAGCCATTCAGAAATCAGACTTTGTCATGCTGAAGAAAAGACCACTCACCCCCAACAGGAAGCATTGGCGAGGCAAACGTGACGGTAATTCCCTGTCAGATAAAACTGGAGCATTGTTTTGGATTCCATCCTATGTGAAAGGAATCACCCAGTCATAAATTTTCAAAGAACTCTTTCTTTACCTGCTTTAGGGCTCAATATTCCTGACAGGTTTAAGATGAACATTGTAGGTGTTTTTGAAGAGGTTATGGAAGTTGGGATGTGACCCTTTGCTATATTTGTTGAATCTCAGTATTGCAAAAGATTACAAATACAGCTATGAGAGAGAAAAACTCATCAGGATAAAAAATATTTTACCTTTACTTAGCTAGAAGACAAAAAAAAAAAAAAAAGGTAAAGTAAAGTAAAGTAGTCTGCTACAGTTCATTTACTCTGTATCCACATAGCTTAAAATGGACCTTTTCTTAGTAGGCAACGAAATTGTAGAAATGATTTAGCAGCAAACCAGCATGAAAACCAAGTAATGACCCACAGAAACTCTGGGAGGTGGGGGGGGGGGTTGGTAGAGGGGGTGGGGTGGGGGGACTCACATTAACACATCAAAACTAATTTGAAGGGGATTTAATTGATCCTTGGACTGTCAAAGGAAGACTTCAGCTTGTAAATTGCAAATGGTTGTCTACTCATTACCTTTTTTCTTTTGAAAACAGAGTGTAGAGATATAATCTTGTTTTTCTCTGTTTATGTTTATTTATTATTCCCACTTTACCTATGTATGCAGGACCTTAGTTTGCTCAATTGCTCAATTATCTTTTGTTTGAATCATTTCTCAAGTGGGGAAAACATTTATTTCAAGGAGATTACCTATTGTTTCTTGAAAAAATTTTAAAAAACAAACCAGGTTCAACTCAGGGAGACTTCATCAAAGAGACTTGTAATCCTTATTGTAACTGTGTATTTATTCTATCAGTTTTGAGAATATGATTACTATATCTTTGAGTCAGATATTGTCATTAACTTTTTTCAAGTTTCAACAGTTCAAATGTGGTGCAAAACTAGGATATTCAAACACAGTAACTTACCACATTGAATTAAGTTTTAATTCAAAACCTACTTGTCAGCCTTCTCCAAAAGCCCCACTCTGTCTATAAATAAATTAATTTGTTCCATGATTTTTATTTTATAGCACTATGGTTTTGGAGCAAAATAAATTTAAAGAAAAGAAAAATCTTTCTTTGTGATACAACATGTTTCATTAAATCCGAGAAGTGAACATTGCAAAAAAAAAAAAAACAACACTGAAGTTTCATTTGGACTGTCAGTTCCAACTGTATTCTCTTGCAAAATTATATATTATTTTAGAGTTTTAACTGATTCACAAACAAATTAGAATTAAATTTGTTTTGATTGTTCAGTAACCAAAAATTGAAAGATTAAATTTAAAATCATAATATGGTTGTCCTGATCCTCCTGCCAAGTTTCCATGTGGTTTTAATTTGATTTGATTTAATTTAATTTAATGGAATGCTCATCAGTTGGTATCTTTATTATGCCATGACTCCCTCTTAGTGAGATAGACTGAGGGATTATACTTTCTCCTCCTAAACAATGACAAAAATTATCATTTGGAATGACCTGAATGCCTTATTAATTTTCCATTGTCTTTCTTCTGTCCTTCTTCCTTTCTCTTTTTTTACTTTTTCTTTCTTTCTTTTTGACACAGAGGCAGAGAGAGTGAAAGAGACCAAGGCACTGAAGTTTCCTTCAATGGGTTGGGGTCCAGGCTTGAACCTCGGTTGAGCACATGGCAAAGCAGCACCTGTCTGAGTTATTTCTGCTGTCCTTATTAATTTGTTTAATTTCAAGGATTATAAGAACAGAGAGAAATTGCATGTTTTAAAGGCTAAATTGTTGATTATATAGTATGTAGATTACACATACAATAATTTTTGGCTTTTTGTCTTGGAAGAAAAAGAAAACAACCTTATTATTTTTTTTTTCATTTTCTTAGTAAGTATTAGTGAGCATTTTAAATCTTACAAAAATATGTCTAGGCAGAATACCAATAAGCGTATTGTACAGTTTTATCCTTGATTCTTGGATATAATGAAAAGATTCCTTAATAACTATGTTTTACTGACATTACTAGTCCATAATTTACTTTTAAATTACTATTTGGAATTTTAAGACCTGAGTGCTGACGAGAACTGGTAAAAGAAACAATATATTTAAAATTAATAGTTAAGTAACCAGAGGAAGGAAAAAAATTTCCCTTTATACTTTAAGGTGACTGAAAAAAATAATTAAATTGGCTGAAAACAGGTTGACAGGAGAAAAATATATATATTCTCTCTCTCTTTTTTTTTTTTTCTACCAGAGCATTGCTCAGCTCTGGGTTATGGTAATTCCAGGGACTAAACCTGGGACTTGGGATCCTCAGGCATGAGGATCTCTTTTCATAACCGTTAGGCAAAATATATTTTTATAGATAGGAATTGCCTAAAGTACGAGGCTCAGAATGGCAGCCAATATCTGAGGCATAGAGCAATAAGTACATGTTTGTGTCTCTGTGTGTATATGGGGGGGGGGGTTGTTTTAAGTGAAAAGAGAGAAAAGGGAATATTCCTCTCCACCCCTGCCCCCCCATTAATATCAAACCCTGTTTGAAAAGAAATCAAAAAAAATCTTTAAAAAAAATTTTTAATTCTCTTTATTTATTGGATAGAGACAGCCAGAAACTGAGAGGAGGAGGGAGACAGAGAGGGAGAGAGACAGAGAGACAGCTGCAGCCCTGCTTCACCACTTGTGAAACTTTCTCTCTGCAGGTGGGGATGGGGGGCTTGAACCCAGGTCCTTGTACACTGTATTGTGTGTGCTCAACCAGGTGAGCTACCACCCGGTCCCCGCAAAAAAAAAAAAAAAAATCTTAAACTACTTAAAAAGATCCACTGGCCCATGGGGGTAAGGGAGGAGCTCCTGTAAGTCTTTGAAATAACCCACCTCCTGTCCCTCAAGGTGCAGGGAATTGAGGTCATTTTCTGTAGACATATCCAAAACACCACCACCCTACCCCCATGTGGGGCAGGGAAATCAGTTTCTCAGATTGTTGTGGGAGGCTGGTCCTGGGTCAGGGAGAGGGCCCAAGGGTCAGCCACCTGTATTTTCAGATCTGTTCACAGATATTGCTTAGGAAAAATCACGGAAGACTTTGTGGATCAGGTGTGCACATTTTATTTTACAGAAGTACATCTAGCTTGTCCATTAGACATATGAAAGCCATGGAGAGAGTGGTTTCTCTCTCTCTCTCTCTCTCTCTCAACCAGAGCACTGCTCAGCTCTGGCTGATGGTGGTGTGGGGGGATTAAACCTGGGACTTTGGAGCCTCAGGCAGGAGAGTCTCTCTGAACAGCCGTTATGCTACCTACCTCTCCTTGACTTCTTTCCCCTATTTTATTTTCAGTCCTAGTCCCACATGGACTCAACTTTTCACAGGCCCATTGAGATTATCTGCATTTTTTGTTAGACTTCTGTTTCCCAGGTGTGGATACCTTTCTAAATCCCCCACACCCCCCACATCTATCTTCCAAATGATTATCACTTTCCTGTTTTCTTCTTTTTAAAAAATTTGTTTTTATTATATTTACTTATTTATAGTAGATAGAGACAGCCAGAAATTGAGAGGAATTCGGAGATAGGGAGAGAGACAAAGAGACACTTGCAGCCCTGCTTCACAACTTGTGAAGCTTTCCCTCTACAGCTGGGCACGGGGGCTCGAACTCGGGGTTCTTGCTCACTGTAACATGTGTGGTCAACCAGCTGCGCCACCCAGCAGTGCCTCTGTTTTTTTCTTTATTATTTTTAATTTTTTTATATTTATTTATTTTTCCTTTTGTTGTCCTTGTTTTATATTGCTGTTGTAGTTATTATTGTTGTTGCTATTGATGTCGTCATTGTTAGATAGGACAGAGAGAAATGGAGAGAGGAGGGGAAGACAGAGAGGGGGAGAGAAAGTCACCTGTGAAGCGACTCCCCTGGAGGTGGGGAGCCGGGGATTCGAACCGGGCCAGTCCTTGTGCTTCGCGCCATGTGCACTAAACCGGCTGTGCTACCACCGGAGTCTCCTCTGATTTTTCTTAAAACTGCTCTTCTCCTTGTGGGGAACAGGTGGCAAAAACAGACTGGCCATGACCTCGGATAGTCCCTATGGAGCTGGGGTTTGGGATTTCATAGCCCTCATCTTTTAACAAAGAAGCCAGAAATCGAGAGTGGAAGGGGTGATAGAGAGGGAGAGAGACAGAGAGACACCTGCAGCACTGCTTCCCCACTCGCAAAGCTTTCCTCCTACAGGTGAGGGGCTGCGCATTGTAACATGTGCAGTCAACCGGGTGCACCAATATACAACCCCGCTAAAGTTCTTTTCTTAAAGACAACTGTTTAAAGGTCAAGGTAGGGGAGCCGGTCGGTCGGTGGGTTGGTGGCGCAGCGGGTTAAGCACACATGGCAGAAACACAGACAGGCATCAGGATCCTGTTGGAGCCCCCGGCTACTCACCTGCAGGGGAGTCGCTTCAGAGGTGGTGAAGCAGGTCTGCAGGTGTCTTTCTCTCCTCATCTGTCTTCCCCTCCCCTCTCGATTTTTCTCTGTCCTATCTAATAGCAACAACAGCAATAACAACAACAACAACAAGGGCAACAAAAGGGAAAAAAATAATAAGTCTTCTAAAAAAAATGGTCAAGTTAGAACTCTTTTAAAAACTTTAATAGATGCAGACTAAAGACTTCGCCGAGAGGAGGAAGACAATCCAGAGATTGTCTTACTGGGAGCAAGCCAGTGTAAACAAAGGTATATTTGTTATATTGTTATATAGACGTAGGTTGCTGTCTTCTCCTTTGGTAAGAGATAAAGGGGTTTGGTCATTCTCTGATTCCCTGTACCGGCTGGGAAATGTCTTTACAAAGGAAGATTTGCCTTGTCACTGGAGAAAATATCACATCATCGGGCAACTTTGTTTTCAGAAATTTTCTTGTCTGTTTATTTTTTAAAATAACCAGACCTGGGGTTGGGTTGTGGCAAACCCTGATGAATAAACACATTATCAAACCCCTGGTTCCCACCTGCAGGAGGGAAGTTTCACAAGCAGTGAAGGAGTGTTGCAGATATCTATCTATCTGTCTATCTATCTACCTATCTACCTATCTATGTATCTTCCCTTCCCTCTCAAAACAAAACAGAAAACCCTCTGGAAACAGCAGATTCATTGTGTAGACACTAAACCCTACAGATAACCCAGGTAACAATAAACAAATAAATAAGAAAAAAAGGGGGTCAGGACGGTGGACACACATAGTGCTTTGTGGGTTTGAGCCCCTGACTTCCTACATGTAGAGGACACATTTCATAGGTGGTGAAGCAGGTCTGCAGGTCTCTCTGTTTCTCCCCCTCCTCACTCAATTTCTCTCTGTCCTGTTCAAAAACTAGCTGCCAGGATTTGTAATAAATGTGTTTCTGTTCAAATAAAGAAAAAAAAAAAAAGCTACCAGGAATGGTGGAGTGATAGTGCAAGCACCGAACCCCAGCGATAACCCTGGAAGAAAAGAAAAAGAAAAAGAAAGGAAGGAAGGAAGGAAGGAAGGAAGGAAGAAGAAAGAAAAAGAGCTTATATAATCTTGATACCAAAGAGACATTTTGGAGAGCTAATTTTGGTTGTTCCAGAAAGGCGAGATGCATCCTATGACAATGTAATCAAATATTTTCAGAAGAAGACAAACCTTTCCTGGACAAAATTAGAGCCTTATTTCACAGGAGCAACTGGTCCGAAGGGAACAATCTTACCCATTACAGTACAATAAAGACCAGCTTTCTTCATTGGTATGAAATCATACCACCCCCACCACCCACCAAACACTCAAATTACAAGAAAAATATAATCAGCTTTTTGTTGGTATACTGTCGGCAATTACAGTTTTGCTTAAGACCGTAGCTGTTTTTGGAATATAATACAAAATCCTCTTATTTTGTTTTTATTTTTTAGATCAAACATTATGACTTAAATAGCAAGATTGGGTTGCCTTCCCAACTTTTGTTTTCTTCTTTTCTTTTGCCTCCAGGGTTTAAAGCCATTCCTCTTGGCAGCCATTTTTTGTTTTTCCCCACTTTATTAGCTAGGACAAAGAGAAAGTGAGAGGGGAGGGGGAGATAGAGTGAGAGAGAGAAAGAGAGACACCTACAGACCTGCTTCACTGATTGTGAAGCAAATCCCCTGTAGGTTGGGAGTGGGCGGGGGGTTTCAAATGTAGATGTTACTACAGGTTCTTGTGCTTCACACTATGTGAGCTTAACCGGTGTGCCACCGCCTGGGCCCCACCTTCCAGACTTTTCTCTAGCTCACATTTTACAGTTAGGGTGGGCAACAGAAAAATGAGAAGGGCTGGTTGGTGGTACGCCTGGTTGAGTGCATATGTTACAATGCATAAGGACCCTGGTTCAAGCCCCCATCTCTGATTATTTTAAGCTGAAAATGCACACACATAACCCCCTACTCCTTCACCCCTGCACTTTTATTTATTTTATTTACCACCAGGGCTACCACTGGGGCTCATTGCCTGCATGATGACTCTGCTTTTCCCTTTATTTTCTTATAAAGACAGAGATAGATAGCACTACGCCACCACTTGTGAAGCTGTTTCTCTGCAGGTGTGGACCTGGGTCCTGGGTCCTGGGTCTTTATGCTCGATGATGTGTTTACTATTCCAAATACACAAGCACCCCTCCCCTTCTTTTATAAACATTTGTTGGTTTATTTCTGAGAGTGAGAGGAGACAGATGCAGAGCCTCATTCTGGCAGATGAATTGCCAGTCCTGTGCCCTAGCCATGGTGATGCATCTGGTTGCCTTGTTTTTGCTTTATGTCAAATATCAGCCTTTTTCTTTTATCGAACAGCAACCATTAGGGGGTTATCTTCAACTTTCTAGGTTTTTTTTTTAATTTTTTTATTTATTTGTTATTGCATAGAGACAGAGAGAAATGGAGAGAGGAGGAGGAGATAGAGAAGAAGAAAAGCAGAGAGACACCTGCAGACCTGCTTCACCGCCTGTGAAGCGACTCCCCTGCAGGTGGGGAGCCGGGGGCTTGAACCAGGATCCTTAAGGCGGGGCTGGAACCGGGATCCTTAAGGCGGGGCTGGAACCGGGATCCTTAAGGCGGTCCTTGAGTTTTGCGCCACGTGCGCTTAACCCGCTGCGTTACTGCCTGACTGCCCTATCTTCATCTTTCTGTCACCTACAGGTCCCCTCCCAACTCCTCTCTAAAGGTAAGTCCTACGTAAAAAGCATATCTTCCTTCCCCAGTAAGCCCAGGGGTCACTAGCCACTATAATTCCCTCTGTGTTTTATTACTAAATGTTGGCTTTTCCCCTTTGCCAGCTTCTCCAATGTTTGAATTATTTTTCCAGTTCAAGAATAATTCAGTGAGCTACGGGATTTTCTCCAGTGCCCCCTCCCCCCCCAAAAAAAAAGAAAACCGAGCAAGACAGTCTTTGCACATATTTGAGTTTGCATATTCTTATGATATGCGTGAGATCTATATTCATTCTGACACATTTGTTTTAATCTCACTTTGCATTAAAATAAGTCCCTCCAGAGGTTGTGATAAGAAAACACAATCATTCTTACCAACTTCACCAAGTAGTCTGTTTGCAGACCAAGCCGCCATTGTCCCTTCCTTTGAAAAATGTCTTTTAGGGACTTGTAGAGGATGAGTACACCTAACTGGATCTTACTTCCCATTCAGATCAGTTCTTCAGTCCGACTTCCTTGATTATTCGTGTCCCTTTCTTTGTGCTGCATCTTCTCATGGAGTTAGTCACCCAAACTGAATCTCCTCTGGGGAAACTGTATGCACATTTTCTGCATAATCTCTCGAGGTTAAAGGCTTTGAGGATCTTTTTACATAATGGGAGAGGAGAGTCCTTTGACTTCAATTGTCTTAATCCTTAAGACGTTTTGTGTGTCATGAATGGGGGAGCCATCTCTTCTTTTAAGGCTGCCTGTGTCACGATCTGCAAGATATTTGCTTCTCAGTGATTTTATTGAGTAACGTGTTGAATAGATGGAAGTTAATAAGTACTAAATAAGTGCACTTGAAATAAGTTCTCTACAACGATATTTTAAGGTTAATTGGTGCATTCAGGTTATATCATTCCACGTGATAACAGTTAATAATGTAAAAAGAATTTGTTTTATTAAACTAAGTGGTTCCTAATGTTGATGCTATTGATTGGATACTCCTGGATAAATATGACACGTAAAAATTTTTCTTATGAGGGGGTGTTGTTTTTTAAAAATATATTTTAGGTGGGTATCGAATTTTTATTTTTTTATCAATAATTTCTTGAACTTTTTTTCTCCAGGCTGAGTTTTTTTTTTTCTTCTTCTTCTTCTTTTTAACAAATCTCTTTAAGTGATCCGGGAGATGGTGCAGTGCATAAAGCATTGACTTTCAAGCAGAAGGTCCTGAGTTCAATTCCCAGCAGCACATGTACCAAAGTGTTGCCTGGTTCTTTCTCTCCTATCTTTTTCATTAATAAGTAAATAAAATCTTTAAAGAAATCGCATCCTTTAGTCTTGTCAGTGTTTCCATTTTATAAATAAAAATTTAAAAAAAAATCTCTTGGGGCAGGGTGGTGGCTCACCTGGTTAAGTGCATGTATTACTATGCACAAGGACTTGGGTTCAAGCCCCCAGCCCCCACCTGCAGGGGGTGAGCTTCACAAGTGTCGAAGTAATGCTGCCAAAGTCTCTCTTCCCCATCTCCCTGCCCTCTCCATTTCTCTCTGTTCTGTTGAATAAAGTTAAAAAAAAATGTTAAAAAAAATCTCTTTAAAATTTTTCATTTGTTTATTTTTTTGGCTAGAGACAGAGAAGAATCAAGAGAGGAGAGAGAGAGGGAGACAGAGAGACGCCTGCTAAACTCACTCACCTACAAAGCTTTTACCTTCTTCACATGGGGACACAGGGATGTGACCCCCATGTCCTTGAACATAGTACACTGTGGGCTCAAGCAGATGTGCCGCCACCTGACTGCCCCCACACTTTTCTTTTTTTTCAGATAGGAAGAGTGAGATAGAGAGATAGAGAGATGCCGAAAAAGAGGGAAAAAGAGGGAAATAAACTACCGCATATTGTGAAAGCCGGGTGCAAGTGCGTCATTTGTCAGGTCTTAATCTCCTTTTTTTTTAAACATTTGTTTGTTTATTTATTTATTTATTTATTTAATTTCCCTTTTGCTGCTCTTGTTACTTTTTTTTTTATTGTAGGTATTACTGCTGTTGTAATTGGTGTCATCATTGTTAGATAGGACAGAGAGAAATGGAAAGAGGAGGGGAAGACAGAGAGGGAGAGACTGCCCGACCCCAGCTCTAAATTTCTTAATCTTAAAGAAGAGCTCCTACAAGAGTGTGTTATATGTAGAATCATAAAACAGATGTTGTGCTGTACACATGACGTCAAAGGCATTTTGAATCTGCCATTTGTTTGATCATTCCCAAAAGAAAATTTGGGTTTCCTCTACTTATATAACTCGCCGATCATTGTCAAGTACAGTTAATACGGTTAAGAACGTGGAAGTCCAATGGAGATATTAGATTTCTCTTTCTACAACTCTTTTTATTAGACAGTTCTCTAGAGATAAAAGGAAAAAAGTAACTCCTTGGATCCTATTTAGCCTTTTAACAAGTTGATGCTATCAGGTAATTCCAGTTATATTTACTACTCTTATTATTAATCCTTTCAAAACTGATGAACCACACATTTGAGAGTTTACATACAAATGGTCTGGGTGGTGGTGCACCTAATTGGGCGCACATGTTACAGTGCACAAGGACTCAAGTTCGAGCCCCCGGTCCCACCTGCAGGGGAAAGCTTCACAAGTGGCGAAGCAGTGTTGCAGGTGTCTCTCTTTCTCCTTCCCTACCTCTCCCTACTCCCTTGATTTCTGGCTGCATCTATACAATAAATAAATAAAGATAATGAAATTGTTTAAGTTTACATACCAATTATATGGGTTTGACTTCAAGATCTTTTATATTTATTTATTTATTCATTTATTTTTGCCTCCAGGGTTATTATTGGGGCTCAGTGCCTGACCATGAATCTACTGCTCCTGGAGGCCATTTTCCCCCTTCTGTTGCCCTTGTTGTTTTATCCTTGTTGTGGTTATTACTATTGTTATTGTTGTTATTGTGTTGGATAGGACAGAGAGAAATGGAGAGAGGAGGGGAAGACAGAGAGGGGGAGAGAAAGATAGACACCTGCACATCTGCTTCACTGCCTGTGAAGCGAATCCCCTGCAGGTGGGGAGCCAGGGGCTCGATCGGGGATTTTTATACCAGTCCTTGCGCTTTGCGCCAGTTGCACTTAATCCGCTGCGCTACCACCCTACCCCCTTTTATTTAGTTTTTATCCTGTTTTGCTTTGACCATAGAGACATAGCCAAATTGGACTTTAAGTAATTTGGGAAATAATTCACATGTCTTCTCTAGCAATTTTTTCCCTCCATCATTGTTATTGTTATTGTTGCTGCTATTGTTGTTGTTGGATAGGACAGAGAGAAATTGAGAGGGGAGGGAAACATAGGGGGGGAGAAAGATAGGACACCTCCAGACCTGCTTCACTGTTTGTGAAGCAGTGGGGGAGCCCGGGGCTCGAATCCCTATCCTTGAGCCAGTCCTTGGGCTTCGTGCTATGTGTGCTTAACCACTATGCTATCTATCCCCGTGCCAGTGCCACCGCCTGTCCCCTCACTGCTCGACATTTATCACATTAAAGTAAAGAAACAGACTGCTGTGCTCATTCACTTGTAGGCAGTGTCAGTATGGTACATAATGTTATTTACTAATTCGAGAGAAAAAATGCCAATCAAAGCAGTTCTCTGTATCTTTCTGCCCCAGTTTTAAATTGCTTCTATCCCTGAGACATCTTTTTAGTTTTGGGCATATTGTGAGACGACCAAGATGTCTTAAATGAAGTTATACCCTCAGCTCTGATTCTGGATGGCTTTAACAGTCATGAGTTTATCACTTCTTTTTAATGATTTAACACTCAACAATTACATCAATTTAACCTTTGTCAGGCACGTGGCTTTTTCTCTTGTCTCCACGATATTAATTCTGTCATTTAAATACTTTTTCTGTTCTTTTTTGTATGTACGCTGATTTTTTTTTTTTTTACTGGAAATTCTTCTATACATCTGTTAAAGAATTTAGTTCAAAGAGTATTATATGTGGTAAAAAGCAAAGACTTTAGTAATAGCAATTTCTGTAAATCCACACATTCTATATGAGTAGTTTTTTTGAAATATTTTATCTTTTTTTAAAATTTAATTTTATCTATTTTCCCTTTTGTTGCCCTTATTGTTTTTATTGTTGTTATAGTTATTATTGTTGTCATCGTTGTTAGATAGGACAGAGAAATGGAGAGAGAAGGGGAAAAGAGAGAGGGGGAGAGACAGATAGAAACCTGCAGACCTGCTTCACCGCCTGTGAAGTGACTCCCCTGCAGGTGGGGAGCCCGGGGGGCTCGAACCAGGATGCTACCATCGGTCGGTCCTTGCACTTCGTGCCACATGCGTTTAACCCGCTGCGGTACCGCCCAATTCCCTCTATATAAGTAGTTTTACAGGTTTCAGGGAGTGATTTAAGCACCCTAAACTGAAGCTGAAAGAAAAGAAAGAAAAATAAAAGGAAAGAAAGGAAGGAAGAGGAAGAATTATTTTTAAATGGGTGGGAATAGATAGCATAGTGATATATAAAGAGACTTTCATGCTTGAGGCTCCAAAGTCCCAGACTCAATCCCATACATCACCATATATCCTAAACCAGCGCTGAGCAGTGCTCTGGTTGAAAAAACAAAAGGGGTAGTGCGGTGGGTTAAGCACAGGTGGCGCAAAGCGCAAGGAGCCACATAAAGATCCGGGTTCCAGGCGCCCCCCCTCACCTCACCTAGGGGAGTCGCTTCACAGGTGGTGAAGCAGGTCTGCAGGTGTCTATCTTTCTCTCCCCCTCTCTGTCTTCCCCTCCTCTCTCCATTTCTCTCTGTCCTATCCAACTACGATGACATCAATAACAACAATAATAACTACAACAATAAAACAAGGGCAACAAAAGGGAATAAATAAATAAATATTTTTTAAAAAGAAAGAAAGAGGGTCAGACAGTGGCACACCTGGATAAGTGTTCAACATTACAGCATGTACTTGCCCCGGTTCAAACCCCCAGTCCCCACCTGCAGGGGGAGAGTTTCACAAGTAGTGAAGAGAGGGCTACAAGTGTCTCTCTCTCCTGCTTCCCTCTCAATTTCTGGCTGACTTTAGCCAATAACTAAAGATAATTAAAAAAAAAAGTATTAAAAAAAAGAAAAAGAAGAAGAAAGGAAGAAAGAGGGAGAGAGAATGATTCAAGCTAACTTTCATGGTGTGGTCCTAATAATGGCGAGTAATGGAGGCTAGTGAATTAGCCAGTTGTATCAGAATTCTTTGATGTGGGAAATAAACATAAAAAAAAAATAGGCAATTTTGAGTTATATTGAAAGTCAGTGCAGCTATTCATTCCACAAATAGCTACTGAGGGCATTGTCTTCAGCGGGGTGTGAGCCAACTGTCATGAGCCAGCTAGACATTGTTCCACAGCCTGGGAGTTTAGAATCTAGCATATACAAGGACATTGATGATAGACTGGGGGAGGTGAGTTCCTTATTTTTACCTCATGGAATTAAAAAGTTTACTGGCTCATGTATTTCTCCTTAAGGTGGTGGTAGGTAAAAACATTAATTTTGTTCTTCATATTTCATGTAAAGAAAGGAAAGTCAAAAGTTTGGGTCGGGCTTTATTGTAAACTATGTAACCTTTATTTCACAGTAAAGAAAGCATAACATCCCGAGTTCTGACAAGTTTAGATTTGTGAAGTGCAGGTCTATTACTAGAAGGCCTGGGTTTCTTTTTTGCCTCAAAGGTGTTTTGCAATAGATACATCTTTCATTTTTAATATATATTTTTTAAAAATTTATTAATGAGAAAGAACCAGGCATCACTCTGGTACATGTGCTGCCAGGGATTGAACTCAGGACTTCCTGCTTGAGAGTCCAATACTTTATCCACTTCACTGCCTTCTGGACCACTGCATCTTTCATTTTAAGTTGCAAAAATTTGGCTCTGGAAAATGTCTACTCTTTTTTTGTGTGTCTTATCCTTCACACCTTTCCAGAGACATCATATCAACTCTTAAATATTGAGAAAAATATGTATTTTTCCTTTCATAAGCCTTGATTCCTTGATTCATATTATATCCTTGGCAAACTAAAGTATGAAATCCAAGGTCAACTATAAGGTTGAGGGGCTGTGTTATGTCCATATAGTGAACAGATAACAAATATCTCATAAAAGTCTGCTAGCTTAACGGTCTTTTTTAAAAAGTCTAGATAAAACTTG
This sequence comes from Erinaceus europaeus, assembly GCF_950295315.1. Taxonomy (NCBI): domain Eukaryota; kingdom Metazoa; phylum Chordata; class Mammalia; order Eulipotyphla; family Erinaceidae; genus Erinaceus; species Erinaceus europaeus. Next base: position 8,708,062 of record NC_080166.1, on the reverse strand, counting down.
GTATATGACCTTCACTGAATTGTAAGCATGTTTTTGCAAAGTAGCACAGAGAGATTTGAACAAATGTAAACATTTAGAATACCTACAATATGAACTCGCCTGTGTGCAGAAGTGTTGCTGTTCTAAAATTTCATCTATCAGAATTCAGATATAAATCCCCTAAGGAAAGCAAAGGGCATGGATTTTATTGAATACTTTTTGAGGAGATGAAGAAAACAGCTTTCATGCAGCAAAACTGAATTAAAATGGACTATTGGACAGACAGTTGTAGTATTCCCTGGCCTCCAAGTTCCTTTCCGGCTTGTCTTTCCTTTGACCTTCCAAGCATTTAGCCATCATCACTTAGCCGTCATTTCCATTGCACAGTATCAGTCAGGGCCTTTCTCTGTTCATTTTTATATTTTTGATTTTTAAACATTTTGTTATTTATTCACAAGAGATACATAGACAGTGCCAGAGCATACACTCTACGTAGTGTGCCCCATCATGGGCCCACTCTATTCCTTTTCTAAGGGAGAAGGTATTTTGTTTTAGTACTTGTGTTATCTCTGCTAGAATAGCAGTAGCAAAGCACTATTAATTGGGTGATTTAAAGAACAGACATGTCTTGGGCTCGTAGTTCTAGAAGCCAGAACTTCAAGGTCACGCAGTCATCAGGACTGACTTGTAAGGGCTGATAATCTGCCTCAGGCCTTTTGTGGAATAGTGGGGCACAGAGGAAAATCCTCCTACCCTCCTGGTTCTCCTGGATAAACTAGATGAACAAATGAACACAGGACAAGTTGGTGGGAGAAAAAGAAGAAATGACCAACCGTAGGGACGTGAGAAGTTGTACCTATGTATCGAAAACTGTGCTGTGTACCATTAACTTCCCCTAATAACAAAGTGAAGGAAAAAAAAAAAAAAAGGACAGGAGCGCTCACATGGCTACAAATTTAAAAATAAGCTGGGACAAACTGGAAGTGTCTATCGTGGTCTGAGGAGCCCAGGGTATAAAGAAGAGAGAAGGAAGTTTTGTATGTGGAGTGAGGATGACTATATGGGAAAAATCTTGCCTTTAGATGTTTGTTTTGCTAGGCCTTAAGATAACCTCCTCTACACACACACACACACACACACACACACACAAATATTTTATTTTATGAGATAAGGAGAGATGGCTGAGAGACAGAGATAAGCCAGGGCACCACTCCCATGTGTACTGTACCAGAGACCGGGGGTCAAACCCAGAACCTAGTCATGCAAGCCCGGTGCTCTGACTAGGCCTTGGGAGGTGGCTTGGCAGCATGCCTGTAGCCCTGGGCTTGCTCTTCCACACCCATGTGAGGAAGTGGTACTTTCTCTCTCTCTTTCATAGAAAAAAAGTAGATTCCTCTGATGACAAGATTGCTTCTTAAGATAATGGCTTAAACTTCGAAAACCTTCATTCTTTAAGTAGTGATAACAGTTCCTCCTGAGGCCCATAGGACTTTTTTTTTTCAATTTTTTGATATTTATTTATTTCCTTTTGTTGCCCTTGTTTTATTGTTGTAGTTATTATTGTTGTTCTTGATGTCGTCATTGTTGGATAGGACAGAGAGAAATGGAGAGGAGGGGCAGACAGAGAGGGGGAGAGAAAGAGAGACACCTGCAGACCTGCTTCACCGCTTGTGAAGTGACTCCTCTACAGGTGGGGAGTCGGGGGCTCGAACTGGGGTCCTTATGCTGGTCCTTGCACTTTGCACCATGTTTGCTTAACCCACTGCGCTACCACCCGACTCCCTGCCCATAGAACTCCCCCCCACTTAACTTTAGAGTTGTATTGAGTAGTGACTTATAGCATCATCTTTTCTCACCACTCCCATCACCAAAGGTCTGTGGCCCCAACCCCACCCCCATGGATAACCATTATAATTTCCCACAGTTTTACATATAGGTTGACTTTTTTCCCCTAAGATTTGTATGTTCAGTTCTTTATCTCTTTTTTGCTTGTTTATTCTTTATTCTAGTTGATATATCAGAGAGATATTGAGAGAAAGGGGAAATAGGGAGGGGGAGAGACAGAGATACCTACAGACTTGGTTCATCACTAGTGAATCTTCTTACCTACAGTGGAGACCAAGGACTTGAACCCGAATCCTCACGCATTGTAACATGTGAGCTCAACCAGATGCACCACCACCTGCCCCGCCATATGTTCAATTCTCTATATTCCAAATATGAGTGAAGCCATTCTGTAGCTGTCCTTCACCTCTTCACTTGCTTCATCAAGCATCATCTTTTCCACTTCCACCCACTTTATCCCAAAGGACACAATATCATCTTTTTTATTATTATTACTGAATAGTACTCTGTCGAGTATAAGTCCCACAATATTTTTACCCGGTCATCTGTCAAAGTGCATTTTGGTTGTTTCCAAGTTTTTGCTATTGTGAATAAAACGGCTATGAACACTTTGTTAAGGGGTGCAAATATCCTTCAAATCAGTATTATTATATCTTTTTAAAAAATTTTTAAAAAACATTTATTTCCTTTTGTTGCCCTTGTTGTTTTATTGTTGTAGTTGTTATTGTCATTGTTATTGATGTCATTGTTGTTGGATAGGACAGAGAGAAATGGAGAGAGGAGGGGGAAGACAGAGAGGGGGAGAGAAAGATAGACACCTGCAGACCTGCTTCACTGCCTGTGAAGCAACTCCCCTGCAGGTGGGGAGCTGGGAGCTCAAACCGGGATCCTTTATGCCGGTCCTTGAGCTTTGTGCCACCTGTGCTTAACACGCTGCACTACCGCCCGACTCCCACTCTTCTGTGTTCCTGAGCTCACCTTTCCTTTTTTTTTAAAAAATATTTTTAATATATATATATTTATTATTGAATAGAGACAAAGAAATTGAGAGAGGCGGGGGGAGACAGAGAGGGAGACAGAGACACCTGCAGCTCTGCTTCACCACTCATGAAGCTTTCCCTCTGCAGGTGGGGACCAGAGGTTTGAACCTAAGTCCTTGCACACTGTAATGTGTGCTCTTAGCTGATGTGCGACCACCTGGCCCCCTTTCTTCTTTGGAGGCTTTTTCCTGGTGTGCACCTGTATCTGAATCCATCCCCTCCCCCCTTTTACTTTTGAAAAGTAAGCACAATGGTCATATTGAATTAAGAGCTACCTTAAGTAGCCAAATTATATTTGAAGCTACCATATTTCCAAATAAGATTACATTCTTAAGTAATAGGGGTGAAATTAAAACATATCCATTTTTTCAAGGACACAATTTAACCCAGTAACAGCCCTGCTTCTCACCATTCTCCATAAAGAATAGACTTTTGTCTAAGCTCTGTCTACTCCTTAAAAAGGGCTGCAGGGAATTTCAGGCCAGGAAAATTCTCAACAGAACATTTTATCCCTGCAAAAGCATTTTCTTTTATAAGTGATCAAAAAAAAAAAAAAAAAAAAAAAGAAGCAGGGAAACCGAACAGCAGAAGACATTTTTGTCTTGCCTGCTACATAAATGAAAACAAGCAAATAGTCCCCAAAAATGTAGACAGAAAATAAAAGCTAAAGTAGCCTGATGGGATAGTCCCTTCAGTCTGTCCTCTCTGTCTTTTTGATATAGCTTTATCATTTTTAGAGCTCGAGCACATTAAGATGTTTCAAGATGTTTCAGACTCACTTTTCTCTCCCTGCTTCAATCCTGGCATTAAACATATCTACAAACACACCAGGTGCTTTTGTAGAAGTGTGTCCATTGCTGATTCAAGGATGGCCCTCTCAGGGCAAAGAATTAGGGGCTGTGTGCATAGGTGGGAGGAGAGACATTTGTTCATGACTATATCATTGTGTTATAGGGAAACAAAATTCTGCCACCTACAAAATATGTCTTTGTCTGCAGGTTAATTTAGTCAGAGGGACCACACTGACTGGATGATTAGTACCTTTAAGATAAAGGTTTCTGGGGCCAGGTGGTGGTGGACCTGGTTAAGCACACACATTACAGAGCACAAGGATCCAGGTTCAAACTCCTTGTCCCCACCTGCAGGCGGAAGCCTTACAAGTGGTAAAGCAGGGCTGTAGGTGTCTCTCTGTCTCTTTCCCTCTCTACTTCCTCCTCAACTCTCAATTTCCCTCTATCTCTATCCAATCCTATCTATCTATCTATCTATCTATCTATCTATCTATCTATCTATCTATCCATCTATCTATCTATCTCTTCTAGCAATGATCTGACTTGTGGAGAGGGCAGACTGGGTTTAGCATGCCTTTACAGTAATCTGGCTTTAAGGGTAACCTTCCTGACCCTTTTTTCCCTGAGTCCGCTGCATTAGCCAAGCTATTTGTGTTCATGTCTAGGACTATGTGGTGAATTCCTCAGAATTTCTGTGTCCCTTTTATGTATACAGGAGATAGTCATGCTAATACATTTCCCTTTCCACTTTTTCTGACCATATTGTTTCATGCTCACTTGATTGTCCAGTTTATTTTAAAAATTATTTATTTATTTATTCATTTATTTATTTATGGGAGAAAGGAGGACAGAAAACCAGAATAGGACTCTGGCGTCTCAGGCGCAAGGGATCATATATAGGATCTCAGGCTTGTTCAGCCTTTCTGTACTGTGTCACCACTTAGGTGCTGTCTCTCCTCTTAAGAATGGGGGGTGGGAGGGGTCAGGTGGTGGAGCACCTGGTTGAGAGCACATGTTGCAATGCTCAAGGACCCAGGTTGGAGCCCCCGGCCCCCCACCTGCAGGGGGAAAGCTTTGCGAGTGGCGAAGCAGGATTGCAGGTGTCTCTCTGTCTCTTTCCCTCTCTCTTTCCCTCTTCCTCTTGATTTCTGACTGTCCCTATTCAGTAAGTAAGTAAAGATAATAAAAAAAAAAAAAGGATGGAGGATGGGGTGGGATGGGGAGGGGAAGTGGTTAAGCACAAACACTGTAGTGTGTTAGGACCCAGGTTCAAGCCTCTGGTCCCCACCTGCAGGGTGAAAACTTCACGAGTAGTGAAGTAAAGCTGCAGGTGTCTCTGTCTCTCTCTTCCTCTTTATCTCCCCTCCCCTCTCAATTTCTTTATCTCTATCCAATAATGAATAAATACAATTTAATTTAAAAATAAAATAAAATAGCATGTGCGGCTTGGGTGGTGGTATAACTGGTTGAACGCATGTGTATTGGTATAACTGGTTGAACGCATGTGTGTATTTTCAAAAATATTTATTTATTTCCTTTTTGTTGCCCTTGTTGTTTTTATTATTGTTGTAGTTATTATTGTTGTTAGTGATGTCGTTGTTGTTGGATAGGACAGAGAGAAATGGAGAGAGGAGGGGAAGATAGAGGGGGGAGAGAAAGACAGACACCTGCAGACCTGCTTCACCGCCTGTGAGGCGACTCCCCTGCAGGTGGGGAGCCGGGGGCTCGAACCGGGATCCTTAAGCCGGTCCTTGCACTTTGCGCCACGTGCGCTTAACCCACTGCGCTACCGCCCGACTCCCAGAACGCATGTGTTATAATGTGTAAGGACTCAGGTTCAAAGCCCTGGTCCCCACCTGCAGGAGGAATGCTTTGCAAGTGGTCTCTCCTCCATCTATCTCCCTGCCTCTTACTTTCTGACGTTCTCTATCCAATAAATAAAATAAAAAAATAATAAAAAATAAAAATAAATCAGTAATCGAGGGGAGTAGTATGGTTTCTTTCTACTCCCATAGTGTAAATGTATTCATATTTATATATGAATCTATAATATTACCTTTCATATCCAGTCCAACCCTACAGGGTTCCAGAGTCTCTTTTTCTATGGTTATGACTCCATGCCCTGACAGTGAAAACTCCGACAGTCTGCATTCTGAACCATTCAGTTCTGTTATCACCCCCAGCCACCCCCCTCTCCTACTCTCCACCCTTCCTCCAAAGGTTCAAGGAAAAGGTGAATAAGTAGACTAAACAGATAGAAAGTTGAGACTTGGTTGGTCTTGGACTTCATTTTTTTAATACCTTTATTTTATTTACTGGATAGAGACAGCCAGAAATCGAGAGGGAAGGGGGTGATAGAGAGGGCGAGACAGAGAGACACCTGCAACCCTGCTTCACCACTTGCAAAGCTTTCCCCCTGCAGGTGGGGACTGGAGGCTCGAACCTGGGTCCTTGTGAACTATAGCATGTGCGTTCAACCAGGTGCGCCACCGCCCGGCCCCTTGGACTTCATTTTTTAATAGCTATATGGTCTTACACAAATTACTGAACTGCATGCACTTGGTTTCTTATTCTCCTGCTGTAAATCACCTGATCATAATACCTGCTTTAGGCCACACAGGCGAGGGGTCAGAGCATAGGGCTTGGGGCCAGACTGACTCTGACCCTCGGCTGCTGTGTCACCTTGACAAAGCAGCACCTAACTTTTCCTCAGCCTTTTCCCTTCAGTTTTAAGATATGACTGATGCTACCACCAGGCTTCCAAGTAGATGGGATTTCTAAATGTGGGCAGCCTCACAAAGTACAGTGCCCAGCAGAGACCATCAAAAAAAGGATTCCCTTCACTTCTCTGTTCACTACAACATTAAGTACTATCACTAAAGAAAAGGAAGAAAAGGAAAAAGTAGGAGAGTGATAAAGGACATTTGGCTGCTCTGAAAAACAGCCTAGGGGGTGTATGCCCTCCAAAAAACAAACAGTTGCACCAGTTACTTGTCATGGAAAACAGATCTCTGACTTTATTAAAAAAGGAACCACTGGCCAATGGAGAGGGGCTAAACAGCGCTCAAGTTCACCCTCAACACACATGCTTACTGTCCTCCTCATTTCTTATATAATCTCTCTATCACCCATCTGCAAGACTCCATGTTTTTCAGGATCACATTAAAAGAAGCTCATCCTAACAAGTGAGTCAGGATTATGCAGAATGTGTAGAAAAGACGTGAAGACAGGGTCATCTTTTCTGTTGCCCTTATGTGACTATTGGCCTATACTGCTGTTTTGTTTTTTTTTTTAATACTTATTTATTTATTTTCCCTTTTGTTGCCCTTGTTTTTTTTATTATTGTTGTAGTTATTATTGTTGTTGTAGTTGGTTTTTAAAAAACACGTTATTTATTTACTTACTAATGAGAGGAATAGGAGAAGAGAGGAAGATCCAGATATCACTCTGATACATGTGATGCTGGGGATTGAACTCGGGACCTCAAGCTGCATAGTCTAGCGCCTTGTCCACTGCGCCATCTCCCAGACCACTATACAGCTGTTACTTGATTGTTTTAAAGAAATGCTGGTGACTGTCACCATGAGGTGCAAATAAAAGTCTTCTAATAGCATTTTAAAAGATTTATTATTAATGAAAAAGAGAGAGAGAGAGAGCAAACCAGATCACCACTCTGCCATATGTGATGCTGGGGATTGAATTCTGGACCTTATGCTCTTAAGTCTAATGTCTTACCCACTGTACCTGAGTCACTTTCCCTAATATATATTTAATTTTTATTTGATAGGACAGATAGAAATTGAGAGGTGAGAGGGAGAGAAGCATCCCCCCTGCTGGTGGTGAATGGGGACTCAAACCTGGATTTTTGAATATTTTTGTTTAACTGGGTGTATCACCACCTGCCCCCCCCCCAGTAATTTATAATCCTTTTTTGCTCTGTTACAGCATCTTAATTCCAGCCTGCATACGTGAAGAGTTTCCCATACCGACAAACAGTTCTCAGACATCATCAGCTTGTCCAAAAATTCAATTCTGCCTCTGTCTACCCAGAAAGAGTACCAGACTCTGTAAGTGAAGGATTCTGTCTCCCAAGATTGGCCTCCACCCCAAGGTGCAGGCTGCAAGTCTAGACTGTCACTGGGGCTTACAATCAACCTACTATAAAACAGAATGAACCCTACTTCAGAGTTCAGGCTTCAATCCCAAACCTAGATTATTATCTGACCAACTAACTGCACAGGAATTATTAATTAAGAGACTCTCAGGACACCTTTCTCAGGTTCAACTGATTTGCTAGAATAATGCATAAAACTCAAGACACCTATTTACTCACAAGATCTCTGATTTACTCCAAAGGGTTGAACTCCGAAGTGTCAAGACACAAGAGATGTTTATAGCAGAGTCTGGGGGGCAAAGACAGAGCTTATATAACTTCTTCTGGCACACCATTTTCTCCAAATCGTCACAGGCTCACTATCATTTTGAATCTTCTTTATTTTACACATTACTCATTTCCCTTAGACTTTGTGTTTCTTTTTTTTTTTTAATATTTATTTATTCCCTTTGGTTGTCCTTGTTGTTTTATTGTTGTAGTTATTGTTGTTGTTGTTGTTGACGGCATTATTGTTGGATAGGACAGAGAGAAATGGAGAAAGGAGGGGAAGATGGGGGCAGGGAGAGAAAGACACCTGCAGATCTGCTTCACTGTTTATGAAGCGACCCCCCTGGAGGTAGGGAGCTGGGGGCTCGAACCGGGATCCTTACGCCAGTTCTTTGTGCTTCGCACAGACTTTGTGTTTCTATTTGAATATAATCAAGCCATTTTTGGAAGAGCCCAGAATAACATTCAACTTCATTCTCCCAGACAGTCGATTTGGATTCCTCTATTATTCTGCAAAATTATTTTACAAATAAGATAGTTTTCAATCTTACTATTGGATCTGCAAGTTTTTCTCTTTTAGAAACTCTAACTTGAACATGTACATTACTGTATGCTTATTTATAGTATTTCCCCTAACTTGTCACATCACGTTTAAAAAATTTTAAATGTTATTGGATAGGACAGAGAGAAATTAAGAGAGAAGGGTGAGATAGATAGGAAGAGAGACAGAGAAATACCAGCACACCTGCTTCACTGCTTGTTATATATTTATGATACACATATAAATGTTACATTTGTCATGACATTTATTAGACTACATAGCATATCATTATTTACTAAATACCATCATACCACTTTATAGTTATGTGATTATATTATTATTATTTATAATGTATTAATACGTCAATGGACGACTGTGATCTTACTGATCTTATAATGTCCTCTCCACTATATAAGTAGGATAAGCTCTTTTGTTAATTGAGAAAGGTAATAGATTCCAAGTCTCGGCTTTTCTCCTTGGCTGTGTAAGGAAATAAATGAGTGCCTACAGCAGACTCATTGTCAGAGACATAATTGGAGAATGTGTGCTTTCAAACAAACTGGTACTGTGCTCCTGGAGACGAGTCTGAACAGAAGGTGGTGAAACAGTGTTTAAAGCCCAAGTGTGTGACTCTAACAATGCCTGGGTTTCATGCAACCTCTGCTTTAGTCTGCACTGGAAGCTGGCTAGTTCTGTTGCTTCTTTCAAATCTGAGAGAATAAAATGACTAGATGCTACTTAGAGGAAAATATTGGCAGAACTCTTTTCCGCATAAATTTTAAAGACATTTTCAATGAAACGAATCCAATTACAAAGAAGACTAAGGCAAGTATAAACCTATGGGACTACATCAAGTTAAAAAGCTTCTTCACAGCAAAAGAAACCACTACCCAAACCAAGAGACCCCTCACAGAATGGGAGAAGATCTTTACATGTCATACATCAGATAAGAGTTTAATAACCAACATATATAAAGAGCTTGCCAGACTCAACAACAAGACAACAAATAACCCCATCCAAAAGTGGGGGGAGGACTTGGACAGAATATTCACCAGAAAAGAGATCCAAAAGGCCAAGAAACACATGAAAAAATGCTCCAAGTCTCTGATTGTCAGAGAAATGCAAATCAAGACAACAATGAGATACCACTTCACTCCTGTGAGAATGTCATACATCAGAAAAGGTAGCAGCAGCAAATGCTGGAGAGGGTGTGGGATCAAAGGAACTGCACTGCTGGTGAGAATGTCAATGGGTCCAACCTCTGTGGAAAACAATCTGGAGAACTCTCAGAAGGCTAGAAATGGACCTACCCTATGACCCTGCAATTCCTCTCCTGGGGATATAACCTAAGGAACTCAATACATCCATCAAAAAAAAAAAAAAGACTAGATGTACTAAGTTAGGTACAAAAGACGGTAAGCACACAACCTCAGATACACTGTATAAAGATCCAAAGTTTAGAAGCAGTGTCAAGAAAATCAGATGTTTATTTACTTATTTCCTTTTTTAAGTTTGAGCTATAGCCGCTGGCATGTGTGATTTCACTGCTTTGGGCTATTTTTTTTCCCCTATTCAGACTGAGACAGAGAAAGGAAGAGATATCATAGCAAGGGGGTTATCAGTGCCTACAAAGTGACTCTATTGTTCCTGATAGTCTTTTTTTTTAATTTTTGTATTTTTATTTTATTTTATTTTCTATTAATTGGATAGAAAAATAGAGAAATTGAGAGGGGGAGGGAGAGAGACATGTGCTTCACCGCTCATGAAGCCTCTCTGTTGCAGCTGAGGATTTGGGCTTGCACATTGCAACGTGTGCACTCAACTAGGTATACTAACACCAAGCCCCTTCGTTTTTCTTTTGATAAAGAATGAGCTAGAGAGAGAGAGAGAAGAGGAGACAGAAGAGAGAGAAGACAGAAGAGAGAGAGAGAAGAAAGGAGAGAGAGAAGAGAGGAGAGAGAGAAGAGAGAAGAGAGAGAGGAGAAACAGTTGCTGCACCATTCTACCACTTGTGAAGCTTCCTCCCTACAGGTGGGGGCTGGGGGCTGGAACCAGGTCCTAGCACAGGGCTAGGTGTGCATTCTGCTGGAGGCACCATCACCCAGCCTTGAGAGGACACCCATCTTCAAGAATCAGTACCCACGTTTCTTCCCAACTATTCTCTGCACTCCACGAACTGGCTAAATCTACAGGGAAACCAATTCCACGGAAGGCATGGGAGACACAGTCTGTGTGACCCAGCCTTTCAGGTCACAGAAACAGAGAGTGGCATTGTGTACATTCAAATCCTCAAGGCAAACTCCAAGTCCAGCCAAATTTCTCTCTCTGACTGGTCAGTTACTAGTTCCCTTGGGCTGTTTAAACCCCAGTTAACTTTGGGTAAGTCTGAGGACCCTATGGGAACTAAAGTGGGGATTTAAGGAAAGATTATCTCTGAGTATCTGCTTAATACATAGGCCTGTGTGTTGTCGCCATGTTATGGTGCATACTGTATTTTGAGATAAATAATTAATATTCTACATAAATAGCAAAGTGCTTGCATAAATTTGCAAGTTCTCCCCCCAGAGGAATTAAATGATCAAATTAAAATTTGAAGAAAAAAAAAAGCAACTAAAATCTGTGTACCTCCAGCTTTTAAAGAATAAGAATTTAGGGAGTCAGGTGGTAGTGCAGCGGGTTAAGCGCAGGTGGCGCAAAGCACAAGGACCCGCACAAAGACAGGAGTAAGGACCGGCATAAAGAATCTGGTTCGAGCCCCCGGCTCCCCACCTGCAGGGGAGTCGTTTCACAGGCAGTGAAGCAGGTCTGCAGGTGTCTGTCTTTCTCTCCCCCTCTCTGTCTTCCCCTCCTCTTTCCATTTCTCTCTGTCCTATCCAACAATGATAACATCAATAACAACAACAATAATCACTACAACAACAAAACAACAAGGGCAACAAAAGAGAATAAATAAATAAATATTTAAAAAAATAAGAATTTGAGTAAGTTCAGGGAATTCTATGAAAAGTGGTCTTAAGGAGAAAATATACTGGGGATAGATAGCATAAATGGATATGCAAAAGATTCTCTAGCCTGAGGCTCTGAAGTCCCAGGTTCAATCCTCTGCACCATCATAAGCCAGAGCTGAGCAGTGCTCTGGTTAAAATAAAATAAAATAAAATAAATAAATAAAAAAGAATCTTACAGTGGGGCATAGCATCATGGTTATAAAGAAACTTTCCTGTCAGAGGCTCCAAGGTCTCAGGTTCAATCCCCCTGCACCACCATAAGCCAGAGCTGAGCAGTGGTCTGGTAAATAAATAAATAAATAATGAAAAAAAGGAGAGAAAATATATAGTTAACTCTTTTCTTCTTCCACAGCCTGAAAGGGCTAGTTGCAATGTTACAACTAATTTGTGAAAATAATTTCAAAGAAAATTAATATTAAGATGTCAGATTCTAATTTTTTGATTTAGTTCATAAGGGGAAAATAAGGCATATTTATTTATTGTGTGAAAGCTTTTCTTCAAGAAAAATAATTTACTCATAGCAAGTAGAATAAGTGTGTATAAGTACCTTTGACTCCCAAATTGCAAATGTTCCCTTTCCAAGGTGAAGTATAACATGTATAATTAAGATATGACCATGTGGGAGTCGGGCGGTAGCGCAGAGGGTTAAGCGCACATGGCACAATGCGCAAGGACCTGTGTAAGGACCAACATAAGGATCCCGGTTCAAGCCCCCGGCTCCCCACCTGCAGGGGAGTCGCTTCACAAGCAGTGAAGCAGGTCTGCATGCAGTATGTCTTTCTCCCCCTCTCTGTCTTCCCCTTCTTTCTCCATTTCTCTCTGTCTTATCCAACAACAATGACATCAATAACGACAACAACAATAAAACAACAGGGTAACAAAAGGAAATAAATATTAAAAAAAGGATATGACCATGTATAGCTTGAACTTTTTATTTTTATACTAATGAACTTTTTAATTTTATACTAATGCTTCTCTTTTTTCAGCATTATTTTACGCCCCAAAAGGGGGGGAAAAAACTAACTTCTGTGCTGTTAGAAATTGGCAGCACACCAATCAAAACATGTGATAACATAATTAATTGCCTCAAGACTGACTGTTAACAGCCAGGTGGGACCAGAATCATTCTTTCTGAGCTAAGTTTTTATATGAATTGGTTCTTGTTCTTTTACTTTTAGTAAAACACTTTTAGTATAAAAGTCACATATAGCAGCTGGGGAGAAAGCACAGTGGTCATGAAAGAGCCTCTAAACCTTGAAGGGCCTGGGTTGAATTCCCTCTCCTCACCATAAAGCAGAGCGAAGCAGTGCTTTGCCTTTTTTTTTTAAGTGTATATGAGAAGATGGACATTTTTGTAATTTCCTCCCCCATCCCCACTTCATTGTGTTTCATGCCTGTGTGCTTTCACAACAATCTCTTCCTCCTCTTCCTCTCCCCCTTCTCCACTTGCTCCTCTTAGTCTTCTTCTTCCTCTTGTTCTCTTACTCTTCCTCCTTCTCCTCCTCCTTCTTCCCCTTCCCCTCCTTCTCATCCTTTTTAGGCAGAGAGAGAGAGAGGAGAGATACCACAGAGCTTCTCCACTCTTCCCCTTTGCTTGGTTCTCCCACATAGTAATGGCAGAGGCTTAAAACCCAGTCTTAGCACACGGTAAAGTGTGCACTCTACCAGATGAGCTATCTCCCAGCCCCTGTTGGCTTAAGAATTTTGATAACCATAGAAAAAGAAATGTGTCTTGATATGCTGTCCTTTCTCCTTCTTCTTCTAGCGTTTGCCCTTCTTCCGTAGCCAGTCAACAGCGTCAGGTTGAAAGCTGTCAGGAGCTGCTTGTTGCTGGCTTTGAAAGTGACTGGGATCCATGTGGATTCAGTCGGCTAGGAAGGATCGTCAGTTTCCCCAATGAATGGGTACTCACGGGATGCACCACGAGAAGGTCGATCCAATGCATCCCATGAACCATGATCCCTTTTCCCACTGACTCTGTGGTAACGTAGCAATTATTATAACGGTAAAACTGGGGTAAAAATATGATACATTTTTAACTCATGGAGAGAATTATTTTTTCCCATTTTTTAAAGAGTGTGATTTAAAAATTTTATTTATTTATTGGCTAGAGACAGTCAGAAGCTGAGAGAAAAAGGGTTGATAGAGAGGGGGAGAGACACCTGCAGCCCTGCTCTACCACTCATGAAGCTTTCCTCCTGTAGGTGGGGACCAGGGGCTTGAACCCAGGTCCTTGTGCACTAGAGTGTGCTCCACCAGGTGTGCCATTACCTAGCCCCTCTTTTCTTTTTCCTACTGAAGAAAGAAAAATGACTAAAGTTACAATTTCAGGACTAGGAGACAACCTATTGGTTATACAAAAGTGTTTCACGCCTGAGACTTTTGTGGTCTCAGGTTCAATCCCAACTCTGCCATAAGCCACAGCTGGGCAGCCCTCTGGTCTCTCTCTGTAAATCTCTTTCACTAAAATACATATGTTTAAAAAAAAAAATGGTTGTGATTTCAACTTTTGCTTTATCCTTATTACCATCAAAACTGGTATTTAAGGGTACATAGAATGTACTAAAATGTAAATTGTGGTTTTTTTTCCATATTTGGTTTATATGAAACAAAAACAACTTTAAAATGAAGTAAAACTATGATACATTATTTTTTAAAAATATTTTATTTTTGATGGCTATACAGAGAGAAAGAGAGACAGAAACACCAGAGCGCTGCTCAGCTCTGGCTTATGGGGCTTGAGGGTGAGGAATTGAACCTGAGACTTTGGAGCCTCAGGCATGAGAGTTTATCTGCATTACCAGTATGCTGTCTCCCCTGCCCTGATACATTCCAAGCTTAGTGAGCAGCTCACCTGGAAGGGAAATTGCTTTGTTCCGAGAGCAGCCGGGCCGACAAGCCCTGCCAGCAACGGCACAGCTGACTGAGCCAGCGTAGTGGAGCCCCAGCAGCAGCTGGGAGAAATAACAGAAAGAGAAGGGAGGGAGAAAAGAGAAAATTTGCACACCATATAATCCAGCCATTTAAAATATGCAATACAGGGAGTCGGGTGGTAGCGCAGTGGGTTAAGCGCAGGTGCTGCAAAGCACAAGGACCGGTTTAAGGATCCTGGTTCAAGTCCCCAGCTTCCCACCTGCAGGGGAGTCGTTTCACAGTCAGTGAAGCGGGTCTGCAGGTGTCTGTCTTTCTCTCCCCCTCTCGGTCTTCCCTTCCCCTCTCCATTTCTCTCTGACCTATCCTACAACAATGACATCAGCAACAATAATCATCACTACAACAGTAAAACAACAAGGGCAACAAAAGGGAATAAATAAATTTGAAGAATACACAATGCAATGGTGTTTACGTATTCATACAATTGTACAACCACCAATTTTAGAATATGATCAATTTGAGAACATATTCATCTTCTTTAATGGAAATGACACACCTGGTAGAGCAGACCTGTTGGAATATACAAGGACCCCACTTCAAGCCCCTGTCCCTCACCTGTAGGGAGAAGCCTCACAAATGGTGAAGCAGTGTTGCAGGTGTTTCCCTCCATCTCATTTCCCCTCCCCTCTCAGTAGCTCTGTCCATATACATTCACACACACACACACACACACACATACACACACACACACACACACACACACACACACCCCTATATCCATTAGTAGTCACTCCCCAGTTCTCTCTCATTTCCCTAGTCCCTGGAAACCACTAATTTTTTCATCTTGTATGTAGAATTGCACTTTACATTTTGCCTTTTTTTTTTTTTTGCCTCCAGGGTTATTGCTGGGGCTCAGTTCTGCACCACGAACCCACTGCTCCTGGAGGCTTTTCCCCCCCCCCCTTTTATTGCCCTGGTTGTTTTATTGTTGTGGTGGTTATTATTATTGTTGTTATTGATGTTGTTGTTGGATAGGACAGAGAGAAATGGAGAAAGGAGGGAAAGACAGAGGGGGGGGAGAGAAAGATAGACACCTGCAGACCTGCTTCACCGCTCACAAAGCAACCCTCCCCCCCCCACTCCCCCCCACCCCGCAGGTGGGGAGCCGAGGGCTTGAACCAGGTTCCTATTGCTGGTCTTTGCGCTTTGCTCCATGTGCGCTTAACCCACTGTGCTACCGCTCATCCCCACCACCACCCCACCCTGCCTTTTTTTTTTTTTCATCAGGGTCTTGCTGGTTTTGGTGCCTGCCCTACGTGGTTCTATCATTCTTGGTGACTTTTCTTTCCTTTGTATTTCATTCTGATGAAGAGTGAGAGAAAAAGAGAGGAGGAAAGACGATTAGCACAACTCCACACTCAGGAAACCTCCCAAATTGTAGGGTGACATAAGCCTGGGTCTTTTCACATGGCAACATGTGCAAGATAATGTGTGCTCTGACTCCCTCATTTTGGCAAATTTTGAAGTGTACACTACTCTTAACTTTTAAGTATATTTACTTGATAGAAACAGAAATCGGATAGAAACAGAGAGAAGGGGAAGATAGAGGGGCAAAAGTAAGAGCGATACCTGCAGCCCTGCTTCACTGCTCACAGAGATTCCCACTCTAGGTGGGACCAGGGGCTTGAACTTGGCTCCTTGCACATTGTAACATGTGCGTTCATCCTGGCTCCTAAATGTGTAATATTCTTATGAAAAAAAAATCGAATTTTAGTTATATATTGATATAAACTACTTTATATTTCGCTCCCAATGAACTAATAAAAATTTGCATTCATTAAATATTGAGGTCATAATACAATTGTTGAAAAAAAAAATAGAAGTTACTCCCAAACTGCTGTCAGAAAATATGAATAAGTAATAACTGTATTTGTGTTGATGTATAATTTTGGTCCATAAACTGTATAGTACTTCAGGACAATTCTAAAGAGCTAACCCATCAATCAGTCAATCAATCACTCAAACAACACCAACTCTGAAAATATTGCATTCATCTATATTCTTTTGCTCTGTCTTTGGGTATTTTTGAAGGGAAATACCTTGACCTGGTCCCTTTTCTTTTGTTATTTAAATTTCTTTTGTTATTTAAAAATACACCAGCTGTGGTAGGTTGAACTTTCCCCCATACAAAGGTCTTTGCTAAAGTGAAAGAATTCTTACTTCTCCTTCAAGCTTTGCCCGAGGTTGAATTCCAGCTTCAGTGACCTTCCCAAGCACCATAACCCACTGGAATCTGTTGTTCAGGAAACCTTTCCTTGCAAAAACATTCTAACATTCTAGTAAATACTGACTCCTGTTCATTATTTGAAGATTTTTTTTCTCTTGGATTTTCATTTCTTCATTATTCGAGGAATTTTTTTTCTTGAATTTTCTCTATCCTCTCCATGGTCCCTGAATTGCACTGGGACAATTTTTATTGTTCAGAGGCTGACACCTTACTTGGATGGAGCACTTGACTGGTAGGTAGTAGGTTTCACACAGATTTTGGATTGTTGAGTGCTTCTGAGAAAGATACTGATGTTGATGGGTTTTATTTTTCCCTCTGACTGCAGTCACTTGCAGTTCTGTTTGTAAGCAATTCCTTTCTGGCTTTTGTTTAGTTCATCCAGCAGTGTCACAGTGGCTGTCAAGATACCCTGTAGGGTTTCTATTGGTCTCTCTCTTTTTTTAAATATTTATTTATTTTTCCTTTTGTTGCCCTTGTTTTTTATTGTTGTAGTTATTATTGTTGTTGTTACTGATATCGTCGTTGTTAGACAGGACAGAGAGAAATGGAGAGAGGAGGGGAAGACAGAGAAGGGGAGAGAAAGACAGACACCTGCAGACCTGCTTCACTTCCCTGCAGGTGGGGAGCCGGGGCTCGAACTGGGATCATTAAGCCGGTCCTTGGCTTTGCACCTGCACTTAACACACTGTGCTACCACCCGACTCCTTATTGGTCTCTTTTTAAAAATTGTATTTATGGGGTAGGGCAGTAGCTCATTGGGTTAAGCGCAAATGGCACAAAGCGCACGGGCTGGCATAAGGATCCTGGTTCAAGCCTCCGGCTCCCATCTGCAGGGGGGTCGCTTCACAGGCGGTGAAACAGGCCTGCAGGTGTCTGTCTTTCTCTCCCCTTCTCTGTCTTCCCCTCCTCTCTCTATTTCTCTCTGTCCTACCCAACAACAATGACATCAGTAACAACAATAATAACCACAACAATGATAAAACAACAATTGCAACAAAAGGGAAACAATAGCTACCTTCTCTCAGGAAACTTGTTCCCTCTGCACTCCTGCCTTAGGAGACAGCCAGCAACAGAAACATAAAGTAGCACATGGTACAAAGCGCAAGGAGCTGCTCTAGGATCCCGGTTAGAGCCCTTGGCTCCCCACCTGGAGGGGAGGGGGTTGCTTCGCAAGCGGTGAAGCAGGTCTGCAGGTGTCTGTCTTTCTCTCCCCCTCTCTGTCTTCCCCTCCTCTCTCCATTTCTCTCTGTCCTATCCAACAATGACGACAATAAGCATAACTACAACAATAAAACAACAAGGGCAACAAAAGGGAATACATAAATAAATATTTTTTAAAAGCCCAAGGGCAACAAAAAAAGGGGAAAAAATAGTCTCCAAGAGCAGTGGATTCATGGTGCAGGCACAGAGCCCCAGCAATAACTCTGGAGGCAAAAAAAGTATTTATTTATTTATTGTTGGTAAGAGACAGAGAGAAATTGATAGAGGAGGAGAGAGACAGAGAGACACCTGCAGCTCTACTCCACCGCTAATGATGCAGGTCTGCAGGTGTCTCTCTTTCTCCCTCTCTATCTGCCCCTTCTCTCTCCATTTCTGGATATGTCTAGGCAATAAATAATGATAATAAATGAATACATAAAGGAGAGAATTGCTGAGGTGACTGAAGTAGAAAGCAAAATGATGTAAGAAAGGAAGACTAGTTATTCTCGGTTCAGGTCGTGAACCTTGGGGTCCTGACTGTTGCTGGGTGCTTCAACTGGAGTGTGCCACACGAAAACGTTTCATTTCAATTTCATTTCATTTCTTTCTTACTTACATCATTCTGCTTTTTCTTTTCTTTTTCCTCTTTTCTTTTTGCCTCCAGGGTTATCACAGGGGCCTGGGGCCTGCACCATGAATGCACTGCTCCTGGAGGCCATTTTTCCTATTTTTTTTTTGTTGTCCTTGTTACAATCCTTGTTGTTGTCGTTATTGTTATTGTTGACATTGATGTTGGTTAGGACAGAGAAAAATGGAGAGAGGAGGGGAAGACAGAGAGAAGAAGAGAAAGACAGAGGCCTGCAGACCTGCTTCACTGCCTGTGAAGCGACTCCCCTACAGGTAGGGAGCTGGGGGCTCGAACCCGCATCCTTACGCGGTCCTTGCGCTTAGCGCCACGTGTGCTTAACCCGCTGCTGCGCTACCAACAAATCCTAATTTTCTTCTCCTCCTCCTTTTCTCCTCCTCCTTTTCTCCTCCTCCTCTCCCTCCTCCTCCTCTCCCTCCTCCTCCTCTCCCTCCTCCTCCTCTCCCTCCTCCTCCTCTCCCTCCTCCTCCTCTCCCTCCTCCTCTCCCTCCTCCTCCTCTCCCTCCTCCTCCTCTCCCTCCTCCTTTACTCCCTCCTCATCCTCTCGCTCCTCCTCCTCTCGCTCCTCCTCCTCTCCCTCCTCCTCTCCCTCCTCCTCCTCTCACTCCTCCTCCTCTCCCTCCTCCTTTACTCCCTCCTCATCCTCTCCCTCCTCCTCCTCTCGCTCCTCCTCCTCTCCCTCCTCCTTCACTCCCTCCTCCTCCTCTCCCTCCTCCTCTCCCTTCTCCTCCTCTCCCTCCTCCTTTACTCCCTCCTCATCCTCTCGCTCCTCCTCCTCTCGCTCCTCCTCCTCTCCCTCCTCCTCTCCCTCCTCCTCCTCTCACTCCTCCTCCTCTCCCTTCTCCTCCTCTCCCTCCTCCTCCTCTCCCTCCTCCTTCACTCCCTCCTCCTTCACTCCCTCCTCCTCCTCTCCCTCCTCCTCCTCTCCCTTCTCCTCCTCTCCCTCCTCCTCCTCTCCCTCCTCCTCCTCTCCCTCCTCCTTCACTCCCTCCTCCTCCTCTCCCTCCTCCTCTTCCTCCTCCTCTCCCTCCTCCTCTCCCTCCTCCTCCTCTCCCTCCTCCTCCTCTCCCTCCTCCTCTCCCTTCTCCTCCTCTCCCTCCTCCTCTCCCTCCTCCTCCCCCCTCCTCCTCCTTCTTTCCTCCTCCTCCTCCTCCTCCTCCTCCTCTTCCTCCTCCTTCTCCTCCTCCTCCTTCTTATGGTTGTTTCTTTAACTTGCACTGGACGTGTTGAGACTCAGCTGCCAAACTACCAGTCTGGTGCCAGTTGTCCCTGAGTACACGGGCTTTTGGTCCTGGGAATCACTGCCTAACCCTTTTCTGTCCACAAGCCACATGTCTGTACTCACCTGTGGCTTAGTGAGCTTTTGAAAGATCCTGGTCATGGTTTGTGGAGTTTTCAGGTGATTTTCATTTCTTTTTCTAGCTGGGACAGCTGCTCCATAGCCACACCTCCGAAAGTCCTCCATATGCAATTGTTTCAACGCTGCATTTCTAATGGTTTCTTTTTTTCCCTCCAGGGTTATTGCTGGGGCTCAGTACTGGCACTATAAATCCACTGCTCCTAGTGACCATTTTTTTCCATTTTCTATTTTATTCAATAGGATAGAGAGAAATTGATAAGAGGAGTGGAAGATAGAGAGGGGGAAAGAAAGGCAGACACCTGCAGACCTGCTTCATGGATTGTGAAGTGATCACCCGAGCCAAGGGTTCGAACTGTGATCTTTGCACAGGTCCTTGCACTTCATACAATGGGCACTTAACCCAGCCCCTCTAATGCATTTTTTACATAGATGAAGAGGGTCAGATGAAGCTTCATAACCCATGAATGAAATGCTAATCTTAAAAAAGATGAGGATGAACTCTTAGAAGAAGATATAGGTCAGTGCAAGAAAGAGGAAATGGACTTACATGAGGATTAAGATAGGAATTTCAGTTTTTTAAATATACATATACATATACATATATAGCTTCCAGGATTATTGCTGGGGTTTGGTGCCTACACTATGAATCCACTGCTTATGGAGGTCATTTTTTTCCATTTTGTTGCGTTTTTGTTGTCGATATTGTTGCCATTGATGTTGTTGGATAGGACAGAAAGAAATGGAGAAAGGAGGGGAGACAGAGAAGAGGAGAGAAAGGTAGACACCTGTAGACCTGCTTCACCGCCTGTGAAGAGACTCCCCTGCATCTGGGGAGCCGGGGCTGGAACCGGGATCCTTATGCCGGTCCCTGTGCTTCAAGCCATGTGCGCTTAACCCACTGCACTACCGCCTGACCCCCTTTAAAAATAAATTTACAAATCAATACATATGTCTGATGGCAGAACTAAGTACACAAGTCCTAGCCAGCCCATACCAAATCCCATTTAAAAAAAATTTATTTTCCCTTTTGTTGTCCTTGTTGTTTTTCATGGTTGTTGTAGTTATTATTGTTGTTGTTATTGATGTCGTCGTTGTTAGATAGGACAGAGAGAAATGGAGAGAGGAGGGGAAGACAGAGAGGGGGAGAGAAAGATAGACACCTGCAGACCTGCTTCACCGCCTGTGAAGCGGCTCCTCTGCAGGTGGGCGGAGGGGCTCGAACCATTTGAAGATCTTACCTAAGACAGTGAAGGATGAGAATCTGTCAGGAAAAAAAAAATTGCCTTGTGGTATTTTATGGCCAAGTGACTTTACCATTACCAAGCGCACTCCTGCATCATACAAAGTATGTGTGTAGGAATTCTGATCGGCTCAAACTGGAAGAATGAACAGCACATGTTTCTTCTGAAGTTCTATCCGAAGTCCGTCATGAATATTCTGGTAACTTTTGGGATACCGGGTATCTAGGACTCATTCAGAACATGTTCTCAAGGGGTTGGGCGGTGGCGCAGTGGGCTAACAGCACGTGGCGCAAAGCGTGAGGGCCGGCATAAGGATCCCGGTTCAAGCTCCCCTGCTCCCCACCTGCAGGGGAGTCGCTTCACAGGTGGTGAAGCAGGTCTGCAGGTGTCTGTCTTTCTCTCCCCCAGTCTGTCTTCCCCCACCTCTCCCCATTTCTGTCCTATCCAACAACGAACGGTATCAACAATAATAACAATAGCAATAATAACCACAATGAGGCTACAACAAGGGGAAAAAGAAAGAACATGTTCTCAAACATTAGTGTCGAGGCATAAACTGGAGAACTGACTGAATCACTGATGCTAGAACCCCGCCTTCATTTAGTTGTTCTGGGATACTTGTTGAAATGCTGCTGCTCATGATCTATGCACTGTGCCTTCAATAACACTGTTTTTATACTTGGCAATTTTGTTTACTGGGTTCTGACTTCACATACAGTATGTGTGTGAATTGTCCTAAATGCATTTTGAAAACTTCTTCTAGGGCACTGATCCTACAGACGATTCTCCTTTTTGAGTTTTGAGGAGTTTTGCTGACCTTTTACATAATTCAGCGCCCTAGTTACTGTCACTGATCCATCAAGTCACAGTGATCTCAAGACGCTAGAGACTGTTCTCCATCTTGTTCTTTCATGGCTACTGTTGCTTTATGAGATACATCTAGACCACCAATTTATTTATTTGGTGTTGGAAAATGTGTGTGTGTGGGGGTTAGTCTACTAAGATCTCCTCTTAGGCCTAGAATGAAGGTAGAGGTACCTCTTTTTCACCAGCAGCAAAACTTTGTCTTTTATTACTTGTCCCAAATTCTTGAGAAAAGCTCATACTAATTATTTAGCCAGAGACTCGAGTCCTTAGGCAGTTAATACAAGAGACTTTAGGTGGGAGTATATCTAGCTTTCAACAGTACCAGTTGGTTCCCTGGCCATAGTCTTAAAATAGAAAAATGACAAATTACACTTCTGCCAGGACTACATTTGGTGTAATCCAGAGAGGGTGTTTTTAAGTGTCTGAAGGACGCAGCCGTAGGCATCTTGATGGCACCAGCCAAAATAGCTGAGGTCCAAGGATGGCAAACCTCAGGGACCATCAGTCCTCATGGGGGGATTTCAGCTAAATAGAAGCTGGGATTCAGACATGTCTGGGCAGGTCTGATGAATACACAGGGCAGGCATGCCTGGAGTCTATTTACATGGCAGCTTTTGGCTGAAGAGTGACTTTGTGCTGATCTGAATGGAAAGTGGAATAGGAAGAACAGACATGTGTCCATCTTAGGAACTAAACTGGAAAAAAGAAAGTATTAAGTAAATTTATTCATTAGTGAGATTTTTCTTTTTATACTTGAGAATTTTACAACTTATATTGGGAGTTTCAGGAAATAACATCACTATCTTTGTGATCTGTGGACCCCACGCAGGAAATCTTTTTTTTTTTTTCCACAAGAATTGATTGAATTTAGTGTATTAACAGGGATTGTGTTGGGTATCTGAGTAAAAGAACAAAAGGCGCATTTGGTGCTTATGGAAATATTGGTGTTGAGTGAATTTTTTTTTCCTTAAATTTTTGGTGGGAAATGAATGACATTTTTAAAGTTGCTGTTTTGAACTGTGCATTTTTGATATACTACCTACCTAGAAATTTGTGAATTTTTGTTAAATTGTAACAATTAAAATAAAATAAAATAAAAAATACTTTAAATCACACTTATCTTCCATTAAAATTTGATAATACTTGCATTTCTGGCTTTCACTGCTGTCATTCTTCATACATTGCATTTTCAGGGTAGAATATGGTTAGTGAGCCTCAATTCCATCTTTTTTTTCTTAGTTAATATTACTAACACTGATTCATAAATTTGTAAGATTTCAGGATATAGTTTCATATCCAAACGTGTGTGCAGCCATTACCCCTGTCACCATGTCTCCCTTTCCTTCCCTCTGGTAACTACCACAGTTTTCATAAAGTCCAAGAGATGATTTGGTTACTCTGTATTAAAAAAAAATTTTTTTTGTATATTTTATATTTATTTTCCCTTTTGTTGCCATTGTTTAACATTGTTGTGGTTATTGATGTCATTGTTGTTGGATAGGACAGAGAGAAATGGAGAGAGAAGGGGAAGATAGAGGGGGAGAGAAAGACAGACACCTGCAGACCTGCTTCACCGCCTGTGAGGCGACTCCCCTGCAGGTGGGGAGCCGGGGGCTTGAACTGGGATCCTTAAACTGGTCTTTGCACTTTGCGCCACCTGCGCTTAACCCACTGTGCCACCGCCCGACTCCCTGGTTACTTTGTATTTCTTAAGTTCGTTTGCTTTAATTATATTTGCAAACCATCTAGTCCTTATCTTTAACTTTTTAATTATTTCACTCAGCATAAGTTTCACCCATTTTGCTCCCAATAATACAAGCTTATTTTTAAAAAAATTATAGAATAGTATTCCTCTGAATATATATAACTTCTTTATTCAGGACTCTGACAGCAGACAGTAGGTTGATTCTATATTTGGGATATTGTAAATAGTGGAGCTCTGAAGATAAGGATGCATGTATCTTTTTGTGTTTTCAGAGTGATTTTTATTTATGTTTTTATTTATTTATTATTAGTTACAGAGAAAAATTGAGAGTGGAGGGGGAGATAAAGAGGGAAAGAGACAGTGAGACACACCTGCAGCCCTGCTTCACCTCTCATGAAGCTTTCCCTCTGCAGGTGGGGACCGGGGGCTTGAACCTGGGTCCCTGTGCACTGAAATGTGTGCGCTTAGCCAGGTGCACCACTGCCTGGTCCCCAGAGTGACTTTTAAAATAACTCTGTTTATTTCAATTTACTGTTTCTGGGGCACGGGAGAAACAGTTTACTGTATGCCTCTTCTTGGGAATGACTTTTAGATTTTAATCTTTTTATCTGGATCAATTTCATACTTATAGAAAAGTCATTAAAAAAAAACCCAGAGGGACCTGGGCAGTAGCGCAGCGGGTTAAGCGCAGGTGGCGCTAAGCGCAAGGACCGGCATGAGGATCCCGGTTCGAGCCCCCGGCTCCCCACCTGCAGGGGAGTCGCTTCACAGGCGGTGAAGCAGATCTCCAGGTGTCTATCTTTCTCTCCCCCTCTCTGTCTTCCCCTCCTCTCTCCATTTCTCTCTGTCCTATCCAACAACGACGACATCAACTACAACAACAATAAAAAGACAACAAGGGCAACAAAAGGGAAGATAAATAAATTAAAAACATTACCAAAAAAAAAAAAAAAACAAGAAAAAAAAATTAAAGAAAACAAAAACCCAGAGCATTACCATACTCATTTCTTTCTTACTAAAATTCACCTATAGTTAGCACTTTATTTGCTTTGTTACTTACATACGTGCTTTCTCTTTGAATAGACATGGGGTAAATGCTAAAAATTCTATCTCAGCTCAGTGACACACTTGAAGTGCAGGTTGCCGTACGACAGGATCTGGTTGCAGCCCCTGGGGGAAGTTTTGTGAGCAGTGGGATGGTGCTTGATGCATCTCTTTTCTTCCCGTTTCTCACGCGTGCTCTTCTTTTTGTCTCCATCAAAAGAAGAAGAAGAAACAGGGGCATTGGAAGTGGTGGAACTGTGCAGGTATCAAGCCCCAGTGACAAACGTAGTGGCAACAGCCAATATGTAAATAAATAAGTTAAAGATATCTCTGTGCATTCTAAATTATCATTTAAATTTTAAATTATCTTCATTCATTTATTGGATAGAGACCGCCAGAAGTCGAGAAGGAAGGGGGGTATAGAGAAGGAGAGAGACAGAGAGACACTTGAAGCCCTGCTTCACCTCTCATGAAGCTTGCCCCCTACAGGTGGGGATGGGGGTCTCGAACCTGGGTCCTTGTGTATTGTAACGTGCGCTCAACCAGGTATGCCACCGCCCAGCCCCTTGCATTCTAAATTATTTAAGGGCAATATATATATCCCACTTAAATACATCACTGGATGCTTCCTAGATGTGGGAATATTTTTTTACGTAGTCAATTTTAGTAGATTTGATATTGACAACATACTTGATTTTGATTTTGTTACTTGGTCCAATATTATTTATAGTATTTATCCCATTGGGTACATTTAGCTGTCATATTTTAAGACTGATTTAGATGGAGGCCTGGCAGTGGCACACCTGGTTGAGCTCACACAGTACAGGGCACAAGGACCCAGGTTCAAGTCCCTGGTCCCCACCTGCAGGGGAAAAGCTTCATGAGAGGTGAAGCAGGGTTACAGGTGTCTCTCTGTCTCTCTTCCTCTTTTTTTTATTATTATTAAATTTTTATGGGAGTCAGGCTGTTGCGCAGTGGGTTGAACACAGGTGGCACAAAGCACAAGGACTGGTGTAAGATCCCGGTTCGAGCCCCCTGCTCCCTACCTGCAGGGGAGTTGCTTCACAAGCAGTGAAGCAGGTCTGCAGGTGTCTATCTTTCTCTCCCCCTCTCTGTCTTCCCCTCCTCTCTCCATTTCTCTCTGTCCTATCCAACAACGATGGCATCAGTAACAACAACAACAATAATAACTACAACAACAACAAAAAAGCAAGGGCAACAAAAGAGAAGATAAATAAATATTTAAAAAATTTTATCTATACAATGGAAATGTTGACAAGACTATAGGATAAGCAGGGTACGTTTCCACATAATGCCCACCCCCAGAGCTCCATATCCGATCCCCTGGTAGCTGCCCTATTCTTTATCCCTCTGGGAGTATGGACCCCTCTCTCCCTCTTTATCACCACCTTCCTTCTCAACTTCTCTCTGTCTCTATCCAATAATAAATATTTTATTAAAAAAAGTGATTGAGATCTAACATCTAACATTTTACTTTTGCCATACTTTAGGAACTGTAACCCACATAGCAGATCCAAATCTTAGGTGGGAATTTGATGAAAATTAAACTTCAGACAAAATTTTAATTATTACTTGGTAATTTATAATAGAATATAGTCATACTAAATTAATTAAAACTGGTTTCTATTTAAATGGTATGCATCAGTGCATGGAACTTTTTTAAAAATTGTAGTTGAAATTCTTTTTTTTTCCAGAGCACTGCTCAGCTCTGGCTTATGGTGGTGCGGGGAACTGAACCTGGGACTTGGAGCCTCAGGCTTGAGAGTTTGTTTGCATAACCATTATGTTATCTACCCCTGCCCTGTAGTTGAAATTCTAACAATATCCTAATTATATTCATCTAATTTTAATTTTAAAAGAGACCCTTATTTTGGGGTACCATTAGGCTAACAGGGTAGATTTCTTAATAAAAAAAAAAGTGGGAAACTCCAAGACAGAAAAGGGAGAGACTGTCTGGTGTTTGTGAGGAATGATCGATGCTGCCAAATATGAAACAGAAAAATATTAAATAAATAACCCGGATGTTGTTTAAAAAGCAAGCTGCCGATTTTACCACTCTCTCCTGCCAAGACACACATGCATGCCTGTTAAATTTGACATTTTTACTCTGATCATAAATGACAACTTTAAAGTGTCTGTAGCATCATAGGACAGAGTAGCCAACCAGCTCCAGGAAGGGGGCTTTGAAACCCTATCTGCTGACTCTTTCCTTTCCCAAGAGTCTCTCCTGAGTGGCAAGCCAACAGCTCTCTCGGGCACCAGAGAAATCATGACCCCTGTTGACTTGCTGTTAATGACAGCTTGTCTGTCTTCAGCCTCCGTTTTTTTTCTGGAACCTGGGGCTGAAGGCTAACAAATGTCTACAGGGTCCTGATAATTCTACAAAGCCAGAGTATTCAAAGATTTCCTCCTTCTAAATCTCTCATTTGGTGACTACAGTTGAGGGTCCTCACTCCTGTGGGTTTTGCATAGTAGCCTTAACACTTGTGATATGTTCGATGTATTTAGGCAATGAGTAGTAGAATGACTAGGTTGGGAATTTGTGATTGTTTTACTATTTACTGTGGAGATCACCAATTAGTTCCTTTTAAAATAGCTTTTCATTTAGTTGATTTATTATTGGGTAGAGACAGAGAGAAATTGAGAGGGGAGGGGGAGATAGAGAGGGAGAGAAACAGAGAGACACCTGCAGCCGGGCTTCACCACTTGTGAAGCTTTCCCCCTGCAGGTGGGGACCGGGGGCTTGAACCTGGTTCCTTGCGCACTGTAATGTGGGTGCTTAACCAGGTGCGCCACCACCTGGCCCCACCAATTAGTTCTTAGTATGAAGGGCTCATAGTTTAATTTAATTCAGGTAAGCTCCAACTGACACACTTCCTCTTACCCTGAGAATATTAATGCTCTCCATGAACCGTGCACGTTCCAGTGGGGCTGAATTTCAATGCTCTGTAAAGTCTTTCTTTGCAGCTGATTTTCAGACTTCCATAGCGCTTGCCAACTACTATTTTCACTCTGCCTCATTAAAAAAAAAAAAAAGTCTAAGATCCTTTTAATTTAATGAGGAAAACAGGACAAAGTACTTTTGGCTATGCAGATGAACTTGAAAGAGAGCTTCGAAGAGAGTTTTTATTTTATTTATTTTTTAAATAGTTATTTCCTTTTTGTTGCCTTTGTTTTTATTGTTGTTGTAGTTCTTATTGTTGTTATTATTGATGTGGTCATTGTTGGAGAGGACAGAGAGAATTGGAGAGAAGAGGGGAAGACAGAGGGGGAGAGAAAGATAGGCACCTGCACATCTGCTTCACCGCCTGTGAAGCGACTCCCCTGCAGGCGGGGAGCCAGGGGCTCGAACCGGATTCTTCCCGCCAGTCCTTACCCTTTTAAAGAGAAAACTTTAAGCTTGGGCCATATAGGGAGAAACTCATTCCTATACTGTCTGTCTTCTAGTGCAGACAGAGGTGTTCTCAATCCTTCAGAAGGGCTGCTGGTTTTCATATTTCTTTATCTTTTGAACTACATAGAGATGTGATTTGTAATTTACCTTGTTTTGCAACTTCTTCAGTGCATTAGCCATTTGATTTCAGAGAGAACCATTTCTCAGCAAATACATGGTAAACATTTGTACTCAAAGCCTAACCCATTTCCCTTACATCATCAGTAACTGAGACCATTGGCTTTTTAAACTTTTTTTTATTTTTCCACTCATCATTTATTTACAAATACACATTATAACTTTTATATACATTGCACATTTACATGGTAGAAAAGTACAAAACTATATATTTAAATGAATTTATATTTAACTTGCCATGTTTGAAAATATAAAATTGCATCAGAGAAAAGTATTATGAAAAGCAAGAAACTTGAACTGATATAAAGCTTTGATATAACTTTTAGTGACACACTGGTTGAAAAAGAACTGATTTAAAAGGTACAGCAGACTGGGAACTCCAAAGGTTGAGTGCACAGCGTTCCCTTTCCTTCAATTTCCCGACACCCTGAATTTCTTTGGATCTGTAACATCTTAAAAAGTTCCTTATTAGGATTCTAACATTATTATCACTTGTCAGTCCTTCACAAAATGACTTCATCCCCAGAGAACTGAAGGAGGAGTTCCTTAAAGATATATCCTCTGCACCTTGCATTTGAGTCCATTGTAATGCCTTTTGGTCAGTCAAGATTCCTTGTAAACAAAAACCCGAGGGGTCATGTATGTACAGAACAGGCAGCAGAAAAACCAATAAATAAACATGACAGAAACTGACATGCAAGTCTGCTAAAGTGGAAAAGAATCTAACAACAGTGAAATGAGGGGCAACAGATGAATGGTAAATAGGAAGGAATGGACTTAAATGGTTTACAAGGGGAAAAAAAAAGCTTTTACTTTACAAGCAAGAGACCTCACAATAAATAACAACTGCTCTTCCTTTCACGAATAAATTTCTTCAAAAACAAGTTGTACAGTCAACCAGACATTTTATGTATAAATTATAAAACATGACACAGTATAAATAAATGTCTACAAGTTTCAACTATGGGCCTCATCCAGTAGACCTCACAATGGCTGCCTCTCCATGTCCAATGTATAACAAGGTGACCTGGGAGAGAGCTTTAGGACAAACGTCCTTCATGTATAGTTTCCCCCCAAATAAATAAGCATACACTTATTTACAGTATGGACAATATATTTTTTCTTTTTTCTTTTCTTGTCTTTTTTTTTTTTCTGCCCAAAGGCTATGTCAACACTGAACATTGTGGAGGGTTTACCACTCTAGAATGGAAGATATAGGAAAGCTGTAGTCCTGGTCTTCATCTTCCTCCTCTTCCTCGGTGTCTTCAGAAATGGCTAGATGGGGGAATACAGGGGAGCTGTTGTTTAAATACGGACAACAACAGCGCAGAAGCAGCTCAGTGTATGTTTTCAAAGCCCTCTGAGACAGCCATATTACAGCGTTGCATTTTTATGTGACTTGCAGTGAGATGCTTTTTTTTTTTTTGGGTTGTTTTTGGCATCTGCTGATATGCAATAAGTTTAAAAAATTAAAAAAAAACATAATCTATGAAGTCAAAAACTGCAGAAAGTTCTGAAGAATCAATGGCTCAGGTTTTACGGGCAGATTCCTGAAATCAGATAAAAAGCGCTCTTGTGTTCTAGGTATAACTGCTTTGGGTCCTTAATTCAGAGTTAGTAGAGGGAACTGCGGCGGAAAGCAGCAGTCCATGTGTGATCATCTAAAGCTATCTTTGAAAAAGGGGCACAGGGGCGGGGGGAGAGGGGACCAACCTTGGAAACCATTAGCTTAGACTGGAGTGTTAATAAAGCAAATAGCAAAGCATACTACCAGAGCAAAAGAATTAGGGGCAGGTGATTAGGAATAGGATTTTAGAGGCAACCCCATGGATGGATCATTGAACCGGTCCTACAAGCTAGGACATAAGGCCAGAGAAGTTTGCTGTGGGTCACTGGATTGCTGGTGAAATTTAGCAGCTTCCTAACTGAAGCAGAAAGGGGGTTTATGTGGGGAGGACTGCGTGCCTTTTACTTCTCCATTCCCTAGGGTTTAACCAGAAGCACTGTTAACCGGAAGCACTTACAGTTGCAGGACCCGGAGTGCTTGACCTCCAGCAGCACACCTGAGGAGCAGGCCGCTTCCTTCATGGCGCACTCACTGGCGTACGTGGCATTGTCACTGGCACAGACAGGCTCCTCAGACTTAGTCTCGGGGCACAGCTCATCACAGAGGGAACACCGGCCTCTGCCGACTTTGAAATCCCATAAACACTTTTTCCCACCAGTGCACTGTATATCTTCACAGGACTTTGCTTCTAGGATATAATACACTTGTGATGAGTGAACTGAGTCCCCCCCCCCCCTTTTCTCTCTTTCCCTTGTCCCCTCTCAATAAACATAATCCCCGAACATATCTTACAGCTCACTACTAGAGAAAACGGAAAGAGCATCTAAACACGTCTGACAAAACTATAGCTCATTCAGCTTCCTCCAGACCCCAGAAATCCATGAAACTGGTAATTTTGGATGAGGCAGTCACAGTATCCTGGAGTTCACCTATGTATTTATTTCCCATAAGTGGGCTCTTTTATAGAAGAAAGATCTGATAACAGATTTTAGGAACTGTTAAGTAATTACTTCTTGCTTACAGCAAGTCTAGCACTTTGAAAATGTGTAAAATCCAGTAAGCTTCATGTTTTCTAAGACAGAAAATGGTTTCTTATGGACATCTGAATATGTATATGTCAACACTCCTGGAGCACAACTGTTTCCTTGAGGAATGTTGTGGTCAGGATAAGTTGTCTAGATGGGAGAGGATTTCCCCCCTTGGATGAAAACCACAAGTCTGGGAGGCTTTGGGCTTACTTATTAGTGGGCCCCACGGCTTTCACACTCTCACTAGCCTTTCCCATCATGCTTTCTCTTTTCCTTCCTCAAGCCAGAATACCTACTGATACACTTTCCCTCATAGGCTAATCCAATCGATCTGCCCAGTAAGCAGGTAGCCTTCCTCAGGTGACAGGCACTGGAGTAGGTCACCCCGTCGTTTCCACAGAGATATTGTTCGGAGGAAGAGGGTTCGGGGCAAATTCGGTTACATGTCACACAGTAGGCATTATTCGTCTGGTCCACCACACATGTGGAGCTGCCTGGACAGAAAACATCCCGACAGGTCTCTGAAACAGAGAGGGCGACATACATTATTAGTCTGCATCATTGAAGGAATGAGAAGTTTGATATTATCCAAGAGATCATGAAAATGGAAGCATTCAGCTTTCAGAAATTAGGATGGGTCTTTTCAAGAGCAAATGTACAACTAGAGGTTAGTCCTTCTGGTCCTCTTACTGAGTTCCTATAAGTCTGAAGAGAGTCCTTCTAATTATCATCATCATCATCATCATCATCATCATCATCATCTTCACTGCAGACACAGTGTGTCTGGCTACCTTAGGAGTCATGCTCTCAAGGGGTAGGACCTACTTTTGCATTTGCCCTGGTACTGGACCTCCAGTTCTGGTTGCTCTTTACATCTGGCTTTGAGGAGCGCACACTCATTGCGGTAGGTTTTCCCATCCATTCCACAGACTGGCCCCTTCCAGGTGATGTTGGAACAATCTGGAGCACAGACACAGCGGGGTTTGTTCTTCTTGTTCATGCGGCATTTTTTCCCAGGGCCACAGTCCACATTTTCACACGTTTCTGTGAGTTGGAAAGAGGCATGATGAAACACCAGGTGAGGCAACCGTGCAGGTCAACCAGGAGGGCTGTGTCTGTCTTGTCCACCCAGAGGGGCTCAGGTTCCCTGCTAGAATCTGAGTCAAGGGTTCAAAGCAGGATGGTAGGCTTCACCGCCAATACCTGGCTAAGAAGTCTGGAAACTGGCATGTACAAGACAGAATTCACCCAGATGGCTCAGGGGAAGCAGAGGGAGAACCAAGAACAAAAGCTCTTGTAGTCCCAAACCCAATCGCGGCAGCGGGGAAGTAGAGGGTAAAACGCCCTCTACTGAGGGCTTGCAAACTGGGGAGGTGGAAGAGTCCCACCTTTACAGGGGATGCAGTTGGGGGCGCCCCCATTGAAAATCATCCACTTGAAGAGGGTGTTGTCATTCACATCCTCCTCAGTCCAGGAGGTGCTCAGACGGCCCGTGCTGCAACACTCCTCCTTGCTCAGCTCGGTCTTGTACAGGACCTGGCAGCGGCCATTCTTCGCTTGGCGGAGCCAGCAATTCCCAGCTGCAAGGAGGGAGACAGGGGTGGGAAGGTGGGTGGGCGGCTGGGTGGGTGGCTGAGCGCCAGCTTCCAGGGGTTGTTGGTGGTGTGTGGAGGGGGTTGGTCCAGTGCGGGAAGGAGACCCGGCTGGGCGGGGAGGAAGGGAAACATGCAAGCAAAGGGCGAGACATGGGGAGTATGGGGGGGGGGAGAAAAGCAGAAAATAAATCAAAAGGAGTGAAGGGATGAAGATGGAAGGAGGGACGCAGACTGGGGAGGTGGGAGGTAGGCGAGGGGGAGAGCGGGCGAGAGCGAGAAGCCAGGGCGCCCAGGCTAGATGCATGTCAGTTACCAGTGACCCAGACACAACACGTGCAGCTCGCATTGACTTTTACTAGACTGTTTACTTTTATTCGTCCCATTTCATAACCTGCAGCGGCTGGAAGAGCAGATTAAAAGAACCTGACAAAAACAGGATGCGACGGATGTTTTTACATGTTGGTTTCATGTAGGCGTATGCTTAAAGGGGGGTGAACTGTGACAGAGGTTAAGCAAAAGTAGAACTTGAGAGAGAAGGAGAAAAGAAAGAGACCTCTCGAGAGAGACATGCACACACGCAAGGACAGATGAAGAAAAGAAAAAGGCACTTGTGAAAAATGAAAGCAAAAAAAAAAAGGAACCGGGCCTTGCCCGGAGCTGCCCCGAGCTGCCTCGAGGCGCAGCCCGCCCGACGGGGCCCGTTTTGCAATCCGCCAGACCCAGAGGACGCCCGCGGCCACCGAGCTCTTTCGAAATCTCCGAGGGCTGCTTTCCCGGCGCCCACGTCCCCGGCACCCCAGCAGTGCCTCGCCCCAAAGGGCGGGCAACCCGGAGCAGTGCGCTGTAGACGGCAAGGGGCATTGCCCTGGGGGACAGTTTGCAACACACTTAAAATGTTAACCTCGAGAAAAGCAGGGAAAGTTACACGTTTGCTTTCAGCCAAGTGGAGAGGGTAAAAAAGTATATAGAATAAAAAAACACTAGGAGGCTTCCCACCATTTCGCGCTAACACACCAACCTACCTCCTACCTACCAAAGAAATCTTTGCAACTACTTGTCCTTCCTTGTGATTGCTGGGGTTTTGGTCAGGGAAATAAATGGCTGGGGAATCATCCATATGACTTGAACAATAATTGCACCGCAAGCTGCTGTTATTATTAATTATTATTATTATTATTATTTAAAAACTGACCCAAGTCTAGTTGAAATAAGCAAATGTAATAAAAAGCAAACTTTAGAGAATTGCTCTTAATGCATCTCAGACTTTAAGTCAGTTGTGGGATCGTCACGGTTACCCAGAAACTTAGTGGAAGAATGAGGCAAAGGGGGGGGGGAACAAAACAAAGCAAAACAAAACAAAAAATGCTGTAAACTACTCAAAACACTCGGGTAATTCCCCCCACCCCGGGGCTTGGGGGGAGGGGGCTGGGTGTAGCATCTACTAGGCAGACAGCTACTTTCCTCTGAAATCTGCAGCACCCACATCTCCAAGTTTGGGCAAAGTTTTGGAAACCACGTCCCCCCAACCACCGAAGAAATTTCATTATGCCCCCACCCCACCCCACCCCACCCCAGAGTCATTTAAATTTTTTCAAGTCTCCCTAAAGATGTGGGAGGGAGAGGGGCTACAGTGTAAATGGGTCGACTGAAATCTCCGGGCTACTGAAGCTTGTCTCCAGCTTCAGAGCCCAAAAGGGGGAGATACCGTCTCAACTCATTATGTCCATAACTTGGAGCATCTAACCCAGAGAGAAAGAGAGAGACAGAGAGACAGACGGACTGACTGCAGCTCCCTCCCTCTCCCTCTGAAGGATACCCGCGCACGGAACTCGGTTCCCAGTCCCAAGTGTCACTGCCTCCAGCCTCCCCCCTCCCCTGCACCCTGGGTCCCACATCCTCCGCGAGCAGCCGGGGTCCGAAGAGGCCACCCCAGAAGAGTGCGAGCCCCCGCCCGTCCCCGAGCCTCCCGGCGCAGCCCCCCTCGGCTTACCCTGGGCGCTGCGGTCCTCCATGAACTGGCAGAGCAGCAGCAGCAGGAGGCAGAGCCCGCCGGGCTGGTGCCGGGGCCGGACCATCGTGGGGGCCGGGGAGCGGGGCGCGGGGCGCGGGGCGCGGGGTGCGGGGCGCTGGCGCGGCGAGGGGCGCGTCGCAGAGGCGAGCGGCGGAGGGGCGCAGCGATCCGGTCGCAGCCCCGCGCTCGCCGCCGGCCGCCCGCGGGATTCAATGGACGTCAGGAGCCGGGCGCAGTCGCCCTTTAAATCTAGACGGGGGTCTCCGCAGTTTGCGGTGGGCGGTCTCCCAGGGTGTGTGTGTGGGGCAGTGGGAGGGCGGCTGCGAGCGGGCGAGCGAGCGAGCGAGGGTGTGCGCGGCGGCTGGGGGGCGGGGGCCGCTTTTAAAAGTTCAGTGTGAATCAGGTGACATTTCCCACCTTCTGGAAACCCTTCCCAATTATCTGCTGGAGGTGCCCCGAAATCAAAGAGGCGGGAGAGGGAATCGCCGAGTTCTTATTTGCGTAGCCGCGAGAGGGAGGGGGAAGGCAGCCGGGGCGGGGGGTGGGGGCGACGCTTCGGGGGTGGGGAGCGGGGAAGGACACCCCCTCCGAGTGCTGCTCGCCGCCGGTGTGCGCGCGCGCGCGGACGGGGCCCCGCGGGACCGGCGGCCGGGGGGGCAGGCGGGGGCCGGGGACCCGGAGCCGGGGGGCTTGTCTCGGCTCCTCTGCTCCCCCGCTCCAGAGAGACTTTGCGGCAGCCCGGGGAGCCCCGAAGCTGCTGAAACCGCCCCGTTCCGGGGAGCGCTGCAGCCTCAGCCTGGGGCGCGGGACCCGGAGAGGTTTTGTGTCTGGGACTGTGCGTGCCTGGTGCTGCGGTCACCTAGCCCCCTCCCCACATGCCCCACGTCCCCATCCCAGCCCAGACTTGGGGTACCCGGCCGGGCACAGGCACCTTCACCCCGGCAGAGCAGAGCCCCAGACTCTGGTCTGGACGAGTCAGAAGCAAACAAAAATGTTTCCCCCTCCCCTCCGCTGTCTCGCCTGTGCCTTTCTGTTCTCTCCTTTCACTTCGTCGCGTCTGGAGTCGGAGCCCCGAGCGGGGCCACCGACGTAGGCGGTCTGCGAGACTCCCCAGTTTCTGTCTCTGTTTCTCAGTCTCTGTGAGATACACACACACACACACACACACACACACACACACACACACACACACACACATATTGCAACATCGATAATGAACTTCTGTAGCCTGGTTTTATGAAGTACAGTGCCAGGCATTCTTTGCTCAAAGTTGGCGGGTCTCACATTTATAACATTTTTTGGCACCACTGAATGAAACTGAGGAGGCGATATTTCCTTTTATATAAAACGATTACTTCACGGAAAATGCTATATTGTTGATTCCAGAGCCGCCTTAATTTTTTTTTTCCTATTCTTTTGCTGCTGGAGCCTAAAGGACTACAGACAGTGAAATATGCGGACAAAATTCTTGGACATTTGCAGGTCACTGGGATTTATTCTACAGATTTCAAATCCTCCCCCTCTTCGTCCCCCTACCCTCCGTCAAACCTCCCCCCACCTCCTACAGTCCGCCCCCCTTCACTTCTCCACTCGCCTTCTTACCCCCCCACCTTCCACCAGCCCCCCTCCCACCCCCTCCACAACTGCAAATAACTCAGCGATAACAGATTTTTTTCCACCAACTGCAGGAGATAGTGCTAATCTTTTAATAAAAGATCCCATTACAATGGGATCTGTCTGGACAGACTATAATAGATCCCGAAATACAGCCGTGCTAATATTAGAAGACAGTTGTCTGGGTGTCTCTCAGACGGGCCCAAGCCCCCCTTTGAAAGTGGGCATGAATCACAAAGCCCCGCGGCCGCCGCACCTGCACCGCGCGCATTCGGTGCAGCAGGCTGGTAAAACCGGTGACCTCGTCGCTGCTTTTCGCTTTATAATTACCGTTGTGAGCAGGGGAGGGGAGGGGAGGGGCGTGGGCGGCCTAGGGGTGGGGGGCGGCTGGCTTTTTGCTCACTTCAGACGGCTCTGGAGGTTCCACATCCTTAATCTTTCCAGATTCATTTCTCTCTCTCTCTCCCTCTCCCTCTCCCTCTCCCTCTCCCTCTCCCTCTCCCTCTCCCTCTCCCTCTCCCTCTCCCTCTCCCTCTCCCTCTCTCTTTCTCTCTCCCTTTCCCTCTCCCCCTTCCCCCTCTTTTCTTTCCTTTCTGTCCACCCACCCCCTCTCCTCTGCTCCCTTTCCCTCCCTCTTCCTCGGCCCAGCCCATTAACCCGCTCCTCCTCCCCTCTTTCTTTTCCCGTCTCCCTTTCTCTCTTCCCTCCAATGCAGCGTTGATGTAGAGTTGTTTAGTGCCCTCTAATGGCAGACGACATTAACAATTAATAGCAAACTGTCCCCTTTGCAGAAACCGCCACTCAAAGGCAGATTTCCAAAGCTCAATTTATTTCTTCTTTATTCAGGGAGATGGATGGAGCGCTTATGCAGCAATGTGCTGGAAGAAAAGTTTTTCTCTTCTTCAAGCTTCACCTCGGAAAACTTAAAGGAGACGGGAAAGCTAACATTTTCTACTTGTGTGCTCGCGTGCGTGTGCGTGTGCGTGTGCGTGTGCGTGTGTGTGTGTGTGTGTGTATTTGTCTTCTGATCTCAACAAGCGACACTTTGGTTTAGCTAGGTTTCTGGTTTAGCTAGGTTTAGAAAATAAAATATGTGAAAGATCTTACATGTCGGATGGTTGGATCTTAAGGCAGTGCTACCAATAACCACTATCAAATGTTAAGGCCCAAACTTTATTGTATGATTGAATATATATATATATATATATATATATATATATATATATATGTATATATATGGATTTATTTATTGGGAAATAATTGGTTTATATTCAACAGTAAAATACAGTAGTTTGATAAATAATAAAAATAAAAAATACAATAGTTTGTACATGTATAACATTTCCCAGTTTTCCACATAGCAATGCAACCTATGACTGAATATTTGCCCATTCTTTTTTTTTAAATACTTATTTATTTTCCCCTTTGTTGCCCTTGTTTTTTATTGTTGTTGTTGTTACTGATGTCGTTGTTGTTGGATAGGACAGAGAGAAATGGAGAGAGGAGGGGAAGACAGAGAGGGGGAGAGAAAGACACCTGCAGACCTGCTTCACCACCTGTGAAGCGACTCCCCTGCAGGTGGGGAGCCGGGGGCTCGAACCGGGATCCTTACTCCAGTCCTTGGGCTTCGCGCCACATGTGCTTAACCCGCTGTGCTCCTGCCTGACTCCCTATTTGCCCATTCTTTAGACACAATTATTGGCCCTGAATCGACTATAGTGTTCTGTTTTTCACCTTTGGACCATACAAAGCATTTAGATTTCATGGCCAATGATTACTGTAATCATCTTACCTGAAGGAAGGTAGAGCCCATTTTCACTCCACAGTTTGTTTTCCACACTGCTTTTGAAAAGACTGTTTTAAAGGTCATGATGTCCTCATTTAATAACCTTATGGCAATGAGGTCACTTGCGTGCCCTTATTAGGTTTAAATCTCTCTCATTTACAGATGCACATAAAATGTTCATATAAATTGACTACGCGTGTCTACACATTATATAAATTGGTACCATGAAATCTTTCTTAATTAATTTCACACACCACATAGCTGCACAATTCCAGTATGAGGGGGGAAAAGTAAATTTCGGTTTCTATTTATTTATTTTTTGTTACCATCATGGCAAATGCTGAAACCAGTCACTTGACTTGGAGGACTGCAATGACTGACTGCCTTAGCATCATGTCCGCCTCTAGCCGAGGCCAAAGCAGACACAGCAACTCTGATTTAAAAGAAAAAAAAAAAGATCCTGTCATGCACAGGAATGCACCACCAGTACCTGAGATAGACCCAATACTTCTTGCCCCAGAGAGGGTGGCCCTGGAGGTCAGGGCTGAGGTTACTGGCAAACACACAGCAGGAAAACACAAGTGCTGTGTTCCTTTTGCCCCTTTGAATAAGCAGCTTGGTGTTTGCTTAATGATACAAGCTCATCCTGTTTTTCAACTGCACCTTGGATAGTATTGATCTGTTTGGGAGAATGTCTGCTCGGAATTGGCACCGATCCTGCCATCAGGATGCTCGCTGGTCTGAGTATTTTCTAGCCAGAGCAAGGAAAGGAGACACAGGTCAATACTGATTCTATATGTGCCTTCTCTGGGCATCAGCATGGGATACATCCCCTTTCTGTGCTATGAAATGGTGTCACACCTGTCCAGTGACATCACAGGCAAACAGCTGCTATTTCGTCCTACTATTTTATCTCCTGTAAATATGAAATATTGGGTTTGTAGGTGGCTAAATGTCAATGGGACATTTTAAAATAAAAATGCCTTCTTTCATTTTTGTTCTTGTATTTGTTTTTTTGTTGTAAGCCTCTGAGTTTGACTTCTTCTTATTTTTTTTCCTTTCTGTTCTGCCAAAGAGTAAATGTAAATTATGAGAAACACAATAGGACCACTTTGTAACTGACTTTCTGGGCAGCACACAAAAAGACTGCTGTTTTCTGACTTTTTTTTTTTTGGCAGCTTCAAAAGCTGTCTTCCTTCTGAAGTTTATAAATTTAAAAGATTAGAGTTTAGCAAATGATCCAGTCTAGTTCCCAAGTAACTATTTGGAATCATTTGAAATTGTTCCTTGAAAATAGAACTGCCCTGGTTAAATTTCAGGCCCTAAAAGGAGGGTAAGGAGGAGTGGAACAAGGTTATGTGTGGAAAAATTGAAAGTCATGAACAAAGCAGATTTTTTTTTTTTGCCTTAAAATTGAATGTCAAAAAATAATTATTTTGGAATTGGCATTTAGCAAAATGAAGGGTAAGATTTCAAATGAAAATAATCAATCCAGATTAAACAACAGAATTTAAGCATCTGAAAAATGATGGAGGTCACCGAAATGGTTTTAAAATTAAATGGTCTTCTAGGTACAAAAACAGTTACTGAATGCGTCATGCTTTTTGAAATTGTGCAACTTCAGAGGCTAGAGTGAGGGTGTGAGGTGGGGTGGGGGTAATAGTTCTGTATTGGCTGAATTTCTTGCAGAACTAAAAAGTTAAGAAATGTGAGTATGTGAAAGTAATGTTTATCCAAGAAGTCCAACCACTAATGGATTTTTTAAAAACATCATTATTATATATGTTCTTATATAGCACTGAACAGCAGTTAATTAATGACTTGAACATTTTCTCTTTTCAATCTTTGATCTTACTAGAATTGGTTAGTAGTAGTGTCTTTTCTTTTAGATCTTACTTGTTTCTGTATACATTTCATTGCTATTATTTCTCCCTCTCCATATTTACAACTATTTTGAGTTTCCAGAATCTGTGTGCCAGGCAACTCTTAAACTTGCCCTATCAACATAATCAAACTTAACACAATTAAGTCGCTGATTATGCCTCAGGACATTGTTTGCTGTATTTCAGGTCATTTTGACAATACAGATGATTCATGGATTTGAGGATGACCGAAAATATCAATGTGCAACATTTAGCACTTTACAGATCTTTTATTTCTATTCATTAAAATCATTTTATTAGAGGCACTAATGGTTTATAGCACAGTTGTTGGAACATGGGCACTACTCATTTTGCACAGGATAGCTCTCTGCAGGACACTCTTCCTCCCAACACAGGCCCTGTTCTATTATTCTGCACCAGGACCCCAACACCCTCTCGTCTCCCTTCTCTTTCCGCACTTTTGATCCTGATTCCATTGACATAGAAAATGTGCGGACAGGAAATCAGCATTTGCTTTTCTCTTTCTCTGCTTTATGGTAAATGGAAACACTGACAAGACCATAAGAGGGTTACACTACCACACAATTCCCACCACCAGAACCACATATACCATCTCTTCCTCTGACAGCTTACCTATTCTTTATCCCTCTGGGAGTATGGACCCAGGGTCATTGTGGGATGCAGAAGGTGGAAGGTCTGGCTTCTGTAATTGCTTCCCTGATGAACAGGGGCATTGACAGGTCGATCCATACTTTCAGCCTGTCTCTCTCTTTCCCTAGTGGGGTGGGGCTCTGGGGAAGCGGGGACACACTAGTGGGATTGTCTGTCCAGAGAAGTCTGGTTGGCATCATGGTAGCATCTGGAACCTGGTGGCTGAAGAAAGAGTTAACATATAAAGCCAAACACATTGTTGACTAATCATGAACCCAAAGGCTGGAATAGTGCAGATGAAGACTTGAGGTCTCCATTTTGGAAATAGCTAGTAGGTCTATTTCAGGTATATTCCAAAGGGTCCTTGGCTATCCTAGTTTTTTCCTGAGCGTGACATCTGATATGCAGGTGGACCCAAGTTACTGTCTGGGGAGATGATGTCATGGCTGGATCAGGGAAGAGAGCAGAATTGATGGGGTTTACAGTCAACAATATTGATACATCTTTCCCACACTTGGGAGCTACTCTCTCTGTGTCATTATTTGGCTGGAGGTAAGTATGCTGTGCTTGGTTTCTCCTTCTTCGTCTTTTTCTTTTAATTTAAATTTTTTAAAATCTATTTTAAAAAGGAGACATTAACAAAACCGTAGGATATGAGGGTACAACTCCACACAATTCCCACCACCAGAACTCCGTATCCCATCCTGTTCTTTATCCCTCTGGGAGTATGGACCCAGGGTCATTGTGGGATGCAGAAGGTGGAAGGTCTGGCTTCTGTAGCTTGGTTTCGTCTGTTGATACTTTGTTAACTTTCCATAGAGAGCAGTGGCTACTTCAGTGTTCTTTTCAAAGTGCTTGCCTATTCTGCAGTGAAATCCATAGTTAAACAAATTGCTGTTTATTATCCTTTATGCTGTAATTTTTCCCTCCTTTTTAGATAGGACAGTGAGAAATTGAGAGGGAAGGGGGAAGATAGAGCAGGAGAGAAAAAGAGGATCACCTGTAGTACTGCGGCACAATTTGTGAAACATCCCCTCACCCCAGGTGGGGGACCTAGGGCTTGAACTGGAGTCCTTTTGCATATGGTATTGTGTGCACTCTACTGGGTGTGCCACCCCCTGGCCCTGTCATTTGCATTTTTTGTGTGAGGAGAGTTTTACTTTACTTCTGATGTCTGATTTGCCCAAAAGTGAGATATTTTGTTTATAACAGGTTCAAAGTTTACAAAGTGATTATAAATGGCTTCAGACATCTCTCCCCCACTATTTTCCTATAGACTGTTAATCATCTTTCCTCTAAGAGAGACTCATTTTAATTCCACTTTGCCTTTTCCTTTCTTCTTCTCCTTCTCCTCCTCCTCCTCCTCCTCCTCCTTCTTCTTTTTACTGTAGTACTCTTGTAAATAAATTTTAAAAAATCGAGTAGCTTCATAAGAGAATATTATTTCTGAGTTCTCTGTTCTGTTCCACTAATTTCTTTGCTGATCTTGTGCAAATATTACACAATCTTGGTCACTCTGGCTATACAGTCACAATAGCTAGTT
Source organism: Erinaceus europaeus (assembly GCF_950295315.1). Taxonomy (NCBI): domain Eukaryota; kingdom Metazoa; phylum Chordata; class Mammalia; order Eulipotyphla; family Erinaceidae; genus Erinaceus; species Erinaceus europaeus. The sequence goes on along the minus strand of NC_080166.1, from coordinate 8,665,983 downwards.
CTAGGAGTGGAATTCTGTTAACATTGTTGTTTTTTGAGATTGTTTATGATACTCTACCTTCATCTCCATATAAATTCTAGAAACCACCTGTTGAATGCTACATGAAAAGCCTGATGTCCTTGTAATCAGGAGACATCAGTTTGGGGACAACTGAAAATTTAACAGCATTGGGTCTTTGAAACCAGGAATGTGGTATACCTTCTTCTTGTTCACTTAGATTTTATTTAGTTTCTTTCAACAGTGATATGCAGATCTAGTATGTGCTTTAGCTGTCATCAAAGGCTATGTTCATGTTAAAGATAGACAACTTTTAAACTCGTCATCTTGAAGTAACCTGGTGGGTTAGAAAGATGTACTGGTATAGAATTGTACTTGTCTTTATATTTCCTAAGACCTATTGTCTATGGTCAAACAGAATATAATAGTGTATTTGCCAGCAAATGGTCTAAACTCATCAAAATCTCTTGTATGTATTCCTTCAAAGTACTCCTTACTTCACAATCAGTTCTTTAAATGAATACTTTCTGTCACCATGAGATTTCATACTCGATCAGTATTAAAAATGATCCTATTTTGGTTAGTGTTCTGTTGAATTCTGTCCTATCATTTTCATGTGAATAGACTCCTACTCAAGCAATCCATCATCATGCTTTTGTCGTGAGAGTTGCAAACATGTAGTTCTCATTGTATCAACACTTGGGTGGCAGTAGCTTTCTGCCTTTCTTCTTTCCTGGGGAGGTATGGATGGCATTCTTTTAATTGTCATTGCTCTCCCTGACTCATTCATCCTCCTTGCAGTTCCCTTGCTTTCCATATCTCATTATTCATCCCCCAGAAGGGCTCATACTATAAATTGTACCTTTTGTACCATGATTGGCTTATTTTTTATGTAAATGCTACATTCATTTAAAAGTAAACTATACTTGGTGTTGTTTATCCAGCAGTACCATTAAATATTTAACAATGGGTTGAGGTCAGATAGTGATGACATGTTATGTGGAAATAAAGGACAGATGATGTGTTAAGTGTTGAAATAAATTATTTCATCACATGGAATGTCTGCTATTTTTTTTTTTTTACTAAAGTAGAAATGTATGTTCCGAGAACTAGTAGATGAATAACTTAGATACAGTCTTGATGAATGTATGCTCCATCTCTCAAATAGTCACTCCTTAGCAATCTAACATTGTTCGTTTATATAGGAGGCGCATTTATTTGATTTTCTAATATACTACATAAACGATTCTTCTGAATTGGTGTCAGTACAATTTCCTTCCAAATCAGTATATAAAAATCACCAGCAGGAACCATGTGCTCACAGCTCACACGCTGGGCAGATGGAAACACAGTGTAGAAGAACCATTTAGCTGAGATCATTTTGGCCTCAAGACTTCTAGTCTCTGAGTTAGTAAAAAACATCATGCTGGCAAGCAGATGACACAATTATTGCGTTGTCAATATTTTAATTTTTTGGTCAGAACACCAGGTTCCCTGAAAATACCTTTAGGGAATGACTCCTAACTTTCCTTTGTCACAGTTTCTCTAAGAAGCTACAAAACAACATGAAAAGTGCATACACGCACCCACTGCCTCACAACTTGCAATGCTTCCCCTGCAGGTGGGGACCAGGGACTTGAACCCAGGTCCTTGTGTAATGTGACATGATGCGCCCAACCAGGTGTGCCACCACTCACCCCCTTAGAATAATTTTATATAGTGGAGTTTTTTTTTTTTTTCCACCAGGATTATCACTGGGGCTCAGTGCTGACTCTTTGAATTCACTGCTCCCAGTGACCATTTCTCTTTCCCTTCTTTCCTTCTTTCCTTTCTTCCTTCCTTCCTTCCTTCCTTCCTTCCTTCTTTCTTTCCTTTCTTTCTTTTTTTCCTTCTTTATTTCTTTTTTCATACTTGATAGGACAGAGAGGGATTGAGAGGGGAGGGGAGATAGAGAAGGATAGAGAAAGATAGACACCTGCAGACCTGCTTCACCACTTGTGAAGCAACTCCCTGCAGGTGGGGGAGTTTTTTTTTTTTCCTTCAAAATTCATATCACCATTAGTGAAATTGTCTTGTGAAAATTAAAAACAATAAAAGCATATGGATCTAAGTGTTATTTTGTTCTTTAATGATGTCTACCATGTACTGAATACTTACTCTATGCTAAGCACATGAAATATTGTTCTTTCATTTCCTTCCTTCCTTCCTTCCTTCCTTCCTTCCTTCCTTCCTTCCTTTCTCCCTTCTTTCCTCCCTTCCATCTTTCTTTCCTTACCAGAGAACTGCACTGCTATGGCTTATGGTACTGGGGATTGAACCTGGGACCATGAAACCTCAGGTATGAAAGTCTGCTATATAACCACTATGCTATCTTCCCCCATCTTAACTACTTTTCTTGTTAGATGTTATTACCACTCCTCCTGAGATTTACCTGCAATATACAGGACAAAGTTGAGCCAGGAGAACTTTATAGTCCAGAATTTATGAAAGGATTACTTTCTTGGTTCTCTAATGATCAAAAGAAACAGCTATGTGATTACTGTGTTCTAAACAACGTCACTCTTTGCAAATGCCTTTTCTATTATTTGTGAGATATACAGTTGAAGTATACAAAATACAGCAGTACAAATAAATTGTAGAATTCCTTTATATACCTATTTTAAGGTTTTTATTACTTTAAATATTTTTCTTTTTAAAAATTTCTTCACTGGGGGATTAATGCTTTACAATAGACAGTAAAAGATAGTACTTTGTACATGTGGAATATTTCTGTTTTCCGCATAGTGATACCTGCACTTAACCAAGTCTACCACCACCTGGCCTTCTCCTGATTTTCTAAGTACTATCTTATGATGGACAACTGGGTGGGAATCTTAGTGTGAATCAGTTTTAACTTCCAGGAGGATAGGGGATAGTAAGAGGGGAAGGAGGAGGAGGGGATGAAGAGCATAAAAGATATGAAATCTTTTTTCAGCTACCTCTGCCATTCATACACTAACCATATGTATTGCATGAGCAGATTCCCAATTGATGTTAAAATAACTGGGCAACTATTGATGGGGAGTTGATATTTACAGAAATGATCCCTGAAAGTATCATCTTGGGAATTGATATTTATATGGTGACAAAGAAATCAGATGCTTTTTTATAGTTTAAAGGGAAAGCCACAATAATATGGTGAAAATAGGAAGGTGTCTTCACCTAGTTCCAGTGTGATTATGGTGGCTAAACAAAGGATAGATATGTCCTGATATGATGAAATCACATGTATTGGAACGTGAAGTAGTAGTGTCAACCACGATGAATTTCAGTAAAAAAATATATAAAGCAAATATACTCAGGATATTAATTCAGTCTTCCTACTTACAGGAAGTTCAGGAGATAGTGCTATATCACAAGACAATAATCAGACAAAGGGGGGCCCGGTGGTGGTGGACCTAGTTGAGCAGACATGTTACAGTACGCAGGGATCCGGGTTCCAGCTCCCAGCTCCCAGTCCCCTCCTGCAGGGGGGAAGCTTTGTGAGTGGTGAAGCTGTGAGTGTCTTGTTGTCTCTCTCCCTCTCTATCTCCCCTACTATCTTGACTTCTGGCTGTCTCCCTGGCTGCCTGAAGTTCCTTCGCAATACGGTCATGAATGACATGGTCACTCTCGGCACTAGCAAGTTCATGACCACCCGATGACTTCAGTGGAAGCAAATGGTCACCCTAGAAAGGCAACTGTACCTAAGACAGAAATTCAGGAAAAACGAGCTAAGATGTACAAGACTACCCTAGACACCATCAGGGGAAAAAAATCTAGGGGGAAAAAAATAGGACTGCAATAAAACCCACTTATACACACAATTTTTTTGTTTTACTACATATTTTGTATTATAAATTTACATATAAAATCAAATTCCTCGTTTTCAACCTTGGAATCACACTCTCCAGTAAAGAGCTCGGACTGAATCCTTATTTTAGTTTTTTCTTTCTGCAGTGACCCACATGGAGATGGAGAGGAACTGAGGCACTAATACTGTGTTTGATGAGACCACTAGACTATATAATATTTTCTATCATATAGTCTAACATGGACTTTATGACTCTAGCAAGATAACAATTACACATCCCATATGCTCTTTAAGTTTATGTGACAGGAATAACAGGTAGGAAACTTTGATTTAGTTAGAGCAGAAAAGAATTCTGAAGAATTCTTCACTTAGTATCTGTTTAGGGTACTATCTGGGGGTATGTCATTCAACCATGTTTGTTATCCTTAGATAAAAAGATAAAGGCGATTAGTGGTAATATAGGAGGTAATTACATACATGACTGGAGGAAAAAAAGTCTCTTATTTGTAGGTGATTTAGATAGAAGACACTATTCTTAGGCATTTCTCCTGTTGCTTCTTTGACTTCATTATTAACAACTTCATTTCTCTGCAACATCTTTGGTCTACAGACAAAGTCCCAGGCAAATTTTGAACTTGTGGTTTTTCTGTACCTGTCATTTATTTGTTTGCTGTCAGGATTATGACTGGAATTCAGTGTTTGCATAACAAATCCATCATTCCTGATGGCCTGTCTGTCTGTCTTTGAAAAAGACAGAGAAAGAAGGAAGGAGGACGTAGAGAGGGAGAAAGAATGACACTTGCTGTACTGTGTCACCACTTATAAAGCTTCCCGCATACAAACAAAGACTAAGAACTTGAACCCAGGTCTTTGTGCATAATAACATTTACATTCTACCATGTTTGTTACTACCCAGTCCCCTGAAAAGCTTATTTGTATTAATGATTTAATAATTATTTACAATATTCTAAGTTTACAGAGATATAACTACACATTACACCCAGCACCATTGTTCTGTGTCTTCTAACCTGAAGAGCTTTAACTTTGAATTTGATTTTATATGTAAATTTATAATACAAAATATGTAGTAAGACAAAAATTTGTGTGTATAAGTGGGTTTATTGCAGCCCTATTGTTTTCCCCTAGATCACTGATCAGCTCTGGCTTGTAGTGGTGGTGGTGTTGGTAGTGGTGGGAGATAGATTCTGGGACTTCAGAGCCTCAGACATAAGAGTCTTTTTGCATAACCATTATGCTATCTACCCCTCCACCCCAAAGTGTGGTTTATTAATTACATCTAAACTTATTACAGTATATACTGAAAAGGCAGAATAAATTATCTTTTCCAGAACAGATTCTTATTTTTCTTCTTTAAAAATATATTTTATTTGTTTTATTTTAATGAGAGCAACAGAGACAGAGAGAGATAGGCTAGAAAGAAACTAGAGTACTGCTCATTTCTGGTTTATGGTGGTGCAGGAATTGAACTTGGGACTTTGGAGCCTCAGGCATGAAAGTCTTTTTATAGAACCATTAGGATATTTCCCCTACCCCCCTCTTTTTTTTTTTTTTTTTTACATTTTTAAAGATCATTTAGTGATGGTTTTATGTGGTATTAACAAATAGCTTTCTGTTTTCATTTTTTTTGTTTAGGAGTTGCCATTTATGCAGTTGGAAACATAGACTAATCTACGCAGGTGGGAAAGGTATAGAAAACCTTAATGAAAATGAATGTTATTTAGAGTTAAGCTATTAATTTTGGATCTTGTTAAATAACTTCCTAAACTGCGGCTCTACTTTTCTTTAGTTGAGGCAATGCTGTGTTGTTCCCTGTCTTCCCCAGTATGTGCTGCTGCCTCTCACCACCAGTGTTGTTCTTCCTCTACTGCAGTCTTTCGTGCCTTTTTTCTTTCTTTCTTTTTTTTTTTTTTTTAAATCCCTCCACCTTTCCTTCCCTTCTTAGTAACCTAAAACCCGCAGGTGTAGATCAGGGCTTTACCTATGTCTCATTCCCATATTTTTCCTTGCTTTATTTTTCTCCCTTCCCCTGCCTTCTCCTTTCCTTTGTTCTCCTCTTTCTACTATTCTCCTCCTCCATCTTCCTTCTTCTCCTTCCTCTTCCTCCCTCCTTCCTCTTTTCTCCTTCTCCTCCCTCCAACTTCTTGTTCCCTTGCCTCCTCCTCCTCTTCTGTCCAACTTCCTCCTCCTCCTCCTCCTTCCTTCTACTTCTCTTTCCTTCTTTCTGCCTCTTCCTTCCTCTGCCTCCTTCCTCCTCCTAGCTCCTTACCTCTTTCGCTTCCTTTCCCCTTTCGTCCCTTTCCGCTTCTTTTTCTTCTGGACTAGAGCATTGTTCAGCTCTAGTCTGGTTTAGGGTGGTGCTTGGGACTGAACCCAGGACTTCTGAGTTTCGAGCACGAAAGTCCACCTACATTCTTCTTTTTCTACGTTATTAAGGATTATTAACAACATGGTCTTAAGTCATTACTTTTTTTTTTTTTTTTTTTTTTTTTTACCAGAGCACTGCTCAGCTCTGGCTTGTGGTGGTGCAGGGGATTGAACTTGGGACTTTGGAGCCTCAGGTATGAGAATCACTTTGCATAACCATTATGCTATCTACCCCTGCCCATCATTACTTTTTTTTATGTTACAAAATTTAAAAGGTCTTTAACAACATTTCTTTGGGATCTTGTTCTATAGATTTTAGTCTCCTTTGTGGAAAAAAGCTTACTTTCTTTCTTTTTTTTTTTTTTCCCCTTTCACCACACAAGATCCAGAAAAAGAAAAAAGAGAATTTATTGAAGCAGAAACACAAGGGGAGGGTAATGATATGTCTTGGTAACTTTAAGCAAAACACAAAAACCTTTTTTTTCCTGTAAGTACAAAAGTAGCCTGTTCCACTGGAAAAAAATTGGAAAATACAGCAGAGGAGAAAATTGAAATCATGTGTTTCCTTACCACCCAGAGATGACAGAGTGCTGGACTTTCCTGCTTGAAGTTCCTAGTTTGATCCCCAATACTGTATGAATGTTGTAGATTCTCTCTCTTTCCTCTTTCCTCTCTCTGCCTATTGTGAGTCTCCTATATGTGATAAAATAAATCTTAAAACACTGTGGTATGTACTATCCAGATTTTTATTTATTATTTTTTTCTTTTTTAAAAATTTCTTTACTGGGGGGATTAATGGTTTACAGTTGACAGTAAAATACAATAGTTTGTACATAGATAACATTTCTCAGTTTTCCACACAACAATACAACCCCCACTAGGTCCTCCTCTGCCATCATGTTCCAGGACCTGAACCCTCTCCCCATCCCAGAGTCTTTTACTTTGGTGCAACACACCAGCTCCAGTCCAAGTTCTGCTTAGTGTTTTCCCTTCTGTTTTTCTGGTTTTTCAACTTCTGTCTATGAACCAGATCATCCCATACTCATCCTTTTGTTTCTGACTTATCTCACGTAACGTGATTCCTTCAAGCTACATCCAAGATGGGGTGAAGAAGGTGAGTTCACCATTTTTAATAGCTGAGTAGTATTCCACTGTGTATATAGACCACAACTTACTCAGCCACAGATTTTTAAAAAAAAATTTAATATTTATTTATTTATTCCCTTTTGTTGCCCTTGTTGTTTTATTGTTGTAGTTACTATTGATGCCATCGTTGTTGGATAGGACAGAGAGAAATGGAGAAAGGAGGGGAAGACAGAGAAGGGGAGAGAAAGACAGACACCTGCAGACCTGCTTCACCACTTATGAAGTGACTCCCCTGCAGGTGGGGAGCCAGAGGCTCGAACTGGGATCCTTACGCCCGTCCTTACGCTTTGTGCCACATGAGTTTAACCTGCTGCACTACCGCCCGACTCCCAGATTAAAAAAAAAATGTATAAAAACAGTGGTTCAGAGGGTTAATGGTACTAGTATGATGGGAATGGCAGAGCCTCTCCATTGGAGAGCAAAATGTTGTGGAAACACTATTCACTTTCCAGGATCCCTGGAAACTTGTACATTGTTCCTCTGGTAAGGAAGGTTGATAAAAACCAGGCAGGGCTCAGAATTCTGAGCCTGTAGACTGAGTTTCCAGCAAGGTTCCAGATAGGCTGGTCAATGGAGAAGATGCAGAGGACAGAATGGGAGCCTCCTTGGATCAGGGGCAGCTGACATTTTGCCAAGTTCTTTGTCAAGAATGATAGGACTGGGGGCCAGGTGGTGGTGCACCTGATTGAGTGCATGTGTTAAAATATGTAGAGACCTGGGTTTGAGGCCTCAGTCCCCACCTGCAGGGGGAAAAGCTTTGAGAGTGGTGAAGCAGGGCTGCAGGTGTCTCTCTGTCTCTCTCCCTTTCCATCACCCTTCCCTCTTGATTTCTGTTAGTCTCTAACAAATAAATAAAAGAAATGTAAAAAAAATATTTAAAAAAGAATGATAGAACTGTAATTACTGTGCACCTCTTTCACCTGTTAGGATTACCTCAGGAAAGGCAATGAATTTCATGTCCGTAGATGAGCCCCTTACAGACCCCACCCTTTGGCTTCTGAGGATGAGAAGGTAGGCAGCCAAGTTAAGGAGTCCACATTGTAAAGGCTGAATATAAAACTTAATTCTAACTACACTTCACACATAAAATTTAAAAAATGTCTTAACATAGCGTCTTTTTTTTTTCTTCAGCACAAGCTACTAGAATGTTTGAAGAAGCACCACAGAGAATTGCTTACAAGTAGTTTATGTTAATAACCGTGTTTAATAGAAGAAGCAGAAAATTGCCTGTGTTTTGGGAAGTGATTAGAGATATTTGAGGAATGTATATCCTTGTTGCCCATACAGCAGCTAAACAGCCTGCAACTTTCAACCAAAGCTTTCTTCTCCCCTCCAAGAAATTCTAATGAGATGCAAATTATACATCAGTAGAGTGTCTGGCCCAGTCGTGGGTGTTCAATAAATATTAAACACCAACAACAACAGTTGAAGTTTCCCATGTTATGTCTGTGCCAGAAGAGCTTTATACAGAGCTGTGGTTTTAGTTTGGGGCTGAAGAGAGAGAGAGAGAGGATATCTTTGCACACAGCCCAACTGCACATGCTACTGTGTCTGAACAAAAAGGTCAGCATATAGCAGTAACTCCCTGCACACTGAGCTGCCTTTTCTCGCCTGTGACAAGAGAAGTGAAGAGAGAAGTGAGAGAAGTGCTGAGAATTTGGGAAAGGAGAACCTGTGAATATGACCGTGGGTTTGACTTATATATTTACATCTTCTCAGGTCTAGCTGCAACCTGAGATGGAGTTGGAAAGATGGGAGATAAGTATTCTCCCGGACCCAAAAGAAGGGCAGAAGTCAGTCTCCTCTCGGATCTGCAGTCTGGATGTGCAGAAATAAAGGGCGGGGCGGGGGTGGGGGACGCACAGGAGACTCAGGGAAACCTCCAGTTAGTAGAAGCAACTGAGAAAGCGGAGCGGGGGTTTCCGGAAGAGCAACTTTTGCAAAGGCTGAAAACAATCAAAGGCCTCAAAGTGACGGGAAATGCGGCGATCTGTCCACTAAACCACAGTGCCTTGGCCATCCATCATCCTTAGCGCGTGATGAGAATTTAAAACTCCGGAGAGACCCGTCTTGGCCTGCGTCTATACTTCATGTCGAAGGTTTTATTTTTCGCCCTCGGTGTTAGGAGAGGTCGCCACAGATGGCATTATGACTCTTGTGTGTGAGTGGGACTCCCAGCTGCTGGGTGAATGAGGCACAGTCCAGTCTGAAGTACACATGTAGGCAGGCTGTCAGTCACCATTGGAGGCTTCACCTCTTCACCCTCTTCACCTCTGGGGCTTCAAGAAATTTCAGTTAAAAAACAAAACAAAAAAAACCTCCAGGCGGTTTTAAATATGTAACATTGATGTGTTGACGGCTAGCGTTTCCCAGGAGTCAGAGGATAGTCTACATGGCTAACCATCGGGCTTCCACACATTCTTCCCACTTCTCTTTTGTTGACCCTGCTTCTCATCAAGCCCCTTGGCTTGCGGTGGCTACAGCTGCTGCGGTTTAACGCACAAGTCCAAGGGCAGAGATTCAATGAGCAGAGTTCAGATGCTGATGGAGTGACTATACCTCGGATTTGGCTTCCTGGCACTCTTGTCTCTCCACTCATGTTAATTATGGCCCATGAGTGATGTTGCAGAGACGGCTGGGGAAGCAGGTGGAAGCCCAAGTTATTGTTGTTCTCCCTTTGGAGACGTGCTTGCAAGATAGAGGTTTACTTTAGCTGATTCATGCCAGGTTTTGAGCCTTTGGGGAACGTTCACCAGAAGGGAGCTTATTTCAACAACCCTCTCTCTTAGTTTCTTGGCTTCTCTCTCTCTCTGTCTGTCTCTCTCTCTCCCTTCCTTCCTTTCTTTCCTTTTCTCCTTTCTTGTTCTCTCTTTTTCCTTTTTGCCCATGTATTTCTGAACAGCAAGCTGTGGAGAGGGTGGAATTTGCATGTAGTTCTCCAGAAGGGACTTATGGATGTATCCTCTGTGAGGATGGCAATACTTCAGACTTTGGATTGCATTTCGCATTGCATCATCTAGGACAGAATTCCCTGGAATCGCATGGATTTGCTTGTGCTCTGGGCTTAGAAGTGCAGTCACTGAATAGAAGTTCCCGAGGGAGTGCACCAGAGTTGCATGGCACTGCCTTCTGTGCTGGCTTGAGTTTTTTAGAGAATGCTGGGCATAGTCTGATTCTGGCTTTGAGAAATATGGTTTTGTCTAGCATACTGCACAAATAGATGTGCCCACATTCAACTGGGGATGGAGAGCAGATTTCAGAGCTTAGTTAAAGTCTGCCACCAGATCTAACATGCTTGTTTCATCAATATGTTAATTTAGAGAAATTTTCTTGTCAAGATATCTACTTGATCAGGATCTTGTGTAAGAAGAGTTCAAGTTAGGCCAATAACATTCGTTGGACCAATAGTATTGATGATGTGGAATAAAGTGGGTCTAGGCAAAGTTTAACTTAGAATATAAAGTTCTGTGTTCTTCTGAGGATTGTCTAAGCTACCACAACACTTGGCCCTCTTGCTTCATTGAAGAAAAAAAATTCAAGTTGTAAGGGATATGTGACATTTGGACTCCCCCCACATCTATACATTCTTCTTATCTGAACTGCTTTTTTTTTTCTTTCAGAATAACAACAAGAGAGAAATATAGATGAAGATTTCTACTGTTTATGAAAGCCAGTGGTTGCTATAAAATTTGCTTATTAATGGGAAATTTAGAGAAAGTATGTATTTAATATAGATGAGAGATTTAATGTAAATGGAATGAAGTGTGATATTGGGGCATTTCTACTTCTAGGTATTTGTGAATTTCTCTAATCAATGCATTAATTTTTAAAAGTTTTTTTTTAAATTAAAAAATTTAAAGTTTTTTGTTTGTTTACTAAAGCACTGGTTTATGGTGGTATGGGGGATTGAACCTGGGACTTTGGAGCCTCAGGCATGACAGTCTGTTTTCGTAACCATGATGTTATCTTACCTCACCCAATGTATTAATTTTGTAAAAAACAAATGTGAGTTGTTGTTTCTTCTTCTTCTTCTTTTTTTTTTTTTTTGCATCAACCTGCCTATCTTTGAGGACACTCCAAAGTGTCCTCAAAGCAGCACTTAAAAAAAATCATTAATATTGGAGGATTAATGGTTTATGGTACATTTGTTGACACATAGGTACAATTTCTCATCTCCCTATTATAGATGCCTGCAAAACACTCTCACCCCCAACCTAGGTGACCTTCATAGTCATGTACTTGGACCTCAAAATCCTACCTCTCACTGAGTCCTCATTTCCCTATTTTCCCAGAGTCCTTTGCTTTGGTGCAACATACCACACTCAGTCCAAGTTTTACTTTGTGTTTTCTCTTTCTTAAGAATTTTCTTAAATTCTGCCTACAAATGAGATCATCTGGTATTTTTTAAAATTTTTATTATTTTTATAGTTGTTGTAGTTATTATTGTTGTTGTTGTGTTGTCGTTGTTGGATAGGACAGAGAGAAATGGAGAGAGGAGGGGAAGACGGGGGGGGGGGAAGGGGGAGAAAGATAGACACCTGCAGACCTGCTTCACCACCTGTGAAGTGACTCCCCTGCATTTGGTGAGCTGGGGGCTCGAACCAGGATCCGCAGGCTGGTCCTTGCGCTTTGCACCATGTGTGTTTGGCTGGTCCTTGCGCTTTGCACCATGTGCATTTAACCGACTGCCTGCCTGACTCCCCATCTGGTATTTTTTTTTAATATTTATTTTACCAGAGCACTACACAGCTCTGGCTTATGGTGGTGTGGCGGATTGAACCTGGACGTTGGAGCCTCAGGCATGAAAGTCTGTTTACATAACCATTATGCTATCTACCCCCACCTGAGATCATTTGTTATTCATCTTTCTTTTTTGGTTTAATCTCATTTGACTTGATTCCTTCAAGGTCCATCCAAGATAAAGCAAAGGAGATGATTTCATATATATTTTTTTTAATTCTTTTTTTCCTCATTGGGGGAGTAATGGCTTAGTCAATGGCAAAACACGGTATTTTATACATACTTACTATTTCTCAGTTTTCAACATAACAATGACCCCCACCCCCAGGTCCTCCTCTGCCATCATGTTTCAAGCCCTGAACTCCCTTGCCCCGCCCCAGAGTCCCTTACTTTGGCGTAGTACACCAACTCCAGTCCAAGTTCTGCTTTGTGTTTTCTCTTCCTGTTTGTATTTCTCAAATAGTTTATGAGTGGAATCATCCCATATTTACCCTTCTCTCTCCAGCTTATCTCACTTAACATGATTCCTTTAAGCTCCATCCATGATGAGGTGAAGAAGGTGGATTCACCACATTTAATAGCTGAGGAGTATCCCATGGTGTAGATAGACCACAGCTTTCTCAGCCACTCATCTGTGGTTGGACACCTGAGTTGCTTCCAGGCTTTTGCTAATTATGAATTGTGCTGCTATGAACATAGGTCTACACACATCTTTTTAGATGGATATGCTTTTAAATTCTTTATGAGGGTGATCAATGGTTTCCAGTTGACAGTAAAGACAGTACATGTGTGACATTCCAGTTTTCTTCGTAACACTCTCACACTCCACCTAAGTTCTCTTGGCTTAATCTTTTTAACAGCTAAGTAGTATTCCAGTGTATCCATGTACCATAGCTTTCTTAGCCATTCACATGTCATTGGCCACCTGGGTTGCTTCCAAGTGTGGGCTATTACAAATTGGGCTGCTATGAATATAGGTATACATAAATCTCTTTGGATGGGTGGATATAGTCCCGGTAGGAGAATTGTTGGGTTATAGGGTTTGCCCATTTCTAGCATTCTGAGAAGTCTCCAGAAAAGCAGACCTTTTTTTTTTTTTTTTTTTTTTGTCTCCAGGTTATTGCTGGGGCTCAGTGCCTGCACTCTGAATCCACTGCTCCTGGAGGCTATTTTTCCCATTTTGTTGCCCTTGTTGTTGTCCTTATTATTGTTGTTGTCATTGCTATTGTTGTTGCTGGATAGGACAGAGAGAAATCAAGAGAGGATGGGAGACAGAGAGGGGGAGACAAAGATAGACACCTGGAGACCTGCTTCACCACCTGTTAAGTGACTCCCCTGCAGGTGGGGAGCCGGGGCACAAACCGGGATCCTTATGCTGTCCTTGTGTGCTTAACCTGCTGTACTACTGCCGACCCCCCAAAGCAGCACTTGTTAAGAACGCTTAGATGCAAGGGCCGGGCAACAACAACAGCAACAGAAATAATAACATCAACAAGGATAAACAACAAGGGCAACAAAAGGAAAAAAATAGCCTCCAGGGGCAGTGGATTAGTAGTGCAGGAACCGAGCCCCTGTGATAACCCTGGTGGCAAAAAAAAAAGATGCCTGAGGATAAAAGGTAACAGCTGTCAGTTTGTCTCTCAGGTGAGATAACCCTTAGTTGTTGTGGTCCAACGGTCCTCACAGGTAAAACTGAAGAGATCAAACACTGAGAGTTAAAAGCATTTGGATAAGGAGTAAAGTTCACCTATGCTGATGATTCTACAGCTAGTTATTCCATCATTTACAACTACTGTTTTTTGTTTGTTTTTTTCCCCACCATACCAGAGCACTGCTCAGTTCTGGCTTATGATGGTGTGGTGGATTGAATCTGGGACTTGGAGTCTCAGGCATGAGAATCTTTTGCATAACAATTATGCTATCTACCCTCCCTCCCTCACCCAAGATTGATGATTTTAACCCACTAGTGAACAAAAGGAGAGAAAGATGTGATTTCATAGCGTAAAGATTGTCTAAGTCTGGGGGCTGGGCGGTAGCGAAGCGGGTTAAGCAAACATGGTGCCAAGGACTGGCTCAAGGATCCCAGTTTGAGGCCCAGGCTCCCCACTTGTAGGGGAGGTCACTTCACAGGCAGTGAAGCAGGTCTGCAAGTGTCTTTCTCTCCCCCTCTCTGTCTCTCCTCCTCTTTCTGTTTCTCTCTGTCCTAGCCAACAACAATGACAACAACAACAATAATAATAACAATAATAACAACAAGGGCAACAAAGGGGGAAAAAAAGGTCTCCAGGGGGAGCATTGGGTTCGTAGTGCAGGCACTGATCCCCAGCGAAAACCCTGGAGGCAAAAAAAAAAAAAGGAAAAGATTGTCTAAGTCTGGTGGAAAGCGGAAAACTCGAGCCAAAATGACTATTCCAGAAGCTACTCAAACCGGATGAACGGCGGTGTGCTGAGCACGATAGACACAATTTCTCTTAAAAGTATTTATTGATTTATTTATTTTAAGGAGAAAGAGAGTGAGAGAGAGAGACCAGAGAGTACTGATCACCACTAGTTTATGGAGGTGCTAGGGATTGAACCTGGGACTTCAGAGCCACAGGGATTATTCAAGTTTTGTTGCACAACCATTACAGTGTCTCCTTAGTCTACTCTACATGTAGAAAGGAAAGACTGTGTAAATATGTTAGCTTAACTAATGGCAGTCATGTTTCAAGAAACAGTGGATCAAAAATCAACAAATCCAATTCGAAAAAGCGAATCACAGTTCATGCTCTGCAGAAGAGACTCCATCAAGTACCATCGGCATTATCCTCATCAATAAAATGCTGTGGGAGAGTGGAGAATTCTGTCATTTTCTTCCGATGGCATCAGAGAAATGTTCCTTACGTATGGATGAAAGTGGTAAAATAGGAGAATTATTTTATGAGAAAAACAGGCTCATGAGTTTTCAAGACAAAAGGACAAGAAACAGCACAAGTGTGTAAAGAGTGGAGGCAGAGGGCGGGGTGGTGGTGGTGGTGGTAGATAGCATAATGGTTATACAAACTAACTCTCATGTCTCTAGCTGTGTGAAGACACAGGTTCAACCCCCTGCACCTGCACCACCATAAGCCAGAGCCGAGCAGTGCTCTGGTTAAGAAAAAAAAAAAAAGAAAAAGAAAAAGAAAAAAGAAAAAAAGTGGAGACAGATTGGTGCTAAGTTTGGGTAGATAAAGCTGTACAGGTCTTAGGATGACAAATTAAGAGTTTTAGACTTTACTCATTAGGATTTAGTCATTAAAAGCCTAAAACAAAATGAAACAAAACAAAAAACCGACACGACTATCTCTGTACCTGTTACTATGAAATACATACAAAGATTATAGAAATCAAAACAAGAGCTGTGCAGTGTCTACCCTTCTCCCATTGCGACTGGGAATTTGCTTGACTTACGTGTGTCTGTGGTCAGGGTCACCTTCTGTTCAGCCTGTAGTGAAAGTACCCCCCCAAAAGTTTCAAATCCTGTTCAAATAGTCTTACTTTGGAAACTTTTGCTTTCTAAGGAGGAAAGGGAGCCCAAAGCTTTTACAGATTTGGGGTGGGGGGGTGTTTCATCACCATTCTGTGACTCAACAAGAGAGTTGACTGCTAGCTCAGAAATCTCTTTTTAAAAATGTGAATGGAGTCACTCCTCTCCCCTGGAACCTCTTTTTTGGTGCTGGCAATTCTGAGTTTGAAGAAACAGTGAGTCCTCTGAAAAGATCCTGGAATTGACTGCCAGCTTCAAACACTACCCATCAGACAGTCAGGTGAAGTCCTCAGCTAATAAAGCCAAACTAGGTGACAGTCTTGCTCTAGCCACATCTCGGTGGTCTGTCTATTCCTAGCAAATTTCCTGTTAACTCAGGACTACACACCTCACCCACAGGAACTGGCAGATAGAGTCAGTGAGTGAAGGATGCTGGGAGTCAGATCATTGGGACTAGTAGAGATTGTGGCCAGCTGGAAGACGTATGCGTTACTTAAAGAAGGCACGCTGCCTCCACGCTGCCTCCATTCCATCGGCTGTTGTCCTATGGGAGTAGAGGTGAGGAGCTGCAGAGTGACAAGGAATGTGACAACTATTCTAGCCACGTTGCAGAGATAGGACCCCCATCCTCAAATTTGGCTTGGATGTGGGAACTGGTGATGTCATACACAAATACCAGGAGGATATAGCTGAGATTCCTAGGGGAACACAGTGCTGAAAGGCCTTGAGAAAATAAGGGCAGGGGACTGGCCTGAGTTTTTGTTGTGGTAAAGGGTAAACTAGGATAAGGGCTCTTATATATGGGTTAGGACCTCAGGTGGTTGAATCTCTGCTGGTATCAAAGCAGGGAACACCAGGCTTTCTTGTCAGTGAGCGCAATGTAGGTGGGAGGGAGAGAGGGAGGAACCTGTTTAAAAATTATAGGTGGGGGGCCTGGCGGTAGTGCAGCAGGTTAAGTGCACATGGGGCAAAGTGCAAGGACCGGCTTAAAGATCCTGGTTAGAGGCCCCCCCCCCCCGCTTCCCACCTGCAGGGGGGTTGCTTCACAGGCGGTGAAGCAGGTCTGCAGGTGTCTATCTTTCTCTCCCCCTATCTGTCTTCCCCTCCTCTCTCCATTTCTCTCTGTCCTATCTAACAACAACAGCATCAACAACAATAACAGTAATCACTACAACAATAAAACAATAAGGGCAACAAAAGGGAATAAATAAATACTATATTTTTTCATTCTTTTTTAGATTTTATTTATTTATTTATTAGTTAACTATTAGATAGAGGCAGAGAGAAATTGAGAGGGGGAGATGGAGAGACAAAGAAACACCCGCAGCCCTGCTTCACCACTCATGAAGCTTTTCCCCTGCAGGTGGGGACCAGGGGCTTGAACCCCGGTCCTTGTGCACTTTAGTGAGTACGCTTAACCAGATGTGCCACCACCTGGCTCTGAAACTTATTTTTACTTACTGCTCAGGCCATGCCCTTCATATCCTTTCTAAGTCAAACCTACAGCTAGTATAGCTTCCAGGTGTCCTTTCTTTTTACTCTTCCCCCTCAGATGAAAGACAGTCGGATTTTCTCAGGCGCTTTCAGATCCTCTTCTCTCTCAGTGATGGGGCAAAAACTAAGGTTACTGACCATGACAATTTCACATCCTGCTGGGTCTGAAGCCCACTGGTTATCTTCCCCTAACTTTTCCCCTTCTTGGAGTATGGACCAAAATTCTTCCTGGTGTGCAGAAGGAGAGTTCTGGCTTCTCTAATTGCTTCTCTGCTGGATATGGGTGTAGGCTGGTCAATCCATACTCCCAGTCTGTCACAGAATCAGATACTTTGTCACAATGAAGAAAATAGGAACTCTGCTGAAATTACACCTAACACTTACTGAGAGCTCACTCAAGGCTAGACCTGGTTCAAAACACATATGTTGTTAATTTTAAGCTTAGATAAAATTCATGTAATATGAAACTTACTTTTTTTTTTTTTTTTTTTTTGCCTCCAGGGTTATCGCTGGGGCTCAGTGCATTGGATCGACCTTCTCGTGGTGCATCCCGTGAGTACCCATTCATTGGGGAAACTGACGATCCTTCCTAGCCGACTGAATCCACATGGATCCCAGTCACTTTCAAAGCCAGCAACAAGCAGCTCCTGACAGCTTTGCTGTTGACTGGCTACGGAAGAAGGGCAAACGCTAGAAGAAGAAAGTGCTTGCACTATGAATCCACTACTCCTGGAGGCTATTTTTTTCTCTTTGTTGCCTTTGTTGTTTATCATTGTTTTTATTTTGTTTTATTTTATTTTATTTATTCTCTTTTGTTGCCCTAGTTGTTTTATTGTTGTAGTTATTATTGTTGTCATCATTGTTGGATAGGATAGAGAGACATGGAGAGAGAAGGGGAAGACAGAGAGGGGAGAGAAAGATAGACACCTACAGACCTGCTTCACCGCCTGTGAAGTGACTCCCTTGCAGGTGGGGAGCTGGGGGGCTCGAACCGGGATCCTTATGCCAGTCCTTGCACTTTGCGCCAAGTGCGCTTAACCCGCTGTGCTATCACCTGACTCCCTATCATTGTTTTTGTTATTATTGCTGTCATTGTTGTTGGGTAGGACAGAGAGAAATTGAGAGAAGAGGGGAAGACAGAGAGGGGGAATGAAAGACACCTCATGGTCTGGGAGGTGGCTCAGTGATAGAGCTTTGGACTTAAAAGTATGAGGTCCCAAGTTCAATCCCCAGCAGCACATGTGCCAGAGTTGTGTCTGATTCTTTCTCTCTCCTCCTAGCTTTCTCATAAATAAATAAAATCTTAAAAAAAGAAAGGAAGAAAGGAAGAAAGAAAGAAAGAAAGAAAGAAAAAGAAAGAAAGGAAGGTAGAATGACACCTGCAGACCTACTTCACTGCTTGTGAAGCAACCCCACTGCAGGTGGGGAGCCCAGGGCTGGAACAGGGATCCTTATGCTGGTCCTTGCGCTTTGTGCCGTGTGCACTTAACCCACTGCGCTACCGCCCCACCCCTGAAGCTTACCATTTTAAAGTATACAATTCACGGATTTCTTATTTATTCACCATGTTGTGCAACTGTCACTGATATCTAATTCCAGATCACTTCCATCACTCTGAAAGATTGCTTTGTACTTAAAGCAAAACATTGTTATTAGTGATTTGTAAGATTGCAGGTACATGCTGTACCCTCCACCTAAATCCTGTGCTTTGCTCCAGTTCTCACAAGTTTTAGAGACAATGTGACTACCTGGCCCGATTTTTTTAATTATTTAAATTTTTTTTATTATCTTTATTTATTTGATAGAGATAGCCAGAAATCAAGAGGGAAGGGGGTGGTAGAAAGGGAGAGAGACAAAGAGGCACTTGCAGCACTGCTTCACCACTTGTAAAGCTTTTTCCCTACGAGTGGGGACGGGGTGGGGCCTTGAACCTGGGTCCTTCAGCACTGTAACATGTGCACTCAACCAGGTGCACCACAGCCTGGCCCCTGATTTCTTTTATTCTTCAATCGTATAATTCCCTTATATTTTGGATATCAATGCCTGGCATACAGCTAGTCTGCAAATATTTTCTCCCATAATTGGGCTGCTTTCACACTTTGTTAATTGTTTGCTGCGTGCAGATACTTTTCACTTCAGTATATTCTAACAGTTTTGGATTTTTTTCCCTTTGATTGTTACTGGGTTTTACTACTCTAGACTAACTTCTTTTCTTTTCCCAGATAGAGAGAGAGAGAGAGAGAGAGAGAGAGAGAAGGAGAGGACAGCACTGGAAAAGCAGTGCACAACTGAAGTTAGTTATCTTTGCTGAAAATTTTGTATATGTGTGTGTGTGTTGGGGGGGCACGTTTCTGTGTGCCTTTGGTGTCAAATCATTGCCAAAACTAATATTATGGAAAAATTCCCTAATGTTTTATTCTAGTAAATTTACAGTTTAGTACAGTCTTTTTTTTTTTTTTTATTGGATAGAGACAGAGAGAAATTGAGGGAAAAGGAGATAGAGAGTGAAAGAGACAGAGAGACACCTTAGCCCTTCTTCACTCCTTGTGAAACTTCTCCCTGCAAATGAGGGCCAGGGGCTTGAACTTGAGTGTTTGCGCACTGTAATATGAGTGCTTAACCAGGTGCGCTACCGCCTGGCCTCCAGTTGGATAGTGTTTAGGTCTTATGCTTAGTTCTTTAGTACCTTTGTTTGCATATGGATATGCAGATTACCAAAACCATTTGTTGCCATGAGTGCTCTTTCTTGCATGCACATGTGTGTATATATATATATATATATATATATATATATATATATATACACATATATATTTAATTTTTTAATATTTATTTTATTTATTTATTCCCTTTTGTTGCCCTTGTTTTATTGTTGTAGTTATTATTGTTGTTGTCGTCATTGTTGGATAGGACAGAGAGAAATGGAGAGAGGAGGGGAAGACAGAGAGGAGGAGAGAAAGATAGACACCTGCAGACCTGCTTCACCGCCTGTGAAGCGACTCCCCTGCAGGTGGGGAACCGGGGTTCGAACCAGGATCCTTATGCCGGTCCTTGTGCTTCTCGCCACCTGCGCTTAACCCGCTGCGCTACAGCCCGACTCCCATATTTCTCCCATATCTTTCTCTCCTCCTCTCTGTCTTCCCCTCCTCTCTCCATTTCTCTCTGTCCTATCCAACAACGACGACAACAACAATAATAACTACAACAATAAAACAACAAGGGCAACAAAAGGGAATAAATAAATAAAATAAATATTAAAAAAATTTAAAAAATTATTTAAAAATATTTATTTATTCCCTTTTGTTGTCCTTGTTGTATTGTAGTTATTGATGTCATTGTTATTGGATAGGACAGAGAGAAATGGAGAGAGGAGGAGAGAAAGAGAGACACCTGCAGACCTGTTTCACTGCTTGTGAAGTGACTTCCCTGCAGGTGGGGAGCCGGGGGCTGCAACTGGGATCTTTACGTGGGACCTTGCACTTTGCGCCACATGAGCTTAACCCACTGCAATACCGCTACCGCCGGATTCCCTTACGTGTCTATTTTACCCAGAGGACTGCTCAGCTCTGGCTTATATGGTGTTTGTAGTTCCAAACAAATTGCAGAATTTTTTTTTTTTGTAATCATGTCACTGATAAAACAAAACAAAACAAAAAAACCACAAATTAATGAAAAAAGTAAAAAACAAGATAAAAAAATGTCAATGGAATTTTGATAAGGTATTTGTAATATAGTCATATTTACATGAAGTCTACTTTTTTCCTGGATGCTTTACCTATAGTAATACTGATTTCTCCTAATTCTTGCTTTGATATTTATTTAAAAAATGATTAGTAATTGATAAGATTATAAGGTAACAGGCATACCTTTCCATGCCACACCTGCCACAATATTTCTGTGCACCCCCCACCAGGTTCTCTGAAAGTCTTAGAGATAGGTGGGCTTTTTTTCTTTGCAGTTTCATGCACTTCAGTCTTCTATGTTCCACATATGAGTGAAACCATAGTTGTCCTCACCTCCTGGATTACTTCATAAGCATAATAATTTCCAGTTCTATCACTTTTGTCCTGGACAACACAATATTGACTTTTTAAATTGCATGGTAGCACTCTCTGAAGTATATACACCAACACTTCTTTGTCCTGTCATCTGCCAGTTAGTGGCTAGGCTGCTTCCAGATTCTGACTCTTGTGAATTATGCAGCTGCAAACATAGGGATGTTTACTGTCCCTTCAGATTAATGTTTTCATGTCCTTTAGATAAATGTCTAAGAATGGCATTGCTGCGCCATATTTTTATTTATCCTTTTGAAGAAACAGCTATTGGTTTCATTAATCTTTTTAGTCATTTTATTATTATTTTATTATTATTTTTTTAATTTTTATTTTTATATTGACCTTTGCTCTGACTTTGACCATTTTTCCTTCTCTTGGTGACTTTTGGGTCTCTTTGTTGCTACTTTTCTAGTTACTTCATTTAGGATGTTAGATAGTTTATTTGGGATCTCTCTGCTTTGCTAATGTGGACCTATATTGTTATCAGCTTCCCTCTTAGGACTGCTTACCCCACATCCCATAGAGTCTGGTAGCTGGTTTCTTAATTTTCATTGTTATCTGGGAAATTTTAAATTTTTCTTTGATTTCTTTGATGATCTGATAATTATCCTGATGACTGTTCAGAAGCACACTATTTAATCTTCACATTCTGAGAATATTTTTTCTTTTTGTGATTTATTAGTCTAAAAATATATACTTTTTTGTGATTTAAACACTCACATATTTGTAAAGACTGTTTTTGTGTCTCAGTATATGCTCAATCCTGTGACTGTTCCAAGTACACTTGCATTTCTTTTGGCATGGAACACTCTGTAAATATCTGTTAATTCTACCTCATCTATGGCTTCATTTAAGGCCACTTTTTCTTTCTTTTTTTTTTCTTCTTGTGCTACTAATGTGTCTCTTGCTGTGAGAGGTGTGTTCAGATCTTTTACTATTATCGTTTTGCTGCCAGTGTTACCCTTGAGGTGAGCAAGTACTTATTTTATATATTTTGGTACACCTATATTGGGGGTGTATATATTGATTCTGGCTATGTCTTCTTATTGATCCTTTAACTATTATGTAGCGCCCATCTCTGTCTCTAATTACCTTCTTTACCTGAAAGGCTGTTGTATTTTGTAAGAAAATATCTATTCCTGCTTTTTTCTTTTTTTCTCTCTCTTCACAGTATTGATTTGGAACACTTTGTGCTATTTTGTTACTTTGAACTTCTATTTGCCTTTGCTTCATGTATGTGTTTCCTGGAGACAGATATTAGTGGATTTTTGGCTCTTTGATCCACTTAATCACTGTGTGAATTTGATGGATGAATCTAGGCCACCCACATTAGGGGTGATTCTTTTTTTTTTGTTTGTTTTAATTTATTTCTTTATTGGGGAATTAATGTTTTATATTCAATAATTACAATAGTTTGTACATGGAAAACATTCCCCAGTTTCCCATTTAACAATACAACCCCCACTATGTCATTTATCATCCTTCATGGAACTGTATTCTCCCCACCCACCCACCCCAGAGTCTTTTACTTGGGTGCGATATGCCAATTCCAGTTCAGGTTCTACTTGCGTTTTCTTTTCTGATCTTGTTTTTCAACTTCTGCCTGAGAGTGAGATCATCCCATATTCATCCTTCTGTTTCTGACTTATTTCACTCAACATGATTTTTTCAAGGTCCATCCAAGATCGGCTGAAAACAGTGAAGTCACCATTTTTTACAGCTGAGTAGTATTCCATTGTGTATATATACCACAACTTGCTCAGCCACTCATCTGTTGTTGGACACCTGGGTTGCTTCCAGGTTTTGGCTATTACAAATTGTGCTGCCAAGAACATCTGTGTACACAGATCTTTTTGGATGGCTGTGTTGGATTCCTTAGGATATATCCCCAGGAGAGGAATTGCAGGGTCATAGGGTAGGTCCATTTCTAGCCTTCTGAGAGTTCTCCAGACTGTTCTCCACAGAGGTTGGACCAATTGACATTCCCACCAGCAGTGCAGGAGGGTTCCTTTGACCCCACACCCTCTCCAGCATTTGCTGCTGTTACCTTTTCTGATGTATGACATTCTCACAGGAGTGAAGTGATATCTCATTGTTGTCTTGATTTGCATTTCTCTGACAATCAGAGACTTGGAGCATTTTTTCATGTGTTTCTCGGCCTTCTGGATCTCTTCTGTGGTGAATATTCTGTCCAAGTCCTCCCTTTAGGGGTGATTCTTGATATATGTGGTTCATTTACAGCCATTCTAATTTTGTTTGTTTGTTTGTTTGTTTTGAGATTGTTTTAGATCATGATTTTTTTTCTCCCTACTTGTTTCTGTCACTTCATGTGGATGGATTTTATGGTAATTTTCTCACCAATTTCAACTGAACTTTCTCTGGTTCTCTGTTCCATACTTTGTTTTGAGTTTACCATGGGTGTTATGTCTGACTTACTATATCTAAAAAAAGTATTTTTAAGTTCTTCTTGATTCACCATAATTTTATTGTACTTCACTGTATGTTTTTCCTTTTTTTTTTTTTTTCCTACTTCATTATTCTTTCCTTTTTGTGTTGTTTGTATTCTTGGTTTCAGTCTACTGCTGGTCACCTTTCTTAAAGTTTGTATTCTTTTGCTTCTTCTTTTGGTAGGAGTCCTGTCAGTAATTCTTGCAAGACAAAGCTGATGTTGACAAATTCCTTTAGTTTTTTTTTTTTTCATCTTTGAGAAGATTTCTATTTCTTTCTCATATTTGAAGAATAATTTTGTAGGCTAGAATATTTGTGGATTGTAATGATTACCTTTAAGTTTTTTTCAATATGTAATTCCACTCCCTGTGCCTATACAGTTTGTGATGAGAAATCTGATGAAAGTCTGATAGCCTTAACTTTTTATCATTTCTTTCCTTTCCCCATTTTTTTCTTTGTCATTGAATTTGGCTAGTTTTTTATTATTCAGGAATTTGAGAGTTTTCTCAGTTTGCTGAATATCTATGTTCTGAAGATTGCACAGGTTTGGAAAATTTGGGGAGGGGGATGATTTCTTTGAATATGGTCATTGCTCCCTTCTCCTTCAGTAGTTCCTATAACCCTCACATTTGCCTTTCTGATAGAATCTATTGCACAGAGAGCTGCATAATCCCATCCCCCTCATTGTTCTCCCCTTCACCCTTTCTTCCAGTCTCACCTACTCTGATTCCCCCACCCAGGCATGGAACCTGCATTAACCAGATAATCTGTATTACAAGCAACAAACAAAATGGTGGAACAACATTATGACTGGGTTTCAGGAAAATTGAATACATCTAGCAAAGGACCTTGCTGATTCTGGCAGGGTCACCTCCACTTTCCCTAGGACTCTATTAGCTGTGGCAGTTTATAGAGTTTTCTTAATTGTCAGTATAATTTCATGTTGTAGGACTATTCTTTTCCCCCATATAGATGAGAAACTGAGGCTGAGGCTAGACAGAAATGAAGGTCAAACTACTAGTAAATTTTGCTCACTTGTGGAATATAGATAACTGAAGCTGATGAACTTGCAAAATAAATAGTACCCAAACTATCTTTTAGATTTTATGAAAACTATGGTGATTATCAGATAGAATGAGGGTATTGGATTTTGGTGGTAAATATAGTGAATTACATACACATATGTGAATATATAACTATAACCCTAAAATCTTATAATTTTGTGAACCATTATTAAACTATCAATAAGAATAATAGAAATGGTGGGTAAATTCTGAAAACTGAACCAGAGACCCCTACTTCCAACCACTGCATTACAGTATTTCCATTATATTATATACTAATTAAAGAGTAAATAAATATACAACTCCACACCTGGGCCGCGACAGAAGACAGCATATAGTGAGTACTTTGGAGTTCCCAGACCATTAGTCACTACTGGGAATTGGGAGAAGTGGCAGTATAATATTTCATACTTTGGTTCTTTTCATGTTAGAATTCCTGCCCCACTTAATTTTTTATTATTTTTATTTTTTATTTATTTTTTAAAAATATTTATTTTATTTATTTATTCCCTTTTGTTGCCCTTGTTGTTAATTTTTATAATATGTCTAAAGGTAGTTTTTTCTTTGAAGTGAATGGCTTGAGGAAGATTTAGGTTGTATTTTAGTACATTTTCAATGTCTAAGCACTGTCATGTTATAGAATGTCAAAAAACAAACCAATTTTAAAGACAATATCTTTGAATCTAAGAATGTCCACTGTCAGAAATAGTTTGATGACACTTTCAAATTATTTTTCCAACAATTGACAATGAGGATGAGGGAAATTTTATTTGATTATCACATTATTGATTCTTTTACACTATTTAGGCATAGAGAAAACAATGAACAAATACTTGTTGAACCAGCAAATGAGCCCTGATTCAACAATACAAAGAGATAATAAAGATTGCTTGGTAATCGGTGGGCAGGTGGAGGCTATGAGGGATTTCCCTTCTGGAATTATTGCAGAAACCTAGCATCTTGTAAACCTGTACATGCTTGAATTCCCTAGAGTCTATAAAAGGGAGGAAGAGAGGTTTCAGAGAATCTTTGTCCTTTGCTTTTCCAATTAATTTGCCCAATTGGAGTCCCAAGTCTTTCAATTTAATATATATATATGTGTGTGTGTATATGTACATATATACATATGTGTCTCCAAACAATATATAAATATTATTATCTAGATATCCTAGGAATATGTTTTATTGATATTTCTGAATTAAAAAATAAGACCTAGATCTTAAACTACCATGCTTGTTTTTTTATTAAATTTTATTTATAAAATGGAAACACGAACAAGACCATAGATTAAGAGGGGTACAGTTCCCACCCCCAGAACTCCGTATCCCATCCCCTCCCCTGATAGCTTTCCTATTCTTTAACCCTCTGGGAGCATGGACCCAGGGTCACTATGGGGTGTAGAAGGTGGATGGTCTGGCTTCCGTAATTGCTTCCCCACTGAACATAGGCATCGACAGATCGATCCATACTCCCAGCCTGCCTCTCTCTTCCTCCCTAGTAGGGCAGAGCTCTGGGGAAGTGGGCCTTCAGGACACATTGGTGGAGTTGTCTGTCCTGGGAAGTCCGGTTGGCTTCATGGTAGCATCTGGAACCTGGTGACTGAAAAATAGTTAAGACATACAGCAGAACAAATTGTTGACTAGTCATGAATGTAAAGGCTGGAATATTGCAGATGAAGATTTGGGGTCTCCATTTTGTAGATAGTTAACTATTTTAGTTATATTACAAAGTTTTTGCCTGCATCTGACATCTAATATGCAGGTGACCTAAGTTATTGTCTGGGGGGATGGTGTCATAGTTGGAAAAAGGACTAGAAAGCTGGAACAGGGAAGAAAGCAGCTCCCAAATATGGGAAAAACATATAAATATTGTTAACTGTAAACCCCATCGATTTGATCTGTGGCCCATAGTCAGCACAGGAGCCTATGTAACCTCTATATCCCTATAGGTCTGAGCTCATATTCTGTGGTCATGGCTAGGAACATTCCAGGCAGCACCAATTTCAGGACCCATCATCCTCGGGTGATAGGCAGAGTATGCTATCCAACTTCCCTTCAGAGAATGGAACACTCCCCACCCTTGTTGATTCACATTGAAGGCCAGGTGCTATAGGGGCCCACAGAGGGGCCCATTATGTTGTTCCTGATGGAGATGACCACTGACAGTGGTGAGAGGGATCTCTTAGAGGTCCAGGCCCATCATGTCTTTGTGAGAATCCTAGGACTCCCTGACTAGGGCCATAAGTGATGGGGTGGCCTGGTAGACTACCATCTTTTTAACATTTATTTTACTTGCTTATTTTAATGAGAGAAAAACGGAGGGAAAGAGAGAGGGAGAGAGAGATCAGAACAGTCAGCTTTGGCTTATGGTAGTGTCTGGGACTGAACCTGAGATCCCAGAACCTCAGACATGAAAGTCATTTGCATAACCATTAGGCTGTTCCTCCAGCCCCCAGATTATCATGTGTGTCTAGTTGAAACAAAGGCCCAGGAAATTATCTGATAATGATAATAACTGATTTTAATTTGTGTTGATTAACTATATTTGTATGTTTCTATTGCCTAGATCAAGTAATGATTAAAAAAAAACAACACTCTTCTTCAGAGGACATTCTGATATAACTACCATGTACTTGATCTCTAGAGGTTTCATCCAAGTAACCGGAATTTATAAAATTGGAACATGGCACATGTCAGTGATGGGAGTGACTGAAAATAATTCTTCTGGAATTCCGAGTCCCTCTCTACTATCATCCCCCTCCTCTAGCAAATGGAATATAAGTAAAGAAGGAAATCAGCCAGTTGGAAGTGGCCCCACAGAGTAAACCTAACCTGACAAAAACCTGAGGAATTGCTCTCTGGTGGGGTTTGTAGACATTTAGGATTAGAGTGTTTAAATAATGCTATGTTTTCTTTCTGGTCAAGGATTGTATGACATTTCATGCTGTTTTTCAGATTTCTTTTTTTTATGTATATTTTAAAGTATTTTTAAAAAAACATTTATTTATTTACTCCCTTTTGTTGCCCTTGTTGTTTTATTGTTGTAGTTATTATTTTTGTTGTTATTGATGCCATCATTGTTGGATAGGACAGTGAGAAATGGAGAGGAGGGGAAGACAGAGAGGGGCAGAGAAAGATAGACACCTGCAGACGTGCTTCACCACCTGTGAAGCGACTCCTCTGCAGGTGGGGAACCGGGGGTTCCAACAGGGATCCTTAAGCCGGTCCTTGGCGCTTTGCGCCACGTGCGCTTAACCCACCGTGCAACCGCCCGACTTCCTGTTTTTCAGATTTCTTTATAGCAGTAACAGAACGGTCCTTTAAGCAGAGAGAGTAAATGATATTTGTGACTTATGGAACACGCATTTATGATTTTTTCTGTTTGTTTTGAGCGTTGGCTCATGTTAGTATATTGGAAGTCATCCATAACTTTAAGGATGCTATGAATAAAAATGGTCTTGTAACCGAAAGTGAAATTTACTTAAAGAAAAAGGCACAAGCAGAATAATACAGCCACGAAGATGGAGGAGTGCTTGCTCTCTATGTGGCAGCTGGCTTTGATTTTGATTCTGATTTTTTAAAAAATATTTTTATTTTATTTTCCCTTTTGTTGCCCTTGTTTTTCATTGTTAATTGTAGTTATTAGTAGTTATTATTGTTGTCATTGATGTCGTTGTTAGATAGAACAGAGAGAAATGGAGAGAGGAGAGGAAGACAGAGAGGGGGAGAGAAAGACAGACCACCTGTGAAGCGACTCCCCTGCAGGTGGGGAGCCAGAGGCTGGATCCGGATGCTTACGCAGGTCCTTGCGCTTTGCACCACCTGCGCTTAACCCCGCTGCTGCGCTACCCTCCGACTCCCAACTCTGACTTTTTAATTTATTTTTATTTTATTGGTGAGAGAATTTGAGAGGGACTTTTCGTATCTCTTCTGTAGTGAATATTCTGTTCATATCCACTCCCCACTTTTTTTTTCAGGACTTGAATTTTTATTTAACATTGCATTCTAGTGTAGAAGAAGTTCTCTGACTTTTTAATGGGGTCATTTGCTTTTTTGTTGCTGGGTTTGCTGAGCTCTTTAAATATTTTGGTTATTAGCCTCTCGTCTGATGTATGGCATGTGAAGATCTAGCATTCTGTGAGGGGGGTCTCTTTGTTTGGGTGATGGTTTCTTTTGCTGTGCAGAAGCTTCTTAATCTGATATAGTCCCATTGGTTTAGGTTTATTTTTGTCTGAGTCTTCCTTGCAATTGGCTCTGTATCATCAAAGATGCTCTTGAGATTTAGATGGGAAAGAGTTCCAGCCCACTTGCATTCTAGCAAGCAGGCCCAGGTAAAACTAGTAGACGGAAGGGCCCCTTGGAATCTGCCTAAAATAGACTTCCTAGCATCTTCCAACATAAAAACCCCAAATCTCATATGCTATATTTTTTTACCTTTAGGTTCCTGATTATTAAAAAATTAGTTCTGCTTTATCTCTTAATCCTTTTCAGCCACCAAGTT
This sequence comes from Erinaceus europaeus, assembly GCF_950295315.1. NCBI lineage: Eukaryota > Metazoa > Chordata > Mammalia > Eulipotyphla > Erinaceidae > Erinaceus > Erinaceus europaeus. The sequence continues at coordinate 8,636,817 of NC_080166.1, read as the reverse complement.
GCAGATGCTACCATGACGCCAACCTGACTTCCCTGGGCAGATGACCTCAGCAGTGTGTCCTGGAGCTCCACCTCTTGAAAGCCCTGCCCCACTGGGGAAAAATAGAAACAGACTAGGAGTATGACCAACCTGTCAATGCCCATGTCCAGTAGAGAAGCAGGTAGGGATGCCGGGGTCTCGAACTGGGATCCTTACAACAGCCCTTATGCTTTTCACCATGTATGCTTAACCTGCTCTGCTATGGCCAGCCCCTTGGACAACTAATTTTTGACAACGGGCCCCAACACATTAAATGGAGAAAGGAGAATCTCTCCAACAAATGGTGTTGGGAAAATTAGCTTGAAACATGCAGAAGAATAAAACTGGACCATCAGAAATAACCATGCACAGAAGTCAACTCCAGCAGACCAAAGACAAGGACATTGGAACAGATACTGTAAGATACACAGAAAAATACTGGCAGCACATTTCATGATCTGTCTTCAACAATGTCTTCAAAGACTTGAGTAACTTGAGTACTGTAGCAAGGAGAACACCACACACACACACACACACACACACACACACACACACACACACACACACAGAGACTATATCAAACTAAACAGCTTCTGGACAACAAAAAGAATTCTGATCAAAGCAGGATACCCTACAGAATGGGAGAATGTCTGTATACATCCTACATCAGATAAAGGACTAATAGCAAAAATATATGAAGAACTCACTAAACTCAGCAACAAGACAAAGGATCCCATTACAAAGTGGGGAGAGGATATAGGCAGAATGTATACTACAGAATAAATCTAGAGAACCAGCAGACATGAAAAAAAAAATACTCGAAGTCACAGGTGATCGTAGAAATGCATATCAAAACAAGGAGATACCACTATGCACCTGTAAGAATGTCATACATCAGAAAGGGCAGAAACAGCAAATGTTCGTGAGAATCTGGGCACAAAGTAATCCTACACTGCTGGTGAGAATGCAAATTGGTCCAATGCCTATGGAAAACACTCTGGAATTTCCTTGGAACACTAGAAATGAATTTTCTCTATAACTCAACAATTTCTTTCCTGAGGATTTATCCAAGGATAAGCAAAACACCTATCTAAAAAAGATCTATGTACACCTATACTCATAACAGTATTATTTGCAATAGGTCAAACAGGAAGCAACCCAGATGCCCAATGTCAGATGAGTGATTAACAAAGTTGTGGTATATATGCATAAGGGACTCCTACTAAGCTGTTAATAATGAAGTTGTCTCCGTTGTGTCCTCTGGGATGGAACTTGATTGTACCATATTAAGTGAGTAAAGTAATAATGATAATAAAAAGGCAAATATGGATGTTCTCACTTATAGGTGAAACTTAAGAAATGAACAGACAGAAGGACAGAAAGGGGTAACTCAAAGTAAAGCTAAGACCAGGTGTGGCGTATTGCACTAGAGCAAAGGAGTCTGGGAAAGGGGGATTTGCGAGAGGATGGAGAGGACTTTGGGGTCCGTGCATGTTGATGGACAATGCGCCGAGCTGGAGACAAGAGTGTTTTGCAGACACCTATCACGGGGAGAAAAGAACTTGTACCGTCACATCAACACTGTACTAAAAACACGATAAATAATACTGACAGCAGGGTCCTATCCTGCACTCAGACCAGTTTGAACAGAATCTCAGGGTGGGGAAATAGATAAGCCAGCATGACAGTGCAAATTCAGTAAAGCTTCGGAATCACTAAAATGATAAAATGAGAGCTCCCTGTTTAGGAAACTCATGCTGGGACTTAGGCAGAAGGAAAGCTGATGCCAAGCAAAGGAGGAAGGCAGATAGGGTGAGTGGGAGACCCTGAAAGCAGGGCTGTAGCGCAGCGGGTTAAGCGCTAGTGGCACAAAGCACAAGGACCGGCATGAGGATTCCGGTTCGAACCCTGGCTCCCCACCTGCAGGGGAGTCGCTTCACAGGCGGTGAAGCAGGTCTGCAGGTGTCTGTCTTTCTCTCCCCCTCTCTGTCTTCCCCTCCTCTCTCCATTTCTCTCTGTCCTATCCAACAACGACAACAACAATAATAACTACAACAATAAAACAACAAGGGCAACAAAAGGGAATAAATAAATAAATAAAATAAATATTTAAAAAAAAAAAGATCCTGCCCAGAGCCAGTCCCTAGAAGAGCTAACACTGGCCTGCTCAGTGATTCTTTGACTATTTTTCTCCTCGTCAAGAAATGGGAGACATTTCCAAAAATCTTCATGTGGATATGTGGTGCTAACCCACAGAATGCATGAAAAACAAAGCCTTCTCAGAGTAAAACTCCCTTGACTAAGCCCCTAGGAGTTGAGGCTTTTCATTTGGGCTGGCCCCAGTGACATGTGGTGTAGATCCAGATATGTCCTGGGCCTTGTGATCACAGCCTTTCTTCTGAAAACAGTTGCTGACGATCTGTCACTTCTTTGTGTTAGAACTCAGCCTGTTTGAAAATGCGGGGTATCAGCTGCTGTTGCTGTAGGTCCATTTCTGTTTTCCAGCAGGTGGGTGTGTCTGTTTCTTTTCTTTCATCTCCATCCAGGCTTTCTTCTTTCAGGCACTTTCCGGTTTGTCAAGCCAAGTTATGCCTGTCATGTTGGAACCCAGCCCTGGGACACTCACCAACTTCTCTTTGTGTTAGTATCTCCTTGACTATGTTTCCATTCTTCCTTATCTTCCTAAAGCCTACCGCCCCATCACATGATCACCTACAAGTCCTCTTGTCTTTATTGTCAATTAACCTTATCTCCTTAGCTCCTATGTGTTTTTCCTTCATCTTCCCTCATGTTTTTTTTTTTTTTTCCCATGAATCATCTTAGCCGGTCCTTCTTTCTTCCCATTTATTCCTGCACCAAGCCATTTAATATCTCCCCCAAACTGAAAATTTTGATATCAGTAAAATGATAAAGATTTCAAATGCAGTCTAAGATTGGAAGCTTCTCTTTGCTAAGTACCTCTGAAAACAGTAATACTGTCATAAGGCTGTGAACATTTAGTTAGGTAATATGGAGATATGTCAAACAGTATGCTTATAACAAGGGATTACAGTACAGATTAGTCATTATTAACAGTATTATGTTTGTATGGAAACATTTCATCCCACAGTGCTTTCCCTTCCTTTTCTTGTGTTTATAGGTCCAGGAGAAGAGGGAGACTAGGATACAGAGCATTTATACATGTGACCCCAGTTTGGAAAGGGGCCTTGTGAGCCAGAAGGGGTGTCATCATCTGTGAGCATAGTGTCTGCGGCCTCCCACTAGGCAGAGACTTCTTGCAGGACCATGTCTCTTGTGGTCTCTGCACGAGTGTTCACATGTTTCCTTCTTTAAACACGAGTCATCCCCAGTGGCATTTGCTTGAAGGAAGGGTTATGGTTTCCTCGTGTTGTGTTAAAGCAGACTAATTTAGAATGTTGTAGGTAAGCTTACCCAGTGGGCATGTAAAACCGTCACTCTGTCGTGGGGCTTTTGTTAGGTCCTGGGTCTGGTGCCAACAGAGTTTCCCAGTCTCTAGATATGCTATTTCCATGGTGGCTTCTGTGTAAGATTGCTCTAGACTGAGGTCTTTCTAGACAGTGATCCCCTTGGCTCATTCATCTCTGGGACTCCAGAATGGGACTGGCGTAGCTGACTCACTTTTGAAGTTTCAAATTATAACATTAACATAAACACTGAGTACCTGTGAATCTATGATTGGTTTCATCTTACAAACCACTCTCTCACATTCGTTTGAAATTAAGTGTTCTCAAAGCAGTGTCATGTAGGCGAGCTCTACACTCCCACCCACCCATGAAACTGCTGTGTCCTACTTTACGTATGTGCTGCTAGGGCTCAATGCTGAGAACTTCTAACAGGCTTTAAAATGTACAGAGAGGGTGGGGGTAGATAGCATAATGGTTATGCAAAGAAACTCTCAAGCCTGGGTCTCCGAAGTCCCAGGTTCAATCCCCCGCACCACCATAAACCAGAGCTGAGCAGTGCTCTGGTGTTTCTCTCTGTGACTTTCTCTCTCTGCATCTCTCTAAAAAAAAAGAAAAAAATTACAGAGAGGAGTACAGATTGTCTACCAACTATTTCAGAGAATAAGGAAAATATTTATTTTCCCAGCTTTCATTGAGGTGTAATGGACATAAACTATTGTATAAGTTTGGGGGCCGGGCAGTAGCAGCTGGTTAAGCACACATGGCACTAAGCACAAGGACCGGCGTAAGGATTGTGGTTCGAGCCCCTGGCTCTCCACCTCCAGGGGGGTGGGTCGCTTCACAGGCGATGAAGCAGGTTAGCAAGTGTCTATCTTTCTCTCCCCCTCTCTGTTTTCCCCTCCTCTCTGGATTTCTCTCTGTCCTATCCAACAACGACAACAGCAATAAACAACAAGGGCAACAAAAGGGAAAACACAGTCTCCAGGAGCAGTGGATTCATAGTGCAGTCCCTTATAAGTTTAAAGTGTTCAGCATGATAATTTGGTGTCTCTCTATATTAAATGATTGCCACAGTAATGTTTGTTAATACCCTTAACATTTTTTATTATCTTTACTTATTGGATAGAGTCAGCCAGAAATCAACAGAGGAGAGGGTGATAGGGAGAGAGAAGGAAAGACACCTTCAGCACTCCTTCACCACTCACAAAGCTTTCCTCTGCAGGTGGGGACCAGGGACTCAAATCTAGGTCCTTACTGTAATATGTGCGTTCAACCAGGTATGCCACCACCTGGCTCTCCTCTCTCTGTTTTTTTTTTTTTAATTATTAAACTTTGTTTTTACCTCCCACAACGACATAATGATGTGTGTGTGTATGTGTGTGTGTGTGTGTGTGTGTGTGTACAGATCATTTAGGATATACATGCTTAGCAGCTTTCAGGAACATAGCACTGTATGTTGTCCATTAGGATTCTAGAACTTACTCATCTTGTAACAGAAGGTTTATACCTTTTGTTAAAAAACCTACGCATATCCCCCCACCTTGAGTCCTCGGCCAACACTAATCTGCTCTCTGTTTCTGTGAGTGGAGTTTTAGATCCCTCACATAAGTGAAATCATATGGTGTATGCCATATTTTATCAAATTTATCTCAGCATAATGCCCTCAATGTCCATCTATGTTGTGAATGGTAAAATATCCTCTTCATGACTATATACTATTCTATTATGATATGTATATACCATATATACCTTATCTACTCATCTGCAGATAAACATTCAGTTTGTTGGTCTGAATAATGCTACAATGAACATGGAATCATGGACATGTTTTCATGGTCCTGATTTCCTTTTTTTCTCTATCTAGGCCTAGATATAGAATTGCTACACCATTGTTTGCTATACCTATTGCTACATCTATTTTTAATTGTCTTGAAGAATCTCTACACTGTTTTTCATAGTACCCATACCAATTTCCATTCCCACCAACAGTGACTAAGACTTCCCTTTTTATCGTCAACACTCGTTATCTCTTAGCCTTTTGATGAGAGCAGTTCTACAGGTGTGAGGTGATGTGTCATTGTGGTTTTGACTTGCTTTACCTCACTGGCGAGTGGTGCTGAGTATCTTCTCACGTGTCTGTTAGTGATTTGTACATCTTCTTTGGAAAAATGACTATTAGACCTTCTGTTCATTCTTTTTTTTTCTTTTTTCCATCAGGGTTATCACTAAGTTCCAGCACTATGAATCCACCATTCTCAGTGATCATTTTTTCCTTTCTCTCTCTCTCTCTTTAAAATTTTTAAATGTTTTATTTATTTATTTATTTATTTATTTATTAATAAGAGAGATAGGAGGAGAGGGAGAAAGAGCCAGCTATCACTGTGGTACATGTGCTGCCGGGGACTGAACTCAGGATCTCATGCTTGAGAGTCCAGCATATTATCCACTGCGCCACTTCTTGGCCCATTCTATTTTTTATTTGACAGGACAGAGAGAAATTGAGAGGGGAGGGGAGGTAGGGATAGAAAGACAGACACCTGCAGACTTGCTTCATCATTCATGAAGTGTTCCCCCTGCAGGCGGGGTGGGGGCTCCCCCTTGGTCCTTGCACATGGTGCACTTAACCAGGCGTTCCACCACACAGCTCCCTTTCTGTTCATTTTTAATTGGAGTTTTTTCTTTCCTATTGAGTTGTATCAATGTCTTAGACATTTTTAGATACCCGTGCCTTATCAGCTAGATAGGATGCAAGTATTTTCTCATCTCCTGCAGGCTGCCCTTTTCATTTTGTTCATTGTTTATTTTGCCATGCAGAGGCACTTGGTGTAATATAATCTTTTTGTTGAAATAAACCCACACAAAATCAACCAACTAATATTTTACAAGGAACTCAAGAATACTGAGAACTACAAATTACAAAGAACAAATTACAAAGAACTCAAGAATACTGAGTAGTGTAAATATGCTTTTTTTCAATCAGTAGTGTTGGGAAAACTGGACATTCATAAGCAGAAGAAGAAAATTGAATCCCTGCCTTACACCATTCACAAGAATGAACTCAAAATTCATTAAAGACTTAAACAAAAGACCAGATATTATAAAACTCTTTGAAGAAACTGTAGGGAAGAAGTATCTTCCCAGGTGGTTTTTGCTTCCTAGGTGACTCTTTGATTATGATACATGAAACACAAGCAATAATAGCAAACAATAAAGGAGGAATAGATCTCTTAGAACTTGAGGTTATCTTCCAGAGTAGACAATATATATTTTCCTTTCTATTTTCTACTCCTTTTTTTTTCAAGTATTCCAGTTAAGCAGATAAAAATATGTCTCCAAACCCATCAATGTGCCAGTCAAACAAAATCCATCACCTCCCAAGGAAAGCACTATTTTTCTCTTCTTTGCTCTCCCAGATTCTCTTCATTTATCCTTGGGTTATATTTTCTTTTTTTTTTTTTAATTTATTTAAGAAAGGATTAATTAACAAAACCATAGGGGAGGAGGGGTACAACTCCACACAATTCCCACCACCCAATCTCCATATCCCACCCCCTCCCCTGATAGCTTTCCCATTCTCTATCCCTCTGGGAGCATGGACCCAGGGTCATTGTGGGTTGTAGAAGGTGGAAGGTCTGGCCTCTGTAATTGCTTCCCCGCTGAACATGGGCGTTGACTGGTCGGTCCATACTCCCAGTCTGCCTCTCTCTTTCCCTAGTAGGATGGGTCTAGATTTTCTATAAACTTCCTTTTACTTCATGCTGTGAAAACATCCCATTTACAATTTCCTTTCCTTATATATCACTGTGCTCTTGGCCATCCCTCCATGCCCCATCCCACTCGGTCCACCTCAGAATTCTCAAAACCTTATTGTTTGGGTTTTGATACAGACCAGATCTGTATCAAAGCAGTATCTGCTGTCATTTTAATTATTAAGATTGGATATTCTTGTTGCTCTTGGAGGTAGTGCAATGGATAAAATGTTGGACTCTCCAATGTGAGGTCTTGAGTTTGATCCCCAGCAGCACATGTGCAGAGTCATGCTGTGATTCTCTTGCTCTCTCTCTCTCTCTCTCTTTCTCTCCCTCTCTCTTAAATAAATATTTAAACAAGATGATTGTCTACCTCTTCAAGGCACTGATCTTATGTTTGCTGTAGAAGGGAGTACAGTAGTTTCCAAAAGGTACTACTCAACAAAAGCACATTGACTACCTATTGATTTTTCTCTTAGTTATACATCACAATTCTCCTGTTTGCCAAGTCCTGCTTCAAGCCAACATGGAATTATGTATGGCACCTGGGGACAAAGATGGCATGAAGAACAAAAACCTAGAGATAATCCTATAAGCTCATTCAGAACAAAGGTTTAATTATCTCTCTATCAGCTAAGCTTTTCATCGAAGCTGGGTTGTAATAAGTAGCAAATTGACGAGCTTCATACCCTCTGCTGACTTTGGTGAGTGTGAGTAACATAAGGATACAAGTCAGAGTGCAGGAAAGGACCCAGGTTCGAGCCCGTGGTCCCCACCTGCAGGGGGGAAATCTTCAAGAGTGTTGAAGCAGTGCTGCAGGTGTCTCTCTGTCTCCCTTTCTTTCTTTTTTTATATATTTATTTATTTTCCCTTTTGTTGCCCTTGTTTTTTCATTGTTGTTGTAGTTATTATTGTTGTTGATATCTTCATTGCTAGATAGGACAGAGAGCAATGGAGAGAGGAGGGGAAAACAGAGAGGGGGAAAGAAAGACAGACACCTGCAGACCTGCTTCACCACTTGTGAAGCGACTCCCCTGCAGGCGGGGAGCTGGGGTTCGAACCAGGATCCTCATGCCAGTCCTTGTGCTTTGCGCCACCTGCGCTTAACCCGCTGCGCTACAGCCCAACTCCCGATGTTTGGAATTTCTGCATATGAAACTAAGAGCAGAACTAGCCTGAGAGTGTTACTTTCTTTCTGTCTACTTCCTACTTCTCATTATTTATTTACTTATTTATTTATTTATTTTTAATATTTATTTATTGGATTGAGGCAGCCAGAAATCAAGAGGGGAGGGAGTGATAGAGAGGGAGAGAGATAGAGAGACACCCACAGTACTGCTTCACTTCTTGCAAAGCTTTCCCTCTGCAGGTAGGGAACTGCATGGGGGCTCAAACCCAGGTCCTTGAACATTGTAATACATGTGCTCAACCAGTTGCGCCACCACCTGGCCCCATACTTCTCATTATTTATCAACAAAAAGGTTAAGAAATGTTGTACCGGGAGAAGAGACGGAGATGGTGGGTATCAGTGGAGAAGGAAAAGAAGGAGGGTGTGGTCTCTTACTGTCTAAATGGGCAGGTTCTTTCTCCTCTGTCCTGTTCCCTTACTACCTCTTCAATCCACCCCACAGTGTCATCCCCTTACACACACACACACACACACACACACACACACACACACACACACACACATTCAACAACCAGAGCAAGTTGTAAGACTTCTTAGCATGATGGAAAGTCATTAGTGAAAAACAAAAAAAAAGAAAGAAAGAAAGGAAGGAAGAAAGAGAGAGAGAGAAGGAAAAAAGGAAGAAAGAAAGAAAAAGAAAGAAAGAAAGAAAGAAAGAAAGAAAGAAAGAAAGAAAGAAAGAAAGAAGGAAAGGATATTCACACGGGAGCCCTAGAGTTGGGTGTGAGCACAAAGGGTTAAGTCACATGGCACCAAACCACAATGGCCAGTCTCTGCCTCTCTGTCTGCACGCCTGCCCTCCTCCAGGTAGGGACATGGAAAGAGGAAGAGAGAGGAAGAGAGAGAAACCAGAAACAGAAGTGGCTTTATAGGATAAAACCGGAAGTGGATAGTCGGAAACGGAAATGGCTAGGAAAGGGGATGGAGAAAGGAAAAAGGCATGCTGGGAGCTTCCTTAGCAACTGTTGCTATGGTTTCAACTGGTGGGATTAATGTTACCCTGCAGGCAGGGTGGGTCTCGAGGTAGAAAGAAGACAGATCAGGCAAAACAATGATTATGTAAATAGGCCATAGTGTCAGCAGTGGAGGATGGAGCACGGGGGCTGCCCTTCCAGAATGGAAAGGAACTGACTGGGGTTGGGCAGTGGCACACCCAGTTAAGTTCACAGAGTACTAAGTGCTAAGGATCTGTGTTTAAGCCCCAGTTCCCCACCTGAGGGGGGGGTGGTGTCGATTCACAAGTTGTGAAGGAGGTCTGCCTGTCTTTCTTTCTTTCTTTCTTTCTTTCTTTCTTTCTTTCTTTCTTTCTTTCTTTCTTTCTTTCACCTCTGGCTTCTGGTGAGAACGGGGTTTGAACCTGAAGCCCTTCTGCCTCAGAGGCTATGTGCAGAGCCACTACACTAGGTTAGCACTCTGCAGTGCTGACACTCTCCCTATCTCCCCTTCCTCTCTCAATTTATCTCTGTCCTATTTAATAAAAATGGGAGAAAAAAAACCCACCAAATAAACATGGCTGCCAGGTGCAGAGGATTTGTAGTGCAGGCACCAAGGCCCAGTGATAACCCTGGAGGCAAAGAAAGAAAGAGAGAGAGAGAGAAAGAAAACTTATGAATGATAAAGTCTGCTTCCTAGAAGTTTTCTGAGTCTATCCACCTTTCTCCATCTCTACCATCACTCCACCCCCACTTGTGGGTCTTTATTTAAAATATTTAATAATTTATATGGCAGATAAGGATGGAAACTGACTATAAATAACCAGAATAGGAGGGCTGGGTGGTGGCTCACTTGGCTAAACACAAACACTACCAAGTACAAGGATCTGGGTTTGAGCCCCTGCTCCCCATCTGCGGGGTGTCTGCTTCACGACTGGTGAAGCAGGTCTGTATCTGTATTTCCCTCTATCTCCTCATCCTCTATCATTTTCTCTCTGTCTTACCTCATAAAAATCAGAAATAAAGAAAAAACGGAATAGTTGTACTGGTGAACCTTTCTCTTTGGAATCTAAGGTCCAGTTTCCCTTGGCCTGGGTCCTGTAAGAGCCTTCTAAGTACACCCTCCAACCAAACCTACTTCATACAATATAGTCAGAGTGACTTTTTATAAAAAGTGTAAATCTCATTCTGCCATCTCTCTTTGCTTCTTAAAATCGTTTCATGGCCTACTATCATTATGACAAAGAGAACCAACCGTCTTTATTTTAGTTGTTGCTGGGGCTTGTACCACACCAGGCTGACTTTTTCAGATAGAGAGATGCAGACGGAAAGGAATCACAGTACTGAAGTGTCCCTCAGTACAAGGACTGGGCTCAAACTTGGAAAGAGAACCTCCTTAACGTAGCCTTTGACGGGGGCAAGGGAAAGGTGCACCTGCGTTAGCGTACGCTTTGCCATGTGCCAAGGACCGGGATTCAGGTCCCAGTCCCTACCCGCAGGGAGGAAGACTCACGGCTGCTGGGATTGGTGAATTTTTTTGTGCAGGCACTGAGCCCCTGCAATCATTAGTGTGGCAATTAAACAACAAACAACAACACAATATAGCCTTTAAAGTCTTGCCTAACTAGACTTTATCTGCTTGTAGTAAATTGTTTTCCACATAAAGCAATATGGTTCATAGAAATGGAGACTGCATTAAAATATTTATTTATTTATTGCATAAAGAGAGAAATCCAGAGAGAAGAGGAGATAAGGAAGAAATAGAAATGTCTACAGTACTGCCTCAATGCTAGTGAAGTTTCCCCCTGAAAGTGAGGCCTGGGGACTTGAACTTGGGGTCCTTGCTCATTGTAGCACTCAGCCAGGTGCACCACTGCCTGGCTCCAGGACTAAGTTTGCTTTAGTCCTCACAATTGTTTCCTTAGTGACTGTGCGGAGGTAGTCCTTGACACAAAGTAGTTCATTAAATTTTTTTTGACTTTACACTTGTTTTAAGAAAGGAGTAGGAGGAGAAGGAGAACAAAAGGAGGGAGAAGAAGAAGAAGAAGAAGAAGAAGAAGAAGAAGAAGAAGAAGAAGAAGAAGAAGAAGAAGAAGAAGAAGAAGAAGGAGAAGAAAGAGAGAGAGGGAGAGAGAGAGAGGGAGAGAGAGAGAGAGAGAGGGAGAGAGAGAGAGGGAGAGAGAGAGAGAGAGAGAGAGAGAGAGAGGGCCTTAATATTGTTCAGCTTAATATTGTTCAGCTGTGGCTTATGGTAGTGATGGGGATTGAACCTGTGATTTCTGAGCCTCAGGCATGAATATCTTTTGCATAATCATTTTGCTGTCCCCACAGCTCTAAATTAATTAGCTAATTAATTAATTTTACCACAGAATTAGAGCATAGTTTAGCTACGGCTTATGGTGGTGCTGGGGTTTGAAACTGGGACCTTTGGTGGCTCAGGCATAAAAGTCTTTTTGCACAACCATTATCTTATCTCCCCAGCCCGAATATTTTTTGAATGAACACACAAGTCACGAAACCATTCCAGACTTTTCTAGCATGTACTGTGATATTCAGTCCCAGATTTTTCTGGCATATATATGAATGTATATATGCATGTATGCATATGTATGCATGTGCATATTTAAATTTCCTACTTTATTTTAGTAAATCACTGGGACTTTGTCATTCCCTGCCAATTCCTTCAGATAGAAAGAGAGACAATGTTAGAGATACCACATCATTGGAGCTTCCCACAGAGTGGTGGAGACTGGATTTGAACATGGGTACAGTGCATAAAAAAGCAGACACCCTTCTGGGTTAATTATTTTGCTGAGAGAAAGAGAGAGACACAGAGAGAAAGACAGAGACCCCATGTCAGGGTTATCTCTGGGGCTTCATAGCTGCATGATTCCTGTGGACTCTCTTCTCTCTTATTGTTTGTATGTCTGTCTCTGAAAGATAAGAGAGGGGAAAAGGCACAAAGAGAAGGAGTTTCCGCAGCACTTCCCCATTCTTTTTGAAGCTACTCTTTTACATGGAGCTTTCATCTGATGACTAGGGTTCAAACCAGGTTCCTCATGGATGGTAAAGTGTGTGCTTTACTGGGTGAACCATCTCTTGGCCCAGAATATGTTTTTAATAAACTGCGTCATAGAAGATCATTATCCACATTTTATATAATGTTGGACAGCAGTGATCTCCTGGTGGTGGAAGTGAGACATCGGGGAGCTATTACATTTCTTTTATTGTCCCTCTGTCCTAGCCTTCCTGCCTGAATCTAAACAGTCGTGTGACACAGTGTTCTGATTCCCAAGTAACTCTCCCAATTGTCCCCTAACTATGCTTTGGTCTATGTCTCATTATTTATTACACTTTCTTCCAGTCTAGTCCCTCTACTTTTACTCTTATTCTTCAGTTTATTTACTGCAAAGCTGCTAACTCTTTTCTTTCTTTTTTAGATAAGTCAAATCTAGCCATGTTATTCTCTTGCCTTAAAATACTTTAATGTACCCCTCAGTGGATTTATTTATTAATTTATTTATTTTACCACATCTCTGCTCAGCTCTGGGTTATGGTGGTGTGGGTGATTAAACCTGGGATGTTGGAGCCTCAAGCATGAGAGTCTGTTTGTATAACCATTATGCCCTCTCCCCTATCCAATGGATCAAAATTTAAGAAGACATATAAACACCTTCATAATTTTGGACCTGTCGACTACTTAATAAATAGTTACTGACTGAGGGTGGAAGGTGGTGCAGTACAAAGAGTGCTGGATTCCCAAGCATAAGAACTTGAGTTTTATTTCCATAGTGCAGGAGCCAGAGTGATGCTTTTAAACAGATACATTCGACTGGATAAAGTTATTAATCACCTGCTACATGCCAAGATATCTACTAGTAAGCAGTTGTATCAGATTGAATTATTATTTATCTATTATGGTCCCCTTATTGAAAACACTATCTCATAATAATTCCTCCTCTTGGAATAACTGTGCAGAAGTACTATAATATATCTACTTCCTAGAACCTGTTACACTATCATAATTTTGGGGGGGTTACAACTGATGTACCCCGTCCATTCATCACTTCTATCCACACCCATTTGAAAAATTCCTATTTATTATATATATATTTGTTCCCTTTTGTTGCCCTTGTTATTTTATTGTTGTAGCTATTGATGTTGTCGTCTTTGGACAGGACAGAGAGAAATGGAAAGAGGAGGGGAAGACAGGAGGAGAGAAAGATAGACACCTGCAGACCTGCTTCACTGCCTGTGAAGCGACTCCCCTGCAGGCGGGAAGCTGGGGGCTCAAACCAGGATCCTTATGCCAGTCCTTGCACTTTGCACCACATGCACTTAACCCAATGTGCTACCGCCTGACTGCCTCCTATTTATTTTTGCAAGACTTTATTAAAACATTATTTTTATTGAGGCATCCCACCCCCAGGATAATTTATTCTTTTTTTAATGTTTATTATCTATCTGGCTACTCTTTTTATGCTTCTTTATCTTTATCCTTCTCCAAAATAGTCTAAACTCCATGATATATATATATATATTGGTCACTACTTACTCTCCAGAGAATAGAATATTACCTACTAAGTGGGGAATAATGCTTGTTGATTGAGAATATATTCCCTTGGAGGGTGGTACCTAAGAACATATGGTAAACAGCATGAGTCCTTCTGTGGTAAACACATTTTAAGAAACCGTAACTTAGTGTAGTAATTTCTTGGTATACTTAAGTCTTGGTACATTTTAAAATATAGATTTTCTTATTATTTAATGTCCTTTTGAAAAATTGTCTCCAACTGTAAACTGAACCCTTGTATCATTTTGTATGACAATTAGTGTACGTAACTTGAATAATATATATATACCAACTATGACCAATTTCAAAAGCAAATATTTTTACTTGATCCTTTCCTATTTTGATCATGATAGAATTTTTAGCATGGCCTGGTAAGGCAAAAGTTAAACTCACCCTTCCTAGTATATACCAGATTTATTCCTATTTATTCCCTTTTCAATCAATGTTTGAGCTCGGTTTGAGTCATCTCTTGGTTAGTCTTGAGTATAAGATCAATATTAACTACTTATAGCAGTAGACTTTGGTTAGAGTTCTCTAGGATATGAGAAATCCTAGTTGATGATTATTTGTGCTCTATCTACACAGGTCTTGTCAATGCAATCATACTTTTTAAGTTTTCCTTCGTGCCCAGCACTCCAGCAAGGTAAAATTATCTCTGTTATATCCATGATTTTAATTCCTAGGTCTAATATATACTTGGGTGAATAATTAAAACAAACATTTTTATGATAATTTTATTTAGTATTTAAAACTGTTTATTATTTATTTTGTTTGATAAGGCAGAGAGAATTGAGAAGGGAAAGTGAGATAAAGGGAAAAGAGAGAGAGACACCTGCAGCACTGCTTCACTGCTTGTGAAGCTTCCACCCTGCAGGGGGGGGACAGGGGGCTTGAACCTGGGTCTATGTGAGTGGTAATATGTGTGTGTACCCAACTGGGTACATCACTGCCTAGTCCCTTCGTTTTGAATATTTATTTATTTGGTAAAAGAACCAGAACATCACTGTGGCAATAGGATTCTGGGGGTAGAACTTGGGACCTCATCTTAAGAGTCCAACACTTTATCCAATGCACCACCTCTCAGTCTGATTGATGAATAATTTCTGAATAAAATTAGCATACAGTTAAAAATACTGAGTCTCTTGGAAAGTCTGGAGAAAAAAAAGTAGGGACAACAATATTGATTATTTCCTTACTACCAAACTTTATGTTCACATTTTACACATTATACATTCTATTTACTTATTCTTTTATATTTTTGTGTTTTCTCTAGGAATTCACACCTACATGATTTCATCATTCCTGAGAAGCTCTTTTTTCTTTCTTTGTTTTGGTGAGTTTTTATGTAATCTTAAAAAAATTTATAAGAAGGAAACATTGACTAAACCATAGGATAAGAGGGGTACAACTTCACACAATTCCCACCACCAGGACTATGTCTCCCATCCCCTCCCCTGATAGCTTTCCTATTCTTCAGAGATCAGACGAGATTGGGCATGTTCAGTGTGGGATGGCCGTAGACAGCTTTCCTATTCTTTATCCAACTGGGAGTATGGACCCAGGGCCATTGTGGGTTGCAGGAGGTTGAAGGTCTGGCTTCTGTAATTGCTTCTCCACTGAACATGGGTGTTGATAGGTCGATCCATATTCCCAGTCTGTTTCTCTCTTTCCCTAGTGGGGAAGGGCTCTGGGAAAGCGGAGCTCCAGGACACATTGGTGGGGTTGTCTGTCCAGGGAAGTCTGGTCAGCATCTGGAACCTGGTGGCTGAAAAGAGAGTTAACATACAAAGCCAAACAAATTGATGACCAATCATGGACCTCTTTTTTCTTTTTAATAGAACTTTAGAAACGGGGGGGGGGGGGGGTCACCAGTGTGTCCTGGAACTCTGCTTCCCCAGAACCCCACCCTACTAAGGAAAGAGAGAGGCAGGCTGGGAGTATGAATCGACCTGTCAACACCCATGTTCAGCGGGGAAGCAATTACAGAAGCCAGACCTTCCACCTTCTGCATCCCACAGTGACCCTGGGTCCATGCTCCCAGAGGGATAAAGAATAGGAAAGCTATCAGGGGAGGGGATGGGATACAGAGTTCCGGTGGTGGGAATTGTGTGGAGTTGTACCCCTCATATCCTATGGTCTTGTCAATTTTTCCTTTTTATAAACAAAAAAATTAACTAAAAAAAAAGAAATGGGGAGGAGTGGTGGAGGAGACACAGACATCATAGCATCATTCCCTGCTCATGAAGCCTCTCTTGTTCCTTGTATGTGTTCCCATGTGGTGGCCAGAAGTGGGGCCCTGGGTCTTTGAGCATGATAAGTGTGCAGTCTTCTGGATGACCTATGTCCCCCCAGCCTCCACTCTTAATTTTAAAGAGCACTTTGAGATAAATGTGCTTCTTTGACTTCAGTTATTAATTTTTTTTTAATTGGGGTCTTGTGTATGAACAGTATCACAGCTTCAGGCTGCTTTTGGATTTTCACTCAGATAGGGAAACAGGCTGATACAGAGAGACAGAGACATGGACAGATTTTCCAGCATGGAAGCTTCTTCACGTGCGGTACCATGACCAGAACCCGGGCCTGCACTTTATGTAGTGAGCTATCTCTTCAACCTGTATTTCTATTCATTCCTTATTTGTCACTTGCAGAGTTAAGTAGCATAACAAGATCCACATAAACAGTATCAATTTGCTTCTACTTCTGTACTGATGCCGCTGTCTCTCCTGACAGATACAGGTCTTCAAAAGTACCTTTCGTTCTTACGGAGAATGTCCAGGGCTGTCCAATATGGACTTGTGAAAATAGCTGCTGTGTTTATCACTATCTTCCCACTTGCCATGCTATGTCTTCCATCTTCTTCCTCTCTTGGACTTTGTGGATGCTTCCGCCTGCTGGTGTCTGCAAGGCTTGGGCTGTGCAATTCTCTGTGGTGCTGAGAAAGCTCATTGTCACATCTCCACAGATGTGACCATGTCACGAATCTGGGAGAAAACAACTTGGTGGCCAGATTATTATTTTTTCTCCAGCAGAGGACAAAACATCTGGAAGGAAGGGCTGATGTGTCTGGGAC
This sequence comes from Erinaceus europaeus, assembly GCF_950295315.1. Lineage (NCBI taxonomy): Eukaryota > Metazoa > Chordata > Mammalia > Eulipotyphla > Erinaceidae > Erinaceus > Erinaceus europaeus. Next base: position 8,619,861 of record NC_080166.1, on the reverse strand, counting down.
ACTCATCCGATGTGATAGGCTCTTAGATGTGGTCTGGAAATTGGAGGCCTGGGAATCTCTGCTGTGCCGTCAGTGGAGGGAGTGCAGTTGAAGCTTCATACTAGACAGCTTGCTTTTTGCTTACGTTTAACTGATAAGCGTGTTTGCTGTTAAGGTAAATTTTCCAATCCCATGGATAGGAAGTAAGTGGGTTGAGACCTGAGGGGAAAACCCTTCAGAGGACAAGCAGTGTGTCCTTTACAGAGACCCACTTAGACTGAACTAGGGGGAAGTATAACAGGAGCTTAAAAATTAGCTTGATCCAGAAGTTGAAAAACAAGATCAGAAGAGCAAACACAAGTAGAACCTGAATTGGAATTGGCATATTGCACCAAAGTAAAAGACTCTGGGGGGCGGGGGAGAATACAGGTCCTTCAGAGGACCTAGAGGGGGTTGTATTGTTATATGGAACACTGAGAAATGTTATGCATGTACAAACTATTGTATTTACTGTCGAATGTAAAACATTAATTCCCCAGTAAAGAAATAAAAAAAATTAGCCTGATCAAATATGAATGGACATGGACCCTGGGTCAGATCAATGGGGTTTACAGTTAACAGTATTTATAAACTTTTTCCATATTTGGGAGCTGCTTTTTGCCCAGATCTAGCTTTCTAGTCCTATTCCCAACTTTGCCACTATCTTCCCAGACAACAGTTTTAGCCCACCTGCACATTAGCTGTCAGGCTCAGGCAAAAACTGGTAAAGTCATGGGCCTCCTGGAATATACCTAAAATAGACTTCCCTGTGCAGATGACCTCACCAATGTGTCTTAGAACCACATCCCCAGAGCTCTACACCATGAGGAAAGATAGAAACAGACTGGGAGTATGGATTGACTTGTCAATGCCCATGTCCAGCAGAGAAGCAATTACAGAAGCCAGACCTCCCACCTTCTATACCCTGTAGAGACCTTTGGTCTATATTCCTAGAGGAACAAAGAATAGAAAAACTTCCAGTGGAGGGGAGGGGATATGGAACTTTGGTGGTGGGAGTTGTGTGAACTCTTGTACCACAATCTTGTTGATCATTATTGAGTCACTAATAAAAAATTTAAAAATTAGCCTGGTAAATATTGTTATTTTTTTTCTTCTTTACCTTTGAGAGAGGAAGAATTGTCTTTGTGCCAACAGTCTCAGGGGCTGTGGTGTATTTCTGGTTTATGTCTGGATGTACACTTGAAAGGAACCCCAGAAGTTTAAATTGATGTGCAAGATGCAAGGCAGAGAACTGTTCAGGATAAACAGATCACAATACAAGGAGACACTAAGAGAAATAAAACATGAGCAGGGACTATAGGTTGTAAGAGCAGGGAAAATAATTGAGAGGACAAGAGAAAAGTGATAGTAATAGGAGCGGCTGTTAGGATGTTCTCAAATATATTTATGGAAAAAAGAGGATCTGTAAGATATTTACTATCTTTGAAAAAATCCCAGTAAAAATTTAAGATATGTTTCAGTGTAGCTTTGGGTTTTTGGATTTATGTTTCTGTTGGATATAGCATTGATCGAAGACTGGCCGTGAGACTGGTTCAGCTTCGTGTTACCATCCTATGGAAAGCCAAAATGAAGTCATGAAACCACTGGCAAACAGTGATGGATTGTGAGCTACAGACAATATGTGCTTCCAGAAACCAGATAGACAAAGAAACCAGACAAAGCAGGAGTCAATATGGGCTGAGGTTTCTGGTAAAGATTTCAAAGAGTTCTGTGAAACATAATAAAGAACTGGATCTCACAAATATATAGAAACTGAATAGTTGGAGAGAATAATGGACATTTTAGCCAGTGAAAATATACCTAAGCAAAGATAGGAAGAATGAACTTTGTGTTTGGGATGGGGAAGGGGTAGTCAGGGACTCAGCATTAAGGGAAGGACAAAAAAAAGTAAAGAGAAGTGATCAGGAATTAGAATCTACCACTAAGAAGAGCCAATTTTTGTAGGGCTTTAGAAGGTAGAACAGGAAATTACTTCTAATTTACAAAGGAACATAGGTAATCTCTATGGTGTACTGAAAACTAGAGTTTAGAAAGATCCACCTTAAGGAAGCAATTGGAATAAGGAAGCCTGGAGAATTTTTCTCTTAATTTAATGTGAGGCATTTAGCTTTTCATTTTGGTGGAAAGGGAATGGTGAAAGGATGAACCATAGAACATGTAATTGTCTAAATATTTAGGGCATATGTGAGACTGTGTGGTTGAATTCAGATATGATCATAATTTTTCTGGTTAAGAGGTTTTGGAAAATTATTCATTTTTTTATTTGTGAATCTTTTCACTTATTCCAGAAATATTTGTTGATTACCTATTTTGTTCAGGGATAAAACATTGAAAATTCCTTGACTTTATGGTGATTATATTCAAGTGAAGCAGAAACAAAACTATGAACAATATGAATATATAGCACATTAGTCGGCAATTAAATTGACTAACAGAAAATACAAGAGAAAGATGATGTGTTGCAGGCAGGTGACTAGATGGTGTGAACACATGAGGGAAGGGGCATAGGAAAAGGAACTAGATGTTAAGGGAAATTTCCCTAAGAAATTCAAGCCCATTGTGTCTATGGGATGAGAAGCGTGGTAATGTGATTTGGGAAGCCAAGTAGAGCTGTTGGAATTGAAGCTTTAGCTCGTGGGAATTCTTTAAAGAGCAGGAATTGAAAACCTGAGGTCTAACCCTTGAGCCTGCTCATGCTTTAGGAGAATTTTTTGAGAAGAGGAAGATAACCCAGGGAGAGAGGAATAGTTTCCAGGTAACCCTCCCGGTCACATTCCTAGATGAAAATTGATAGAAGGGGTTTGAGAAAGGAAGGGAGGGAAGTCAGGAAAGGTGGAAAAGGAAGAGAGCTTGCTTAAAAAATTTTTTAAAAAATATTTATTCATTTATTTATTTATTTTCCCTTTTGTTGCCCTTGTTTTAGTTATTATTGTTGTTGTTATTGATGTCGTCGTTGTTGGATAGGACAGAGAGAAATGGAGAGAAGAGGGGAAGACAGAGAGGGGGAGAGAAAGAGAGACACCTGCAGACCTGCTTCACTGCCTGTGAAGCGACTCCCCTGCAGGTGGGGAGCCGGGGCTCAAACTGGGGTCCTTACGTGGGTCCTTGTGTTTCGCCCCATGTGCGCTTCACCTGCTGCGCTACCACCTGACTCCCGAGAACTTGCTTCTTTATAATGTTTTCCCTGTAACAAGCAGAAGGTATAACTGTCTTCTTATACACACAGTTTAAAAAATTTATTAGTGATTTAATAATGATTAACAAGACTGTAAGGTAACAGGGGTACACAGTTTCCACCACCAGAGTCCCATCTCGTCCACTGGAAGCTTCCCTACTCTTTATCTCTCTCTGGGCGTATAGACCAACATTATTTATGGTGTACAAAAGGTGGGAATTCTGGCTTCTGTAATTGCTTCTTCTCTGGACATGAACATTGGCAGGTCAATCCATACCCCCAGCCCGTGTCTATCTTTCTCTAGTTGCGTAGGACTCTGGAGAGGTGAGGTTCCAAAACGAATTGGTGATATCTTCTGCTTGGAGAGGTCAGGGTGGTGTCATGGTAACATTTGCAACTTGATGGCTGAAAGACAGTAAGACAGAAAGCAAATTGTTTAATAAACAAAAATCCAAAGGTAGGAACAGAGCAAATGAAACTAGAGGGCTTTGTTATATACAGTTTTAATCATCCTCTGGCAATGTCTCAAGACAATTTCTCTAAATATCCAAGAGACAGCTGACTGAAAAGGTAATGGGCCATTTTGTTGCCTAGAAATTGAAATTTAATAAAATCAATTTTTCTATTAACTACAAAACAAACTGTTAAGCTTATAATGTCCCAAATAATAAGTACCTTATGACATTATTAGAAGAGTTTATTTTACCACAAATATGTCTAAGCAAACCCCCTGTGAAGCTGTCATAATTTGACCCACTTTGCCATTGGCCCTGGTCTTGAGTCTTACAGTCTAGAATGAAAAGCACCCATGTGGGAGACATGAAGCTTCTTTAAGACAGGGGAAACCCAGCCTGAAAATAGCAAACACGAAACAAAATATAAATAAATCCGTGACTGATACTCTGGGTCTGAAGGAAATGGCTTCCCGGTTAGGCAATGACTTCTCATAATTTCACAAGGCAATGTTACTAATCCTTTCCTATGAAGTCAAGACGGCTAATGGACTTGTTATTTGTTTCCTCTGCATTAGGATCTTGCTTTTTAATTTAAATGATTCCTACAACAAACAATAAAGAATGCTCTAGGTCACTGAGGGATCGAATTATGAGTATTAGCCTACGAGTTGTAGAGACATCCTTTGAAGACATTTTTATATGAACTTGCAGGCTGGGATGAGAACACTAGTGACAGAATAGAAACAGAAGTTAGAGACTTTAAATGATTGCGACTTACATTTCACATAGAGAACTTAAATACGAATAGTAATGACTTCTTGAAAATCAGTATGCAGTAGACAGCATGGAAATTTAATATGAAAAAAAAGAGAGAATAGCATTTAATAGCAGTCAAAAAAATCTCCAAAACATTAATTAAAAATTAACTGACTATCTCTTTTTGTCCTATTTATTAAGTCCTAGGGGGATCCCAACAAACACAAGTGATGGCAGTGACTGCAGCACAATTCTCTTATTTTGGGAGACCAAAGATACTTATTTCTACCCTTAGGTTGTATGTCCTTGAGTATTGGAAAGGTGCATTCCAGAACCCAAGCTGCGTACGACAGTATTATTCTTGGTTTACAAGCTCAGATTTTTGTGGGGTTTTTTTTTGTTTGTTTGTTTAAATCTTTTAAAAGTATATTTATTTATTGGATAGGGACATCCAGAAATCGAGAGGGAAGGGGGGATAGAAAGGAAGAGAGACAGGGACACCTGCAGCCCTGCTTCACCACTCACCAAGCTTGTGGGGACTAGGGACTCGAACCTGGGTCTTTGTGCATTGTAACATGTGCGTTCAGCCAGTTGCTCCACCACCTGGTCCCCAAGCTCCGATCTTTCTTTCTTCCTTCCTTCCTTCCTTCCTTCCTTCTTTTCTCCCTTTTGATGTTTTTAATATCTTTATTTTATTTGATATCCAGAAATCAAGAGGGAAGGGGATGATAGAGAGGGAGAGAAATAGAGAGACACCTGCAATACTGCTTCACCACTTGCAAAGCTTTCCCCCTGTAGGTGGGGACCAGGGGCTCAAACCTGGGTTCTTGTGCACTGTAACATGTGTGCTCAACCAGATGTGCTACCACCCGGCCCCAACTCAGATTTTTCTATTGGAAGTGAATATCTCCTTTCTAATGTCCCCTCTGATTTTTTTTCTCTGAGTTTAGGAATAAAAGAGAGTAAATATTTTTCATTTTGAAGGGTTTTCCCCCCTTTAGATTAAACACAATATTACCATTCTTCAACTAACAGTGGTAAATGTTTTGAAGACAATAGCATGTTTCTTATTTTAATTGCCTTTTTGGGGTCAGATTGTGTATTTATGTTACAAAAAATGATTTTTTAAGTGGGACAGAAGCTGAGAAATAAGAACTGAAAGGAGATATACTAAGTAGAACTTGGACAGGACTTTTTTTTTTTTCCCTTAAACCAGACCCCCTGCTCAACTCTGGCTTTCAGTAGTGGTGAGGATTGAACCTGGGATATTGGAGCCTCAGGCATGAAGTCTCTTGCATACCCACTATACTGTCTCTCAGCTTTGGTTATGTATTTCATTTTTATGGTGATAAATGGATGTTACTTTCATTAAATATGTAGAAGTATTAGTATTCATAGCAACCAATAAAATCTCAGTATAATATATAAAGTAGCTTAAATATTGTCCTGGTTATAAAGTTCAGTGCCCCTGTCATTGATAAGTAGAACAAAGCAAAAATCAGAGAAACAACAGTTTAACTGAGTTTCATAATCCTTCCTCCATAGGATCATGCAGAATATATCAAACACCTCTCCTCTTCGCCTTACCATAAAAATCCAAGGGCAAAGAAGTATTTTTACAGAAGTGGTTCATTCATATTTGAAGTCGGTGAGATTGATGGTACATTCATATTTCTCTCTTTGTTGATGTGACTACAAAGATGCTTCACTGTGTGGCTTAGTCTGGTCAAAACAGGGCAAAGTTGGCATCATGATTCAAGAAAAAGCATGTGCAGTGTATAATACTAGTATTGAGATACACTTTGAAAGTCTCAGGGGAAAAACTTTATACATATTCTAATATATCACACATCTTTACATATTATTAACATCTTAAAAAGCCGAACATAAAATAAAATGTGTCAAGGCCAACATTATGTCATGAGAAGCAGAAAAGAGAAGGAGCAGATATTACAATGGTTTTTATATGCTTTACCAAAATTCTAAAAAAAAAAAACCCCAAAACAATACAAACAAACAAACAATAAATGTAGACTATGGCTTGCAGCCATAGGCATAAGAGAATATAAATTAATTTGGAAGCAGGTGTTTCCATGGTTGTGAGAAAAGGCAATGCCAACTGAGAATTTCCATAGCCTTAAAAGAGCAGGCTATGGTTATGCTTACAACAGGCAAGAAATAAGATCACAGTGTTGGAACATATTCCTCACTTTCTGAAACAAAACCTGGAGCCATAAATGCTGCAGCTGGAAGAGTTTTGTAGAAGTTTTGATCTTGGTGGGTGAATCCAGCATGAACATCTTTAACTCAGATACATAAATTGCAGTAAAATCCATATCCATAAGGTATTTTCTATTCCCAGCTGTGAAGTTTCTCTTCTTTCTTTCCCCTCCAAACAGAAATAAACAAAGACCAAGAATTATTGTATTTGTTAAACATCAATTTGTCATTTCTTGGAGCAAGTCATGTTGCAAACCAGGAATGCTTAAGCTAGCCATGTATAGTTTTGGTGTTATTACATTTCATACTCACTGGCACAGACTCTCATTTCATTGGTGAGCTGTGTTGAAAAATAACGTCTATGCTTCATTGGGCAATATTTTCCTCTGATAAGAGTTTTTCCACTTGATCACAGATTCCATCTACTAGTTTTCTTCCACCTAGTTCTAGCAGTTCCCCATCCCTACCTTATTTTTATTTTAGGGCAAGGAAAAAGATCTGACATAGAATTCAGTTGTCATTTTATTCTCAGGATTTAACCAGACAACTGTGACATCTTTTCTACTCTCCATAGAACCTGGGCATGTTGTGGAATACATGTATATAAATTAAGAATAAAGAAAAAAACATGCTTGATTGTGTGTGTGTATGCATGCAAATACGTGTGTAAGTATTTTATGGTATCCAGGGATTCACTGCTATGGGCTGATTTTTTTTTTTTTCAATTAGAAAGTTGGAGACAGAGAGACACGTAAGGAGGGAGAGACACCTCAAGAGTGAAGCTTCCCACAGTGCCAGTGCAGTGAGACCCAGGCTGAACTTGACTGATGCCTATGGCAAAACAAGTACCTTCCCAGGTGAGCTGTCTTGCTGGCCCCATTTGCTTGATTGTTAAGAGGGCTGCTATTTCGTTCCTTTGATGTCATAATTATTATTATGCAGACACATCTAATGTAAAGTTTATATTTGAATGCATTCGTATAAATACTAAAGTTCTAAAGACATGAACATGAACTGCTGATCTTGTCATGTTTTAGTGATTAATTTCTATTTGTATTTTCATCAATGTAAAACTACAAGGCAACAAATAAGTAAGTGAATCAGATCTCAAGCAGTATTTCTGGCTATCCTCCTCAGAGCGAACAATCGTCAACTGAGCTGCCTGGCTATTCAGATCTGGTTGAACTGTATGCCATTGTTATTTCCATAGAACGGCTGCCTTTTGGCAAAGTTATGTGGTTAATCTAATAGATTCATAAATTCACCAACCATAAACTTTGCTTTGCTGGTTTCAGCTAAAAATATTTAGACCAGGAACATTTCCCTCATATATTTTCAGTGGTGGAACTCAATGGATGCCAAACAGTTTAACATATTCTCTCATTTCTTTTTCAAGGAATCCATTTTATATTCAAATTCATAACCTTCACATTCCTTCCCCTTCCTTATATTGGAGAGAGAGAGAGAGAGAGAGAGAGAGAGAGAGAGAGAGAGAAATGGGAAGGGGAGGGGGAGAGAGAATGACCTTTCCTCATGAAACTGTTCACAAATTCTCTTGAAAATTCTAGACACAGAAATTTTTTGAGTGTTGGGTAGGCTTTTGCAGAAACTAGTGAACAGACTGGGCTTTCTGCCTGGACGGATGTTTGGGAACGTGGGGGTAGAAACCTAAGAAATCAGTCCTGAACACTCATAGGAATCATGAGGAGGACTCTGCTTTTCACAAGTCTGTAGACTTTTGAGTGGATCCAATTTTAAGTAGACCACCAACTTCCCTGACATCTGTGTCTCATTTTGGGGTTTTGTTCATTATCATTTGAATTAAGGGGTAGGGCTGACCCAGAACTATAGCCTTACAATGACTTCCAAACCATGAAGTGTATCAGACAGGGAGATTAGAGGATTATTGGATCAGCTCCCTGCCCCCTGCAAAAATCATGATAATTTTGGATATTCCATTTAAATTCAAAGCAATGTTGTGAAAATCATTTTTAGCTAGGTAGCACAAACTCTGGGAGAAATTCACTGTTTAATATTGGTCTCTTCATTAATAAGCCAGATATATGTGGAACTATAGACAAAATGGGTAGTAGCTTTTGTCAAAAGAAAAGACAGAACATACACAGGATGCCCTAGTATGCAGAGTGATTTTATTAATGGAGGAAGGAGGCATTTTATGCCAAACTGCTACTAGCAGGAAAAGCCATTGCTTTAAAAAAAAAAATCAGGTCAGGAAATAGGCAAGAAGCCAGAAAGGTGCACTATTCTACTTCTATGAGAAAAGATGTACATATAAACACTTCATTCTTTGTTATGTGTGCATGAGGTCCGAGAGGAAGAAGCTGCAGAAGACAAAGTGTCTACCTAAAAATATCCCTTACAAGATTGCCTGTAACACCCAGGGTTAGGAAATGCGGCAGAAGATTTAGACTGGACATTTCATTCTCTCCCTTATAAGGCCTAGTATGGTTGTTTGTATTTTTTTTTAAATTAATTTATTTATTTTCCTTTTTGTTGCCCTTGTTGTTTTGTTTATTGTTGTAGTTATTCTTGATGTCGTTGTGGTTGGATAGGACAGAGAGAAATGGAGAGAGGAGGGGAAGACAGAGAGGGGGAGAGAAAGACAGACACCTGCAGACCTGCTTCACTGCTTGTGAAGCGACTCCCCTGCAAGTGGGGAGCCGGGGGCTCGAACTGGGATCCTTATGCAGGTCCTGGCGATTTGCGCCACGTGCACTTAACCCGCTGCGCCACCGCCTGACTCCCGGTTGTTTGTATTTTAAAAACATATTTATTTATTTATGAGAGAGAGAGAGAGAGAGAGAACAAACCAGAGCATCACTCCATCTCATAGAATGATGCTGGAGATTGAACTTGGGACCTTATGGCTTCAAGTCCACTGCATCACCTCCTGGGTCACTGTTGTTTATATTAACAATAATGTTCAGTTCACAGAATATACCCTGGTTCTTTGGAGACCTGTGCTTTGTTTAGTTGGGCTAGATGGGAGAGACTCTTTAAATAAATGAAGAAGTCAGCAAAGGAGAATTCCACCAGAAACTTTAGAAGCAAGATTTTTCTTTTTTTAAAAAAATTAATTAATTAGTTTATTTATTTATTCCCTTTGTTGTTTTTTATTGTTGTGGTTATTAGTGTTGTTGTTATTGATGTCATTGTTGTTGGATAGGACAGAGAGAAATGGAGAGAGGAGGGGAAGACAGAGAGGGGGAGAGATAGACAGACACCTGCAGACCTGCTTCACCGCCTGTGAAGCGACTCCCCTGCAGGTGGGAAGCCAGGGGCTTGAACCAGAAACCTTACGCCGGTCCTTGCGCCTTGTGCCGCCTGCGCTTAAGCCACTGTGCTACCGCCTCACTCCCAAGAAGCAAGAGTTTTCTAAGTTCTTTGGAGTAGGATGGAGGAAGGTAGAGGGTCATGTAGTGAGGTATGGCTATACATGGAGGGAAGTAGTTGACATGCTTTATCTTTGTTGTACCTTTACCTGCAGGAGAGGACTTGGTCAAGGCTGTGCACAGCTGTCTTCTTCATCTCCTCCTCCCTCTCCTTTTCAAACAGATTGTCTTCTCCTCTCCACTTAGAGGGAATTTTATCATGATGGAGAAGACCATATTCCCTTGATTTCCAATATGTGGCTAAGCATCTTGTTTAGTAAAACACTGGGGTACAGATTAGATTCCATGAATATAGAGAGAACTCTTGGGTTGGCTAAGCAAAGAATTTGACCACATCTTGGAGGGGGTGGGGGGGGGGGAGAAGGGAGGCTGGTACTGGTGTACACACTTGCTTGACTGAAGGCCATGTAGCCTTGTATTTCAGTTTCTTTTCATGACTGTCTACATTTGCAATCAAGGCGATGAATTTAGGAAGTGTTTGAGTGAATGTGGATTCTTGGTGGAAGTAAATGAAGGGCTGCCTATGAAGTTATTGGAGTATATAAGTAGGAGAGTGTGAAATCAGAGAGAAAGATGCGAAACTTGGACATCATCCAGAGATCTCTGCTCTCCCTTTAATTAGTGATTTAATAATGATCGGCGAGATTGTGGGCCAAGAGAGGCACAATTCTATACAACTCCCACCACCAGAGTGCCATGTCCCATCCTCTCCCTTGGAAGGTTCCCTATTTATCCCTCTGAAGTATGGATCTCTGTGGGGTACAGAAGGTGAGAGGTCTGTTTTCTGCTTCTCTGTTGGACATGAGCACTGGCAGGTTGATCTGTGGGTCTATTTTTTCCCTAGTGGAGTAGGGCTCTGGAGAGGTGGTGTTCCGGGACACATCAGTGAGGTTGTCTGCCCAGGGAAGTCAGGCTGGTGTCATGGTAACTTCGGCAACTTGGTGGCTGAAGAGCATTAAGATATAGTCTACAGTCCGTCATACCACCCTAACCACGCCTGATCTCCTCTGATCTCTAAAGATATAAAGCAGAACAAACTGTTTAATAATTTGGGATCCAAAGGTACAGATATATCAGAGAGGATTTGGGGTCTTCACATTGGAAGAAGCTAGGAAGTCTACTTTAGGTATATTTCAAGGGGCCCATTGCTGGGAAATTGTGCAGATGCAGTCACATCTGCCATGTTGACCCCTCAGTCTATTGCTATTTCCCATGAGAGTTGGGACATTCTCAGAGCACCTGTTCTGCCATGTTGTGCCCTCAGGGCATTGTCTATTTCCCCGCCATAGTTGAAGTGCTTTGGTTACTCCTCCCCCTTCCCATTCTCACGAGAGTTATTATCCTACCCTGGAGTGCTATGGTTACTCCTCCCCCTTCCCATTCTCGAGAGAGCTACTCCCATAAAAGCCCTTCTTCTTCTGCACCTCTCTCTCTTTCCAGCGCTTCACTCGGTGTTCAGACGCAGGAAAGGTAACTGCGTGAGGCGGCCATTTTCGCTACCTCCACATGGCCCAACCTGCTTCTCTAGCACCCAACTCTGAGGTGCCAGCGCAAATAAAGATTTGTGTTCCCTCTTCGCTCCAGACCTCCTCTCTCTCTTCTCCGCAGCCTGCACACAACAACAGCCCATGACCTTACCAATTTTTACATTGACAGCTAACATGCAGGTAGACTCAGTGTATTGTTTGGGAAGATAGTGTTAGAGTTGGGAAGAAGACTAGAAAGCTGGATCTGGACAGAGAGCAGCTCCCAAATATGGGAAAAGTATATAAATACTCTTAACTGTAGACTCCATAGATCTGCCCTAGGACTTATATCTATTCATTTTTAGCACAGGAGCCTGTGTAACCTCTGCATCTCAGGGTCTCACTGCTGCATCTTTGAGGAGGAAGCAAGCTTTACACTTTGGAAGCCTCCACAATACATTCATGTGTAAGCTTGAGCTACGGACTAAAAAATGTAAGCTAGCCCCCAGAGGGTAGGGCCTTGGACTTGTAGTTTGTTTTTTTTTTCCTTTCTTTAAAAGAGGATTTCACACATTTTAAACTGCTTAACTATATTGAACAGTGAGGACCATGAGCACACAAAACCTCATGAAAAGTTTCAAAGGAATACACGCTTTCTCTAACACTTTATGGCAGTTGTCTCATGCAATGAGTAGCTCTGTAGATGTATTTCCACGGGCCAGATACACTAGGAGAACAATTATTACAGTGACTACCTATGGAGACTTTAACTGATCTTTTTTTTTGCTACAAATGTTTCTATAAGACTTCTTAAAGGGTCCAACAAACTAATTTTAAATTTGTTGTGAATTGAATGAATCATTGTTACTTGTAAAGACAGAAGAGAAGAGGAAGGGAGTCCAGTAACCATTGGTCCATGGTGAGACTGGAAAAAATGGAATTAAGCCAGAACCTCTTTACTCACTCAAGAACTTATAGCTTTCTTAAAGCCTTGTGTTATTAATAATAATAATAATAAAAAACGTTGTCAGCTACTTGGATCCAGAGAGCATTCCAAGATCAACAGAAATGCTTCCAGGGAGCCAAGTCTCCAGGGTTTCCATAATTGCTGAACATTGTACTTCTCAACTTTCATAAGACAAGCCCATCTTCAAAATTTATTTATGAGATGAATAATTGAGCCTGAAAATTTGATTCTGACATTTCCTGTCCCTATTGTGGACCTCTGAAGAGCTGTCTTAATCACGTTTTCAGTAGGGTCCAAGAATGACATTCTTCTGACTTCTTTTAAGTAGAAACCATGGAAATTTTTCAGTGTAAGTGATCCCCTCGACTTTGGTAACCATTTCCTTGCCTTTGGGGTATGCTGGTGTGCCTTTCATCTGTAAAGTGGGTCCTACAGAAATGGAGGAATCACCTTCTCCTCCTCCTCTGTCTCCCCCACCATCAATGCTATGGAAGATTTGACTTCATGAACGTTTCTGTGCATCACAAAGACTATTATTTTTCAACCCCTGTAAACAGAATCTTGCCCAGAGAGTCACACAGAGGAAGCTCGGGTGAGTCAGGCATGAGCTGACTCATTGATATATTCCTCTGAACTCTCTGAATTGCTTTAGAGGGATGAAATTGAGCAGTTGAACGACTGTCTAAATTCCAAGGCAGGGAACTGGCTTAAGAACCACAAACACACTTTGGGCCTACATGAAATAGAAGGCTTTCTAGGGGATCAGAAAAAACCCGTTTTGTACAGGTGCTACCTTAATGGTGACCCAGCTCTATGGAGGATTTCACAGTGCCCACACTGAGAGGCCACAGCTGTTACAATCCAAGTGCTTTCCCACCCTGGGTGGTTGTCTTGTGTTGTTACATAGGTCTACAAGAGGATGCCTCCAGAGAAATAAAACAAGTGGTCAAAAGGTGATGCAGTGGGCAGAACACAGATTTTGTCAGCAAGAAAAATAAAGCTAGAAGTCAAGGGTTATGCCTGGTCCTGGTGTGTGGGGGCAGCTGTATTCCTGTGGCTGGGTTGGTCTGTAGACAAGCAAATGTACAGACTGAAGTCTTTATCCAATGCAGAGAACCACTTATTTTAGAGGTTTCAAAAACTGTACATGGTTTTAGCTTATGTTCAAGTGAAAGGCAAGGGGCCAGGAGATAGCCCACCCCGTAGTGCTCACTTCACTGTGCATGCGGACCTGGGTTCGAGCTCCCAGCACCACATGGGTGTTCATGCATGGTAGCTTCATAAATGGTGGAGTGATGTTGTGGTGTTTCTACTTCTCTTTCTCTCTCCCTCTTGGTCTCTATTTGAAATTAAAGGGAAAAAAATCAAAGAGTCTCTTGGGTATTAGTGAAAACCTACAGGAGTGAGGACTTGAGTCAAAAAGAAAAAGGCAAAATTAAAAAAAAGAAAAAAACACAAAAGAACACCCCTGCTGTTCAAGCTCTCCAAACTCAGGTTATTACGACTTGAGTTCCACTTACTAGGGTTTTCTGGGTGAATGCTCCTCTTCCTCTTCTTCCTCCTCCATCTTGTTCTTTACCAAAATACTGCTTATCTGTGGGTTATGTTGGTTAACTAGGGTACCTGGGAACTCAGAGCCTCCGGCATGAAAGTCTTTTTGCATAACCAATATGCTGTCTACCCAGGAAATAGGGGTATGCAGAATACATAAAGCTCTTAAAGGCTTTTTGGTAAAGATATTGAATTGCTGTTGGAAAGGTGGTAGGGCAGACTGGCAGGTTGCAAATCAAGTAGAATGCTGGACTTGCAAGCCTACACTCCTGAGTTGAGTCCTTGGTGTCGCAGACGCCAGAGTGATGCTCTCATTGTCTCTCCTTAGTAAATGAACCTCTTCTAAAAAAAGAGTGTTAATTGAAAACGTTGGACATTTAAAAAAATTTATATTTATTCATTTATTTTCCCTTTTATTGCCCTTGTTTTTTTATTGTTGCTATTATTGATGTCATCGTTGTTGGATAGGACAGAGAGACATGGAGAGAGGAGGGGAAGACAGAGAGGGGGAGAGAAAGAGAGACACCTGCAGACCTGCTTCACCACTTGTTAAGCGACTCCCCTGCAGGTGGGGAGCTGGGGGCTCAAACTGGGATCCTTATGCCGGTCCTTGCGCTTTGCGCCCGTGTGCATAACCCGCTGTGCTACCACCCGACTCCCAACACTGGACTCTTGTTTTTTTGGATATAAATGGTTGTCTGCTACACTCAAATCTGAGGTTTCAATAGAAAACAATAATGGGTTTACGGGGTTATTCAGAAGTGGTTTCGGAGGTCTGCTTTTGAATTGGTGGCTATGAGTTACCCTGGGAGTTGGAGTCATGCACAGTGTCACCATGCCTTTGCACAGGACCCAGATGAGCAGAACGAATTTTAACATTGTATGTTTATTCGGTCTGCTGCTTTTCCTGAGATGAGGATAATAACGTCCGTTATCTCTGAGGAACCATTTCTTTTTAAGGAAATATCAGTTAAAATAACTCTTTCTTAGTTACTTAGAGTATCTTGTTGAACTTCCCATGTGACTGCTTTTTTAAATTAATGAATTAATAATAATTAACAAGATTGTAGAATAAGAGGGTACAATTCCACACAATTCCCTCCACCAGAGTTCTGTGTCCCATCCCCCCATTGGAAGGTTCCCTATTTTTTACCCCTCTGAGAGTATGAAATAAAATTATTTGTGAGGTGCAGAAGGTGGAAGGTCTGGCTTCTGTAATTGCTTCTTTGCTGACCATGGGCATTGGCAGATCAATCCAAACCCCCAGTCTATTTTTTTCTTTCCACAGTGGGATAGAGCTCTGGGGAGATGGGGTTCCAGGACATACTGGTAAGATCGTCTGCCCAGGGAAGTCAGGATGGCATCACAGTAGCATTTGCAACTTGGTGGCTGAAAAGTGGTAAGGTCAGTCTTAATAATTCTCTGTCTTGGGCATTCTTTTTATTTTATTTTATTTTTTATTTATTTATAAAAAAGAACCACTGACAAAAACCACGGGATAAGAGGGGCACAACTCCACACAATTCCCACCACCAGCTCTCCGTATCCCCTCCCCTCCCCTGACAGCTTTTCTATTCTTTATCCCTCTGGGAGTATGGACCCAAGGTCATTGTGGGATGCAGAAGATGAAAGGTCTCGCTTCTGTTATTGCTTCCCCGCTGAACATGGGCATTGACAGTTCGATCCATACTCCCAGCCTACCTCTCTCTTTCCCTAGTGGGGAAGGGCTCTGGGGAAGCTGAACTCCAGGGCACATTGGTGGGGTCGTCTCTCCAGGAAAGTCTGGTTGGCATCATGCTAGCATCTGGAACCTGGTGGTTGAAAAGAGAGTTAATATACAAAGCCAAACAAATTGTTGACCAATCATGGACCTAAAGGCTGGAATAGTGAAGATGAAGAGTTGGGGGGGGCGTCCTCCATTCTGTAGATAGCTAGTAGGCGTATTTTAGTTATATTGGCCTGTGGCTATACTAGTTTTTGTTTGTTTTTTTCTTTCCCTGATCCTGAAATCTGATATGCAGGTGGATCCAAGTTATTGTCTGGGGAGATGATGTCATGGCTGGAAAAGAAACAGAAAGCTGGATAACAGAAGAGAGTAGCTCCCTAATATGGGAAAGGGGTATAAATATTGTTGATTGTAAACTCCATAAATTTGATTTGGTCTGGGGCCCATATTCAGCTTAGGAGCCTATGTGACCTCTGCATCCCTGTAGATCTGAGCTCACATTCTGTGGTCATGAGTAGGAACATTCCAAGCTGCCCCAATATCAGGACCCATCTTCCTCAGGTAGCATAGAGTATGTTGTCCAGCCTCCCTTTGGAGGATGGAACATTCTCTACCATTGTTGATCCAGGTTGAGGGCAAGGTCCTATGGGGGCCCACAAAGGGGTCTATTTTGTTGTTCCTAATAGAGATGACAGGTAACAATGGAGAGAGGGATTTATTTGAGGTCTAGGCTGTCTTGGGCATTCTTTCCAACTTTCTACAGATGTTTTCTTTGCTCACTCATCTCTAGGTAAATCACTTTACTGTCACTTTCTCATGTAGATTTATTTAATTATCTTTTCATTTTTGGTCTCACACCACCTTAAATATCTTACTGGTAAAGAGATTGCAGATTCTTTACAGATTAAGGACTGTGATACAGTGATTTGAGATTACACATGATCTTCATCATCTTTTACTTTCTTTTTCATTTTCTAGTGCTGCAGCCTTGCATATGTTACCAAGGCATTGGTGCTGTATTTTCTGTCTGTCTGTCTGTCTGTCTGTCTATCTACAGCACCAAAGCTTCCTCCAATATTATGGGGCCAGGACATGAACCTGGGTCATGTGCATGTAAAGTAGGTATGCTACCTAGCTCTTATGCTCACCTTGGATTTTAAAAAAAAAGTTCCTTTGTTAAAGAAGATGTGATGTATGGACTGTGGAGATAGCATAGTGGTTATGCAAAAATCTCTCCTGCCTGAGGCTCTGTGGTCCCATATTCAATCCCCAGCATCACCATAAACCAGATTAAGCAGGGCGTTGGTCTCTCTCCCTCTCCCTCTCCCTCTCCCTCTCCCTCTCCCTCTCCCTCTCCCTCTCCCTCTCCCTCTCCCTCTCCCTCTCCCTCTCCCTCTCCTTCCCTTTCTCTGCCCCTCTCCTTCCCTTTCTCTGCCCCTCTCCCTCCCTTTCTCTGCATCTCCCCCTTCCCCCCCCCCCGCCACGCCTCTCATTAAAATAAGTAAGACTTTCAAAATGAAGACTACATTCACACAGTGTGATGACATGAGCTCTTGTCATTTGCTACAACATGGATGAATCTGGAAGGTATCATGCTAGTGAAACCAAGTGGAAGAAGAAAGACAAATAATGAATCATTTCACTTAAATGTGGGGTTTAATAAACAAAAGAAGGGGAAAGTTGGGATGAAACCTTAATAAGCCCGTGGTCTAATTCAGCAGGTCTGAGCATACTTATATGAGAGGTTTTGGGGAAGGGCTAAAGGGGGCTGAGAACCAGTACTCCAGGGTGGCAGGAGATGGCACTTTGGTGATGTGTGGGGTTTGCTGGCACATATTTTAGGGAGATGTGACTATTCCTTTGAGACAGAAACAATCTGGTAAAATAGGATTTTTCAAAAGGAAAGACTCCTCAGCTGATTTTTATATTCAGCCAAGATGGCGGGTCACTACTGTAATACCACGATCACTAGCATCATTGATTATGTACATTCTTTTTTTAAAAAAATATTTATTCCCTTTTGTTGCCCTTGTTGTTATTGTTGTTGTTATTGATGTCTTTGTTGTTGGATAGGACAGAGAGAAATGGAGAGAGGAGGGGAAGACAGAGAGGGGAAGAGAAAGATAGACACCTGCAGACCTGCTTCAACACCTGTGAAGAGCCGGGGGCTCAAACCCGGAGCCTTACTATGGTCCTTGTGCTTTGCACCACGTGCGCTTAACCAGCTGCGCTGCCACCCGACTCTTGACTATGTTCATTCTACAGCTGAGTAACATTTTAATCTTTACAATGATGTTTACTTAAAGTGATAATGATTACAACAATAATAACATGCTAATGATGTGATATGGAGCTTGTCTGCTGGATACTAGTCATTATATACTTTTTTTTTTAACTTCACAAAAATAATACAGTAGTGGGCAGTATTATTCCCACTACAGATGAATAAATTTAGGCATAAGAAGTTAAGTAAATTGCCAAAAGTCACATGGCTGGGAGGTTACAGAGTCATTATTTGGACCAAGGCAAACTGATTCAAAAGTATAGACTCCTAGGGGGCCCAGGTGGTGGTGCAACTGGTTGAGTGCACATGTTACAATGCACAAGGACCCAGGTTCAAGGCCCCGCTCCCCACCTGCTGGGGGAAAGCTTCATGAGTGGTGCTAGGCTGCAGGTGTCTCTCTGTCTCTCTTCCTCTCTATCTCCCCCTTCCTGCTAGATTTTTTTACTGTGTCTATCCAATAAATAAATAAAGATAGTAAAAAATGTTTAAAAAATTGTACTCCAACCACTTCCCAACACTACACTCTTATCTGCCATGCTTTCTCCTTGGGACAGTGATTAACCAATAATTCTCTAAGTAGTAGACTCTCTGGTTACAAGAGAAAAACCGCTGACCTACTACTCCTGCTGCTTTCATCTCTAGCTCTGAACTGGGTAGAGTGATGAAGGAGAAATTTCTCCTAAAGAGAGAACAGACAGATCAAAATATTTGAGAAAAAGTTGTCATTGAAACATCTCATCCAGTGTTTCTGATCATGATATTATTAACAGTAGCAAGTCCCCCCCCCCATCATAACCACAAAAATGCTTTTAGATAATTGTTCCTCTCATTGGAATTACTACTTATTAAACAAAATTTAAGGTAGAAATCACTTAAACCTAAAGTATTAAAATGTTCTGATTGGTAGTGACAAACATTTTTGCAACAAACGTCACAAAGCATTTATTCACGTTAGTGTTTCTGTTCAAGTAAGCAACTTGAAAGATTATATGCTTATTCCAAGGATGCTTCCATTGCTCGAAACATTTCACGAGTTGTCTTCAGACCTTGTAGCAGAATTTTAAAATATTACACAGAATAACAAACCGTTCAACAGTGGGTTTAATATTTAGGAAGTCCTGAAAGAGACTCAGATTCATGTCTCTTGAGCAAGGTGTGTGGATGAAGTGGAGTTGTAGAGGTTTTTGTTACTAACAACATCATCTTTCCTGTATGTCTCATAAACTGATTTTAACAGCTATTAAACAGAAGAGTTCAAACAAATATTCTGATTAATGATACCTTTTGTAGACGTTCTTCCGGAATCTTTCTTCTGAAGTACAATGCTGTATAGCACTACTGCATAATGGTTGTTTTGTCTGAAAATAAATTTTATTTTCTAAATATCACATATCATGCAAGTATGAAGACTTAATGGGTGAGCAATCTGAGTATTGGAGCAAAGTAGGGAAGTTTTCCAAAGGGAGTTAGTTTTGAAGGCGGTGCAAGCCAAGGACTGCCTGAGAAAAGATCAGAAAACAACCCATGTAGGGAGAATAACTTGAGCAAAACATGGGGGTGGGAGGGAGTTAGCCACAGGCTGGTAAGCAGGTGCATTTAACTAGATTGAGAGCTGAGTGCTGGGCTGTAGGCTTCAATCTTGGCCACTTATTAACATCACCTGAGAAATTTTAAAAAGTGATAGTTGCTTGAGTCCCACGCTAGATCTATTCAATAAATCTTCAAGGGTGGTGCCTTGAGTCTCTTTGTTTTGTTTTGAAATTTTTCACAAGACATCTTAATGCACAGGCACGTTTGAGAATCAGTTTAACAAGACATAAACTTGGTTGAGTCAAAGGAGCCTGCAATCCATGTTTTCCATGACTCACAAAGCAACAGTGGGCCAGGTCAGGCTTCTGAGTAGGGAAGTAATAACTTCGTGTGACTTCGTAGGTACTAGGACAGTGATACAGACACTATCTGAAGATACGGAAGAGGTCAGATAACTTGTCCACGCTCATCTTGCCAGTAAGTGCTAAGCCAGGACGCAGTTGCCAAATCTTTTGATTTTTGTCCAGTATTTATGTAGATGGGGACAGACCAGAGGCAGAATTGGGGAAATTGTTAATGAGCAGGAGTAGGAGAGAGGTTAGAATAATACGAAAGGTGTCTGACCTTGAGAGAGCATTGGAGAGTAGGAAAGAAAACTGCAGACTGACCATCCATCTTCTGCCAGACGGCATCTCGCTCAATATTTGTTTGTTTGTTTATTTATTTGTTAGGGCAAATAGAAATTGAGGGAGAAAAGGAAGATAGTGAGAGGGAGAGAAAGATAGACAACTCAAGCACTGCTTCACTGCTCATGGGGACTGAGGGCTTGAACCTGGGTCCTTGAATGTTGTAACGTGTACTCAACCAGGCACAGTACTGCCTGGGCCCCCAATATTTCTAACGGAGTAGCAGCAGCAGTAGTAGATACAAGAATCCTGAAATCCACAATTGACAGGGTCACACTGCTAGAACATAAAAGTTGAATCCACACCTACGTCTGATGGCTCCAGAGCTCATGACATCCCCCCACTCACCCCCTCTTTTTTTTTAACAACTCCATGTGATTCCAGTAGTTCATCCTCTAGGACAGTGAGTGAGTGTGTGTGTGTGTGTGTGTGTGTGTGTGTGTACGTGTCCCACTCCTCCTGGGGACATATGGCCAATATCTGGAGACATTGTGTGGCAGGTGGGTGTTGCTACTGACATCTAGTGGGTAGAGACCAGACGTGCTACTCAACAGTGCGTAGAACTGTCATCAAGAATTACCGAGCTCAAAGCAATTACAGAAGCAGACCTTCCACTTTCTGTCCCCCATAAAGAATTTGGGTCCATACTCCCAGAGGGATAAAGAATAGAGAAGCTTCCAATGGAGGGGAGGGGACACGGAACTCTGATGGTGGGGACTCTGTTACCTTACAATCTTGTTAATCATTATGAAATCACTAATAAAAAGTAAAGATAATTAATAAAGGGAAAAAAGTTATCCAGCTCAAAACATTGTGTTGAGGTTGAGAAACTTAGACCTAGAAGCATGTAGCTGTGGCTCAGGAAGTCGGACATAAACAGTAAGTGTTTGGCAAGGTGCAAAAGTGGCGTTAAATATTCTTGTATTAGGTCCAAGAAGGATGACAGAGGACCTAAAGGAGGTTGTATTGTCATATGGAAACCTGAGAAATGTTATGCATGTACAAACTATTGTATTTACTGTCTAATGTAAAACATTAATTCCCCAATAAAGAAATTAAAAAAAAATTAGAAGCTGGGCACAAAGCACAAGGACCGGCGTAAGGATCCCAGTTCGAGCCCCCGGCTCCCCACCTGCAGGGGAGTCACTTCACAGGTGGTGAAGCAGGTCTGCAGGTGTCTATCTTTCTCTCCCCCTGTCTGTCTTCCCCTCCTCTCTCCATTTCTCTCTGTCCTAGCCAACAATGATGACAACAATAACTACAACAATAAAACAAGGCAACAAAAGAGAATAAAAAAATTCTTTTATTATATGTACATTCCAATGTAGAAGAGTCTCATACTCTTTTTTTTAAAGATTTTATTTATTTATTAATGAGAAAGATAGGAGGAGAGAAAGAACCAGACATCACTCTGGTACATGTGCTGCTGGGAATTGAACTCAGGACCTCATGCTTGAGAATCCAGTGCCTTAGCCACAGTGCTACCTCCCGGACCACGAGTCTCATGCTCTTTTGTCCAAGAGTTACTGATGTTTGAGGTCTTGCTTTATATGTTGTACTCTAGAAACTGACCTTCTCATCCTTGAACTGACTGCCCTTTTCTGTGATCCCAAGTGCTTTCCCATAAGAATGGTCTTTAAACCAATATTTGACAATATTTTAATTAATTAATTAATTTAGGATAGAGACAAAAATGAGAGGGGAGGGGGATAGAGAGGGGGAGAGAAAGAGAGACACCTGCAGCGCTGCTTCACCACTCGTGAAACTTTCCCCCTGCAGGTAGGGGACCGGGGGCTTGAACCTGGGCCCTTGTGCATTGGAACACGTGTATTCTATCAGGTTTGCTACCACCAGCCCCTCCTGAATCAGTTTCTAATAAGCTTCTAAGGAAAGAAGAAGTTCTACTGTCGACTTCTTTCTTTCTCCTCCCCAGGTCTTATTATTATTATTACTATTTTTATTTTCAATGGTATGATGAGTTACTGGCAGATCTATTAGTTATTTCACCAATTTACTCCTTTTAAACCTTTTGTTTAAAGGAGGTGGGCCCTTGTTTACCAGGACCCAGATGGAAACTATCCAGCCCAGAGGCCACAATAGGCTGTCATTTTTAGTCACTTCCCACCTGGACTGAATCTAAGCCAGAAGATAAGAGGCAAAACATATCCCATTATCAACCCCTTGAGCCATCTACTCCACTGTTTTCTCCCGCGGATATTCTTGTTTCAACGCCAGTAAGCCCACATACTCTGGTGGCTCAAAGCCAAAATCCAGGTGTGATATTCCAAAGCATCCTTGTAGAGGAGTTTACAGCTGGTATTTTGTTTACCTGCATTTTTGGCCAGTCAGAGTCTTTTGGGAGCCAAAATATTGTAGAACTGTAACATCTCTAGCTCTTACCACCCCTGTGTATAAAATATGCACAAATTCAGACTTTACACAATGTGTCTATGGCTTTTGGTGACTCCTTCTTTACCTTATCTTCCTTCAAGAGATTTCAAGAGACTTAGAAATACCTCCTGCCTAGCTACTGCTCACAGGAAGCCTGGTCCCCTCACCAAGTGCTCTGAGGCCCTTGATAGGATGAAAAGGCTCTCTCTAAAATCAAGGTCTGTCACTTAAAGTCCACCTATAAAACTTCGACTGGGGAGTTGGGCGGGAGTGCAGCGGGTTAAGCACACGTGGCACAAAGCATAAAGACCGGCATAAGGATACTGGTTCAAGTCCCCAGCTCTCCACCTGCAGGGGAGTTGCTTCACAAGCGGTGAAGCAGGTCTGCAGGTGTCTATCTTTCTCTCCCTCTCTCTGTCTCCCCTCCTATCTCCGTTTCTCTCTGTCCTATCCAACAACAACAAAATAAAAGACAAGAGCAACAAAAGGAAATAAATAAAATATTTAAAAAAAAAACAATTTGGTGGATTTTGGACTGGATTTGGTGTAGTTCACCAAAGCACGAAACTCTGGGGAAGGAGGGGGAAGGGAGAGGCTTGGTGGTGGGGCAGAGGGAGGTTGGAGTTTTGGTTCATGATGATGGAAAAATGCCCATGTTGAAGGAGAGTGTTTTGTAGACTCCTAACACGGGGAAGTGACAATTTGTAGCCATGTGTCAACAACTGTACTGTCATCATCCTTTAACCCTCCAAATCAAGTAAAAAAAAAAAATCTGTTGTTCTTGGAACTACTTTCTATTTTTAAATGGAAGGCTCTTCTTGGATATTCATCTTGAAGAAGCTCTGGATGGAAAAATCAATGTAAATAAAGTAATCATATATGAGTTTTACCACTCTGTCCAATCTAGTAAATTACCTAAAATAATCTAGGTGTGTGTGTGTGTGTGTGTGTGTGTGTGTGTGTGTGTGTGTGTGTGTGTAATTTTGGGATCAGATTCTTTCCCCAAAGTTCCCTCTGGCTTCTTCGGGGGAGAGTTGTTACTCTGACTTTGGGTGTATTTGGGTTGGCTCTTTGATTTCTCTCCTTGCTTCTACTCTAGTTTTAATCTCTGTGGTTTGCCTTAGTTTCTGGGTACACAGAGCAGTGGGGGCAAGTTAACCCTCAGGCCATAGATTAATAGCTAGAGCCTTTTTGTCAGAGACCTGCAAGCTATTCCCACTCCTAATTTTCTCTCTCTCTCTCTCTCTCTCTCTGTCTGTCTGTCTGTCTCTCTCTCTCTCTTTTTTTTAACAGAGCACTGATCAGCTCTGGTTTATGGTGGTACAGGAGATTGAATCTGGGACTTTGGAACCTCAGGCATGAGAGTCTTTTTGCATAACCATTATGCTGTCTACCCCCTCTCCTTGCCCAGTTTTATTGTTGACATGCATTTTCTGTCTTCTCCCTTCCTTCCTTCCTTCCTTCCTTCCTTCCTTCCTTCCTTCCTTCCTTCCTCCCTTCCTCCCTCCCTCCCTCCCTCCCTTCCTTTCTTCCTTGCTTCTTTCCTTCCTTTCTCTCTCTCTCCTGAGGGGGTTAATGCTTTATAGCACAGTTTTTAATACATGTGTACAGTTTCATTACCAAAGTTTTCTTTCTCCCCTCTTTTCACCTCCCTCCCGAGTCCTTTGCTTCTGTACCCTGCAGCCACGTGGGGGATGTTTCCTTCTTGGCCATATCTAGGACAAAGCTTAGTGGCTTCTAGTCATACAGTAAGTTTATGTTGACTGGATAAAGACTATGTGAAAGTCTCCTAATCTAGATGAATTTAACGCACTGATTTTTCAGAGAGGATGTGGCACTTTAAACTAGTCTGATTTTTTTTTTAATACACAAGAGATAAAATAAAAAATTTGGACAATATTTCTGCCTTGACTTGCTTCTGGCCCTGGGCCATGCAACTATCGGAAGAGCCCAAGGAATGAGATTATCATATATTTTCCCATATCAGTAGCAGAGGGTTTCTTGAGCACACACTGCTTTTTTATTGGCATGGTTGAAATGGAAAATGCTTGTGATTACTTATTCTGCACTTTGCAAGGGAAAATCACTGTATAGAACTTTACCTAGTTTTTTGTTGTTTTTTTTTTTTTTAAATCTCAGTTTTCAAGATGTACATGGAAAAGTAGAGTTGATGTAGGCTGCAGGTCTTTTTATCTCCTTATTTGTTTATTTATCACAGGGTTATCACTAGGATTTAGTGCCTGCCTGTGAATCTTCTGCTACAAAAGTGGCCACTTTTTGGTCTTTTTTTTTTTTTTTTTTTGGTGGAGACAGAGGAAAATTGAAAACCGAAGAGAATACTGAGTTGGAGAGTGAAAGAGAGACACATGCAGAACTATTCATCATTTGTGAAACTTCTCCCTGTAGGTGGGGACCAGGGGCTGATGTCTGGGTCCGTGTGCACTGTAGTCTGTTTGCACTACCTGCTGGGCCACCACCCCTTCCCTATAAGGCCTGCCTGCCTCTCTTTCTCCCCCACCCTCCCTCCCTCCCTCCCTCCCTCCCTCCTTCCCTTCCTTCCTTCCTTCCTTCCTCCCTCCCTCCCTCCCCCCTCCCTCCTTTCCTCCCTCCCTTCCTCCCTCCCTCCCTCCTTCCCTTCCTTCCCTTCCTTCCCTTCCTTCCTTCCTCCCTCCCTCCCTCCCTCCCTCCCTTCCCTTCCTTCCTTCCTTCCTTCCTCCCTCCCTCCCTCCCTCCCCCCTCCCTCCTTTCCTCCCTCCCTCCCTCCCTCCTTCCCTCCTTCCCTTCCTCCCTCCCTCCCTCCCCCCTCCCTCCTTTCCTCCCTCCCTTCCTCCCTCCCTCCCTCCCTCCTTCCCTTCCTTCCTTCCTTCCTCCCTCCCTCCCTCCCCCCTCCCTTCTTTCCTCCCTCCCTTCCTCCCTCCCTCCCTCCCTCCTTCCCTTCCTTCCCTTCCTTCCTTCCTTCCTTCCTCCCTCCCTCCCCCCTCCCTCCTTTCCTCCCTCCCTTCCTCCCTCCCTCCCTCCCTCCTTCCCTTCCTTCCCTTCCTTCCTTCCTCCCTTCCTCCCTCCCTCCTTCCCTTCCTTCCCTTCCTTCCTTCCTTCCTTCCTCCCTCCCTCCCTCCCTCCCCCTCCCTCCTTTCCTCCCTCCCTCCCTCCCCCCTCCCTCCTTTCCTCCCTCCCTCCCTCCCTTCCTCCCTCCCTTCCATTTTTCCTTCCTTCTTTCTCTCTCTCTGTCTCTTTTAATTCATTATTGGGGTATTAATGTTTTACAGTCGATAGTGAATACAGTAGTCTGTACATGCGTAACAGTTCTCAGTTTTCCAACATAACAATACAACCCCCCCAGGTCCTCCTCTGCCATCATGTTCCAGGACCTGAACCTCCCCCACCCCAGAGTCTTTGACTTTGGTGCACTACACCAACTCCAGTCCAGGTTCTGCTTTGTGTTTTCCCTTCTGATCTTGTTTTTCAACTTCTGTTACCTTTTCTTTCTTTTTTTCCTCTCTCTCTCTCTCTTTCTTTCCCTGCCAGCACTATGAATCCACTGCTCCTGTGGTCATCTTTTTTTTTTTTTTTTTCCAACAGGACCAAAAGAAATTGAGAGTGGGGAGGAGATAGAGGAGGAGAGAGAGGGGCCAGGTTGTGGCACACCTGGTTAAGTGCACGCATTCTAGTGCTCAAGTTCCCAGGTGCAAGCCCCTGGTCCTCATTTTCAGGGGGAAAGTTTCATGAGTGGTGAAGCAGGCATGCAGGTGTCCCTCTGTCTCTTTCCCTCTCTATCTTCCCCTCCTATGTCAATTTCTGTCTATCTAATAATAAATAAATGAACAAATAAACAAATAAAAAATTAAAACAGAAAGAGAGGGAAAGAGAAAGACAGACAGGTGTGAAGCGTTCCTGGCACAGGTAGAGAGCCGGGGCTCAAACACGGGCTTTTTCTTAGTGCTATGCGTGTTCAGTAGGTGTGCCACCACCTGCCCGCCCCCTAAGGCCTTCCTAAGTTCACTGCACTGCGTTTCCTGGAGACTTTGAAGTGGGGAGACTCTGGCTTACAGCTGGGGTGAAATGAAGGCATCTACAGCCTGACTGATACTTAGGCACAATGCACCCACATGTGTATATGCACACACATTATAAGGCAGGACAGAACATGTCTACGTGCACACATACGTTATCAGGGGAGTGACAGCTCATGTGATGTCGAACTACGTTGCCAGAAAAGTTAGACGTAAGTACCTGCTTATAGTTTTTGTAAAGTTGCCTACTACAGTAGCTGGAGAAATGGCCCAGTGGAAGAGAGTGGACTTCCATGTGCAAGATTCTGAGTGTGACCTCTAGCCTTGCCCATGCCAGATAGTCTGGGGGAGTCTCTCTTTCTCTCTCTCATAAACAGACAAACAAACAAAAAAAGCCTTCAAGAAAGTTCCGAACAACAAAACAGACCCCTTTGTGGGCCCCCATAGGACCTTGCCCTCAAGTTGGATCAATAATGGTAGAGAATGTTCCATCCTCCAAAGGGAGGCTGGACAACATACTCTATCTTCCACCTGAGGAAGATGGGTCCTGATATTGGGGCCGCTTGGAACGTTCCTACTCATGACCACAGAATGTGAGCTCAGATCTACAGGGATGCAGAGGTCACATAGGCTCCTGAGCTGAATATGGGCCTCAGATATGATCAAATCGATGGGGTTTATAGTCCACAATATTTATACCCCTTCCCCATATGAGGGAGCTACTCTTTTCCCTGATCCAGCTTTCTGGTCCTTTTTCCAGCCATGACACCATCTCCTCAGACAATAACTAGGATCTACCTGCATATCAGATTTCAGGCTCAGGGCAAGAAAAAACAAACAAACAAACAAACAAAAAACTAGTATAGTTACAGGCCCTTTGTAATACAACTAAAATATGCCTACTATCTATAGAACAGCGACCCCCTAACTCTTCATCTGCACTACTCCAGCCTTTAGGTTCATGATTAGTCAACAACTTGCTTGGCTTTATATGTTAACTCTCTTTTCAGCCACCAGGTTCCAGATGCTAGCATGATGCCAACCAGATTTCCCTGGAGAGACGACCCCACCAATGTGTCCTGGAGCTCTGTTTACCCAGAATCCCACCGTACTAGGAAAAGAGAGAGACAGGCTGGGAGTATGGATCGACCTGTCAATGCCCATGTTCAGTGGGGAAGCAATTACAGAAGCCAGACCTTCCACCTTCTGCAACCCACAATGACCTTGGGTCCATGCTTCCAGAGGGATAGAGAATGGGAAAGCTATCAGGGGAGGGGATGGGATACGGAGAGCTGGTGGTGGGAACTGTGTGGAGTTGTACCCCTCTTATCTTATGGTTTTGTCAGTGTATCCTTTTTATAAATAAAAAAAAATCTATTTTGTAAAAAAAAAAAAAAAAAGAGAAAGTTCTGGGGGCTGGGAGATAGCACACCCAGTAGAGTGCATATATTACAGTGCATATATTACAGTGCACACCCAGTAGAGTGCATATATTACAATGCACAAGGACTCAGGTTCAAGTCTCCTGTCCCCAAGCTTCATGAGCAGTCAAGCAGTCTGGACTTGTCTCTCATTCTTTCTCCCTGTCATCTCCCCTTCCCTCTTGATTTCTGTCTTATCCAATAAGTAAATAAATAAATTAGTAAAATGTAAAACAAAAAAAAGTTGCTTGTGGCATTCTGGCTAAATTTTAGATTTTGCTTTGCTTAGTGACTTTTTTTTTTTTTCTAAACCCAGGGGTAATTTTCTTTCTTTGAGCTTCCCTGTGGTTAAAACTTGAAATGTTAAAACATCTCCTGCCATTGACAGTCTGGCTGGTCCTTAAGTTAAAAATGTCAACCTTGCTTGATACTTGAAATTTCAGCTTTGAGTATTTTATATGATTTCAATTTTATTATTATTTATTTATTTATTCCCTTTTTGTTGCCTTCGTTGTTTTATTGTTGTAGTTATTGATGTCATCATTGTTGGACAGGACAGAGAGAAATGGAGAGAGGAGGGAAAGACAGAGAGGGCGAGAGAAAGAGAGACACCTGCAGACCTGCTTCACTGCCTGTGAAGGGACTCCCCTGCAGGTGGGGAGCTGGGCGCTCGAACTGGGATGCTTATGCAGACGGTCCTTGTGCTTTGTGGCATCTGTGCTTAACCCACTGCGCTACCACCTGACTCCGATTTTCAATTTTTGTACTTAGGGTTTTAGAAAGGAACTAAGATGCACTTGCTATATTATGTAACATACTCATCTGAATTTCCACCAGCATGTGAAGTTAATCAAGTTTTTGCAATGAAATGCATGGAATTTATGCTAAGAGGGACAAGTGGAGGCTGTAAATAGCCTCGTGGAAATTTGGGTCAGATTTTTATCACTAAATGAGTCTGGGCCACATCAGGTTTTGCCGCTGTGTGAGTCTAGCAAAACAAAGAAAGAAACAAACAAAAATGACACTTTTGGTTTTTAGAAACTTTTGGATATTTGGATTATTGAAAAGGGACTGTAGATTGGAATATAAAACAACAACCAACTTATTTTAAACGTCATTAAGGAAAACATCTTCATTCTAGCCACCCCGATGAGGGGGGAAGGTGTTTTCGCTCTAGGGTCCTTTTGCTTCCATAGGGAACAGGAGATACCTGCTCAGGCATTTGACAGTCAGCTCCATCTCTCCCCTGGTGCAGGCTGCTGAGATGGTCTGGATTCCACTAGAGGGCAGTTGGGCCTTATATCAGTGGCCTTAATGGCGACCAGATCTGGTCTTGTCACACCGAGATCATTCTTGCCATCCATCGTCACTCATTTCTGTTTCTAATTAGCACCTGCCAGTCCAGCTTGGAGTCACTGGCACACATCCATCCGTGATTCCCACACTTAGCTTCCCCAGGCCTTTGTACCCATCCTCACATCTCTAGTTGGTTGTGTAAAGACATTCATTCAATCTTGACACGATAAAAACTGACCTAAAGGAATATAACTAAAATATGCCTACTAGCTATCTACAAAATGGAGGACTCCCCCCCCCCCCAACTCTTCATCTGCACTATTCCAGCCTTTAGGTCCATGATTGTTCAACAATTTGTTTGGCTTTGTATGTTAACTCTCTTTTCAGCCACCAGGTTCCAGATGCTAGCATGATGCCGACCAGACTTCCCTGGACAGACAAACCCACCAATGTGTCCTGGAGCTCCAATTCCCCAGAGCCTTACCCCACTAGGGAAAGAGAGAGACAGGCTGGGAGTATGGATCAACCAGTCAACGCCCATATTAAGGAGGGAAGCAATTACAGAAGCCAGACCTTCCACCTTCTGCATCCCACCATGACCTTGGGTCCATACTCCCAGAGGGATAAAGA
Source organism: Erinaceus europaeus (assembly GCF_950295315.1). Lineage (NCBI taxonomy): Eukaryota > Metazoa > Chordata > Mammalia > Eulipotyphla > Erinaceidae > Erinaceus > Erinaceus europaeus. Next base: position 8,589,845 of record NC_080166.1, on the reverse strand, counting down.
ATAGGTAGGCTATCAGGGGAGGGGATGGGATATGGAGTTCTGGTGGTGGGAATTGTGTGAAGTTGTATCCCTCTTACCCTATGGTTTTGTCAGTGTTTCCTTTTTATAAATAAAAAATTTTTTAAAAAAAGAGAGAAAGAAAAAAAAAAAAAGAACTCCACTGCCAGTCCTCCATCCCCAGTCTCCTCAGCACAGGGAAAGTCACTCTCATCTATTTGCTTGTGCAGGTCCTGGAACCTAGTCTTTATCCTTGACATTCTCCTTTCCTACATGACTCTGCATCAGTTCCTGTGCATTTTTACTTACTGGCTAGCTCTAAGGGTCTGTCTACTTTTCTCCGTCTCCACTCCTAGCTACCATCTTCTCTTAGTTGGTTATTACCTACATAGTTTTTCTCCTAGCTCTAAGCATACCTCTCTCCTTCCAAATGTTTCCTCTTCTCTGCTTATCCTGTTGCCAACTTTTGAGTTTTTAATCAATCTCATTTTTTCTTTTTAATATGCTTTTTTGGGGGGTGGGCGGGTGGGTGGGCTAGTAGTTTACAGCACAGTTGTTGATACATAGGAACAACCTCTCATTTCCCCGTGACAGATGTCTGCAAGACATTCCTCCTCCAACCTCAGTCCTGTTTTTCCGTCATATACCAGGACTCCATCCCATTCCTTCTCTCCCTTTCCCAGGGTTCTTTGCTCTGGGGCAGTCCACCATAATCAGTGCATGTTTCACTTTATGTTCTCCCCTACTGTCCTTGCTTTTTTTTTTTTATTTTATTTATTTAATTTTATTATATTTTTTGAAAGAGAGAGAGACAGAGAAACACCAGAGCACTGCTCAGCTCTGGCTTATGGTGGTGTGGGGGATTGAACCTGGGATTTTGGAGCCTCAGGCATGAGAGTCTACTTGCATAACCATTATGCTGTCTCCCCCCCACCCCTATCCTTGCTTCTTAAGTTCGACTTACGAGTGAGATCATTCAGTATTGGTTATTCTCTTTCTGATATAGCTCACTCAACAGAAAACCTTCAAGTTCTGTCCATATATGACAAAGGAGATGACTTAGACATTTTTAACAGTTACATAGTATTCCAGCGTGTATCTACACCACAACTTTCTTAGCCTGTCATTGGTTATCTGGGTTACTTCCAAGTTTAGGCTATTACAAATTTTTCTGCTAGGAACATGATTTTGTTCTGTGACACAGACCTTTGGTGATGGGAGTGGTAAAATAAATAAATTAATTAAAGGAAAAAAAAGAAAAAGAAAAAAAAGAACACAAATCTTTCTGAGCAGATGTCTATTTTATTCGGGTATTTCCTTGGGAGAGGGATTGCTGGGTCATAAGGTAGATCCATTTCTGTCTGAACACGTGCATATTGTGACCCACTGTAAATAGATCTTTTAGAATCATTTATTTATTTATTGCCTCCAGGGTTACCACTGGGGCTCGGTGCCTGCACTGAGAGGTTGTTTCTCCCATTTTGTTGCCCTTGTTATTGTTGGATAGGACAGAGAGAAATGGAGAGAGGAGGGGGAAAACAGAGAGGGGGAGAGAAAGACAGACACCTGCAGATCTGCTTCACCGCCTGTGAAACGACCCCCTGCAGATGGGGAGCCAGGGGCTTGAACCCGGATCCTTACGCCCTTGTACTTTGTGCCATGTGAGCTTAACCCGCTGCACTACTGCCCTGCCCCCACTCCCAAAGATGTTTTCTACTAATAACATATGAAATTTTCACATAAGGCTGAGACAAGCCAGAACAGTGCTCTGTTACATGTAGCACTAAGGACTGAACCATGACACATTTCCGAACTGGAATAGAAGGACACGGGGCAACTGAATCTTCACACTATCTCCATAGCAATTCTGAGATGAGTTCTGAAAGATATACAGAAGGAAATTGAAAAAATAACTCAGAGCGGCTGGGTGGTGGCGCACCTACTTGAATATACATGTTACCATATGCAAGGTATGGTATGTTACCATACCAATGGCAAACGCTAGAAGAAGAAACCATATGCAAGGACCTGGGTTCAAGTCCCTGGTCCCCATCTATGGGAGTGGAGGGTTGGGGATTGGGGAGAAGCTTCACAAACAGTGAAGCAGTGCTGTAGACCATCTCTTCACCCCTTCTTTCATATCTATTTATTTATTAATTGACTTGTCAACAAGTGCATGGTTTTATTCTTATTTTAGATCGAAGCTACAAAGAGGCCTAAAAAAAAAAGTCTAGAAGATGAAAAACCCTGTATTTATTTCTACCCCTTTGAGAAACGGCCATCCTTTTAGTGATGCTGTTTCTCTGCCTTGTCCTCTCTGCATTTGCCGGCTATATGTGCATCTGCACGAACATCAGCAGCAAAAGAGGAGCTACTAGGGGGACGTCACAGTGACAGCGTGCCAGTTAAGCTTTTCAAAGGAGGAAGAACATGATTTGTTTCAGATTGCTTGAGTTGCTATGATGCTCCCATTCTTTGCATCCAATTATCTGCACTCTTCAACAAAGCTTCTTCTTTTCTTCCTCTCCTCCTCCTCCTCCTTCTTTAACACATCTGCACATGCTTCAAACAAGTAAAAACTATGAAAATTTCAAAAGAGGATCATGTCTCTAAATGTTTTTCTCTGGCCCTTCTCACAATAAAACTGAGAAAGTTTTTGACATGAGTAAAAAGGCTGTTTCATCCTTTTTTGCTGTTGCCAGGGTGCTTCAACGTGTGGGGTGCACAGTCCTATCATTTACGAACTGACTCTTCAAATTCTTGATTTTTTTTCAGTATAAACTGCATTTTGCTGAGTCCCCTACTTGTGCACACACACACAATTTTTCTCCTGTGTGGGTTTCTCAAAGTGGACTCACTAGATCAAAGAGTGCGTCTTTTACATTTTGATTGATGCTGTCAAAAATTGCATCAATCTGCAGTGTTTGAGCGTGCTTGTTGCCACTTGTTGAGACCTAACATATAAATAAATGCCTACAGTAAACAATGTCATTTGATGAAAAATAGTTTGTGGTTGTTTTGGTTTGCATTGTTTTGATATGTAATGTGTTTGGGAGTCTTTTCATATGTTTTGTGAACACATAGTCATATCTTCACTATTTCATAATTTTTTTTTGGATTTGAAGTTCTCTTTCTCATCATTTACTCAATCAAGTCAACTAGCATTTATCAGTTGCTGACACTGTAGAAGCATAATGTAGGTCTTGGGCTTATGAATTGTGTGCAATATCCTATGTTTGTGCTTACACTGTGGAGTACACAAGTCAAAAATATCTTTTTTGTTCATTTTAAATGAACAATGTCTGTGATATCTATCCATATAGTCTTGTGCTTCCACAGTTTCTTTATTATTTTAAACATATTTTATTTATGAATTTATTGGATAGAGACAGAGTGAAATCAAGAGGGAAGGGGGACATAGGAAGAGAGACAGACACTTGCATCACTGTTTCACCACTTGTGGAGCTTTCCTCCTGCAGGCAGGGGTTGGGGGCGGGACCAGGGGCTCGAACCTTTGTTTTTGTACATGGTAACATGTGCACTCAACTAGGTGGGCCACAACCTGGCCACGTTTTTGTTCATTTGTTTGTTTTCTTTGTTGCCACGAGAATTATCTTTGGGGCTTGGAGCTTGCACGATAAATTCACCACTCCTGACAGCCATCTTTTTCCTTTTATTTGATTGGACAGAGAGAAATTGAGAGTGGAGGGGGAGAGAGAGAGACAGCTGCAGACCTGCATCACTGTTCCTACAGCTTCTCTTGTCGGTGAGCACTGCAAGCTGGAACCCAGGTCCTTGTGCACAGCGATTTCTGTACTTTACAGGTGTGCCGCCAATCAGCCGCCTCCTCCCAGTAATTGTAGGGAATCAGTATTGGGGAAATACTGATTTACAGGACAGTCGTCGGTGCATGGGTGCGACTTCTTATCTCCCCATTACGGGAATCTACCCACCACCAACTTGCCTCACACCACTATTGTGCACTGGATTCCCAATGTCCTCTTGATCTCTTTTTGTCTTTCCCTCTCTCAGTGTTTTTGGCTTTGCTGCAAGACACCACATTTTCCCTATCTTTTCTTTTTTCTTAGGTTTCAACTATAAGTGAAACCATCTCATATTCACCCTTCTCCTTTTGGCGTGTCTTCCTTAACATGATTCTTTCAAGTTCCATCCAAGATAAAGCAAAGGAGATAATTTCATCATTTTAACAGCTGTGTAGTATTCCAGTGTATATATATATATACACACCAGCTTTTCTTTTCTTTTTTTAAATTTTTATTTTTTATTTCTATGGTTGCAGTTCATAGACTGGATTAAAAAACAATACAGCTGTTTTGTTAAATACTTAGGGCATACATATATATTCATAGTTAGCACAGGAGCCTGTGCAGCTTCTGAGTCCCTGTCATTCTGAGCTCTCAGTCTCTGGTCGCAGCTGGGAACATTCCAGGCTGAACTCGTTTCAGGACCCGTCTTCTTTGAGTGGCAGGGTAGGATGACCCAGCCTCCTTTCAGAGAGTGGGGCACCCCCTACCATCGCTACTTTATAGCGAGAGTAAGGTCCCTAGAGGCCCACGTGAAGGCTTCTGATGACATTCCTGTTGGAAGTGACCAATGATGATGGAAAGAAGAATCTATTAGAGGTCTAGGCTCATTGTCTCTATATGGGAATTCAAGGATCCCTGAATGGAGCTCCAGATGATGGGATGGCCTGGTATTGACCCAAAAGACCATCATTAAGTGAGCCAATCTCTAGCCCTTATCCAGCTTTTGTAGCCCTTTCTTTATATGACGATCCTCAGTTGTTAAGGCATTGAGTGTCATTGGTTGTATCCAAACTGGAATTGTGTCTACAGGGTCTGGCCTCAAGTGAGGCAGGGACCAGACCTAAGAGTTTTATGTGGGATTTAAGTTAACCTTAAGTTTCATTGCATTTTACTTGTTTGATGATTATGATGGATGCTATCATAGGGGACAAAAATAATTGTCTCTTAGTTGATATATATACATATATACCTTTGACAGTATATCTCTTGGCCATTTGTATACAATATTTCTTCTAAAATTATTAACAGGATGGCATTAATGCTGTTACTGTCAGAAGAGATGAGGAGATATCTCTTACTTTCTTTTGTGTAGTTAATTGAGTAAATAAAATGACTGAGATAAGTGAACTAGGGGGTGAGAGAAGAGGGCATCCAGGCCCAAGTAGTAAATATTTAATTCGACACTTTATGGTGTCTTCTTTATGACTACACTTTTTTTTTCCCTCAGGAATTTTAAATTGTAAACAGGAAAACTGAGAACATTCACATGTTAGGACGAGGAGGGGAGGAGTGGAATAGCAGAGTTAGTACTCACATAATGACCTGGTGAGACAGAGAGGGAGCCATGCCCACAGGTCTCCCTCTTAACACCCAAGCCCTGCCTTCACCTTTCTAAGCCACACCTATCACCACTCCCATTTTCTGGGTGGTACCCTTCAGGACCCTCAACATTTCCCCCTCTAGGAGTACGGAGCCAAAATTCTTTTTTGTCAAAAAACGGAGTTTTTTGGGATGTCAAAGAACGGAGTTTCCTGCTTCTGTAACTGCTTCCTGCTGAGATGGACAGTAGTATGGTTGGTCCACACTCCCAGACAGACCTGTTCTGCTCCTAATCTTTCCCTAGTTGGGTAGGGTTCTGGAGAAACGAGGTTCTTAGACATTTCTCCATGACCACACTTTTCTTAACCATTCAGCTGTCTTTGGGTATTTGGGATGTTTCCAAGTCTAAACTATTACAAATTGTGCTGCTATCAGCCTAAGTATACACACAGAGAGAATGCAGATTGCAGAGAAAACATGCCATAAGATGTTGCAATTGTCATGTTGGGTAAGCTACCTATTTGAGAATATTGGATAGTTGAACAATTGTTTATTTTAGGAGACAGATTCCAAGTAGTATAACACTCCAACTTGGTAGTAGCAATTCCACAATCTATTGGGAGTTGTTTATGGTTATGCCATTAGCTCCGAAGATCAGGAATGAAGAACAAAGGTCCTCTGAGGTAACTGAGTATTTCAGTATAGGGTGTGCTTTTTAAAAAATATATATATTTATTTATTCCCTTTGTTGTCCTTGTTGTTTTATTGTTGTAATTATTATTATTGTTATTGATGTTGTCATTGTTGGATAGGACAGAGAGAAATGGAGAGAGGAGGGAAAGACAGAGGGGGGAGAGAAAGATAGACACCTGCAGACCTGCTTCACGTCCTGTGAAGCTACTCCCCTGCAGGTGGGGAGCCGGGGCTCGAACCAGGATCCTTATGCTGGTCCTTGTGCTTTGTGGCTCCTATGCTTAACCCACTGCGCTACAGCCCGACTCCCTAGGATGTGCTTTTTCACTGCAGTGATGATCCCACTCAGCTGGATCAGAGACCTTTGACAGTTTTCATGACCTCCCACTTGCATTTAAGCAAACTGGACACATACACAGTCAGACAGCTGGACAAGAAGCAGTCATAGAGAAAAAGAGTGGAGAGAATCTGGTGACTGGGCTGGGGGAGACCTATCATCATCCATGAGATCTCTAGTTACCAACCCCCCAAAAGGCTGATTTTAATTTACCAGTGGTTCAGTCCATTAAGATCTGTAGATAACCCCGGTGAGTTTCTGGAGTGAGTCCCTATTCATATCTAGGGACAGGGTTGATGTTTATGTATCTTTTTTGAGGGGGTTGTAAAGTCACCTCAACTGTACAAAAGTCTCTGATGATTCTCTTCTTCAAGTGGAAGTCAGTGGAGGCAGTTCAGATTTGCTGAGACTGAACCCTCTGTGGATTTAAACGGGCAGAAAACCAATTATTTCTTTTTAAACACAATCCTTGTTAAACACATTAGTACAGAGATTTGTAGTGAGCAGGACTATCAATCAGGTGAGTGCAGAGAAATGCATATTCCTTTCTGTAGGTTTTCTAGCATGCTAAGCAATACTTCCTCCACACACTGCCAAAGTTGTTTGTATGTCAGAAATGTGATAAACCATGAATTGTGACAGTACATGCAACTTGTAAATTGCAAGAGGTAAGGCACAGTGATATCATTTTCTATAAAAAATAGATGTTCACAAAAGATATAACACTTAATTTATAGGATGGATTTATAAACTGCAATCTGACTAAAAAAGAACTTGCCTGGAAGCTGTATTTGCATAACAAACACCTTGTTTTTGTTTAAATGACATGCAGGTTTGTAGGAAAGCCACCAGTATAGATTATGGGTCACAAGACCACATGTACTCCACGGCTCCCACACAACGAAGCGGAATCTCGCACAGATTTTGTGTAAGAAAGGCGCTGAAAATAAAGTCTGACCACCATTTTGTGGAGCAATCTATGATGGGCAAGTCAGATCACCTGTGGTAGTGGCTGAAGGAAGGGCTGAGAGTGGCTGAAGTGTGGAGTGGCTGAGTGTGGAAGGGCTGAAGGAGATCACCTGTGGTAGTGGCTGAAGGAAGGGCTGAGAGTGGCTGAGTGTGGAGTGGCTGAAGGAAGGGCTGAAGGAAGGGCTGAGAGGACAGATCGTATCTCCAGGTACATTTTCTTTTTCTCTCTCACCTAAGGACTCTGCTAGTAATCAGAGGAGAGAGAAAATTCTTTAGATACAAGATCTGCCACCAGGTATATATACGTGCTGTTTTACCTGTGCCTAACGAAGAAGAATTCCCTTAATTTGATTTCAAGTGGTGGATCTGGAGTAGCTTTGAGGAACATTTGTCATTCCTTATCTCCCTGTTTCCAGATCCCCTAGCTTGGGAAGTTATTTTTCTCACATTCTTCAGAGTTCAAAGAGCTTACCGAATAACAGACGCCCAGTATTTATTTTTCAGTATTATCTCATCATATACCACAGCAAAGCACATTTGTTTTCACAACATTTAATTAGATTTCCCGGAAACGGAAAGGCCATTTTCTTTTCTTTTTTTTTTTTATGGGTTTATTATCAGTCTGAAACCCAAGAACTTTTCCAATATTTTAATGCAAACCAGTCACACTGACTTAAATTAAAGGAATGTGTTCAAAGTAGTAATAACACTGACAAAAGAGACTTTTGATACGTCTCAGATAGCACCCAGTCTGACAGGATGACAGTTTGTTGAAAGTGAATAAGACATGGTATCAAAGAGAGAGTTTTCTTGTTTCAAACATTTAAAGCGTACTTTACTTTTCACTTGGCACAACAACAACAACAAAAGAAACCACGTGTCTGTTTTTCACTTTGCAAAGCATTCTTTATAGATGCCTCTCCTTGTTCTTGGATGGCTTTAGGGCACTGACACTGCATTCATCTTAAGAAAGTTCTCTATCAGGTCCAAGCGGCTGTTGTTGATCCCAGTAATGGGAGAGACACATCATGTCTTCCAATGTGTTCAACATATCTGATTGAAGACTGCCTTCCGCTGAATCCAGAAACTAACAGGATTAAAGAATTCTGCTTCTAATATAGTAACAGGGCCTAGTGCAATGACTTTTGGCACATAGATGCTGAATGAATCCTCTAAAATAGCAGGTATAACAGTGAACTTCACTTGTGGAAATGTACTTAATTACTTCTCTTCTTCCTCTTCCTCCTTTTCCTCCTTTGTTCATTAGCTTCAGAGCCTCACCGTCCCAAGAAGACTTTTTCAGATACATACACACAGACAGAGAGGCAAGGTGGAGATGGGGTGGGAGGGTGTGACATGGTAGGAAAGAAACCAAGGCACCAAAGCTCCATTCAGTGCCATAAGGCCTGGTCTTGACCTGAATTGAATAAAAATAGCATACTGCCCAAGTGAGCTATTTTGCAGATCCCGGACTTAAATTCTTGTGGAGATATCAACAGCAACAACCTCTCTCTCAATGATCTCAATTCCTTCTTTTATTGTCATTTGGGGCCAGAGAATCCTTTGCTCTGGAGGATTGCCTGTGTCTTGTCAGATGCTTAGCAGCACCCCTGTCCCCTATCTACTAGTCCCTACTAGCATTCTTTAGTTGTGAAACCAACCAAACAAATGTCCTCAGGCATCTTCAGATGCCTACCAGAGGGCAAACATCACTCCCTTGTCAGATCATGGCCCTAACCTAAGCATGGTTGGAGGGAGAAACCTAGCCTTAGGTATTATTTTAGTCACCAGTGCTAAAGGATGAAATATAATATGAACATCTTGGATATTCTCTTTTGACCAATGATACCTCCCTTTCCGACAGTAACCTCTGAGGAAGGCTGACCATTTATAGTTTAGCTTGTATTTTTACTGAATGGTGAGAAATGAACAGCAGAAATGGTTTCTTTCTGGTCTGAAGAAAAGGTCACTCTCAGAGAAGTCAAGCAGTCAGTTGTCCAAAGCACATGCCCAAGGGACAGTGTGATGTCAAAGGAACAAGGAAGATTGGACAATGAGGACTTGCGCTAGGTCTGGATCAGTCACAGGCCAGTTTGCACAGAGGAACTCTCTTCTCTTGCCTGGTAACAGAGGGGATGAACTGTGGCATCTATGGGTTTCTCCTTACCCCTCAAGACTGAATAAAGTGTGGACTTGTTTATTGGATAGATAACCTGCTGTTAGATTTCCCCCCTCCACAGGGGAGGAATAAGGGCTTGAACACAATGTAAAAATCTAGGAGGTGGAGAGGGAGAATATGGGGCGTAATGGCATCTGGAGAATGCCTGAGTCTGCGTGAGGGTACTGGAGCTCATGCAAAATGGCAACAAGAGTTGGGGCCGGGTGGTGGTGCACCTGGTTGAGCGCACATGTTACAATGCACAAGGACCTGGGTTCAAGCCCCTGGTCCCCACCTGCAGGGGGAAAGCTTCATGAGTGGTGAAGCAGGGCTGCAGGTGTCTCTCTGACTCTCTCTCTCTCTGCCACCCCTTTCTTCTTGATTTCTGGTGGTCTCCAATAAAGTTAAACAAAACTTAAGGAAAAAAAGAAAGAGAAAACACAAGGAATATAAGGTCTGTATGGGGATTTTCCTCTGTTTGTATAGGTTATTGGGTGTGATGAATGGGGCACAACTAACAACTGAGTTTGCTGCTCTATGGAGCCTCAGAGAGCCATCTTGCTGTCTAGTTGTCATAGAACTTAGTGGCTGGTGTGGTGTGGAGCTATGTAACCATATATGTAGTCTTGTAACCATGGTTAAATCACTATTAAAAAATGTAGGGACTAGGTGGTTGAGCACACATGGTATAGTGTGCAAGAAGCTAGGTTCAAGCCCCCAGTCCCCACCTTCAGGGAGAAAGTTTTGCAAGTGGTGAAGTAGTGTTGCAGGTATCTCTCTCTTCCCTCGCTATTTCTGGCTGTCTCTATCCAATTAATAAAGATAAAAAGATTTTTAAATGTAGAAAAGAAAAGAGTCACCTTCCTTATAATCTATGACAGCAGAGGGCATTCTCCTATGTGTGTGGAACCTCGGCACGTTCTCTGGACTGCACTGCCATTGCCTTCTTTCGCAGATGTTCTTGCTGAAACAGTCCATAAATACTATGCTTTATAGAAACCAATGTCATGATTTATTGACTAAAAAAGTAAGCTAGCTTGCAGTATTCTAATATTCAATAACCCAGAAAGTAAGGTAGGAAGAATCTGGCTGGGACTTGAATGCTTAAAGAGTTTTTCAGCCATTTTGGGTTTGATAAAAGAGCAAATTCATTTTACGAAGCTGACTTATCCTTGCTTTCCAAACATGATGTGTATTTGAAAGGAAATTCAATCCATATGTCTTTGATTAATTTTACTTAAATCATCAAAATATTATTTCTTAAGAGTTGTTTGATGTATAAGAAGTATTTAAGTCCTTTGTATAATTAAAAAAAAAAAATATATATATATATATATATTTCCTCTTTAGAACAGGAAATCACTTTTAAAAGAGTTTAAATGGGTTTGGACACAAATGAGATTCAGACTTGAAATTCTGACCCTGTAAGATTAGGGAAAGTTTGAGACTTGCCAAAATAGACTCTCCTATTCCTCCCTAAGAGTCAGTACCTTCTGATAGTATATTGTCAGCAGAACTATTTGGGCAGTGTCCAACAGAATAAAACATTTTGTTAAGTTTTTCTCCCACTTCTAGGGTTCATACATAACCTCAGTAAATGTTGAGTCTCCTCTCTTTCCTTTGCATTGGCTTTCCTGATAGTCACTAAAATGACACTCTCAGTCAGTGTCTTTTTCCCCCAATTCCAGGGCTTACCAGCCTGCAGGCTTCTGTGTCCTCGGCCTACACCACACATTTACTGTCTATCTGCTGCTGTCCTCTGTTTGTTTAGTTTCTTTCTGTGCCAGTCAGATGTATATGATGTTGCTTTCTAATGTTCACCAAAGTCTTGTGGCCAGGAGGTGGTTTGGTGGCTAGAACTTTGGTCTCAAATCGCCACTATTTATTTTTAATTAGCGCCTCCAGAGTTATCACTGGGGGTTGGTTCCTGCATGAGGAAGCCATCATTCCTGGGAAGTGGGCACTGAGGGTTTGAACCTGGCATGGTGTGTGCTCAGACTGGTTCTCCACCACCTGGCCCCTGTCCATGTCCCTTCCTTTCCTTTCCTTTCCTTTCCTTTCCTTTCCTTTCCTTTCCTTTCCTTTCCTTTCTCTTTTCTTTTCTTCTCTTTTCTTTTCTTTTCTTTTTCTCTTCTTTCCTTTCCCCTCCCTCCCCTTCCCTCCCCTTCCCTTTTCCTTCCTTCCTTTCTTTCCTTTAATTTCTTCCCCCCCTTTTCTGTATTTCTCGTCGCTTTTCATTTCTCTTCTCTACTTTTTCTTTTCTTTCTTTTTTTTAAAATTAAATTTTATATTTTATTTATTTATTTATTTATTCCCTTTTGTTGCCCTTGTTGTTTTATTGTTGTCGTTATTGATGTCGTTGTTGTTGATAGGACAGAGAGAAATGGAGAGAGGAGGGGAAGACAGAGAGGGGGAGAGAAAGACAGACACCTGCAGACCTGCTTCACCGCCTGTGAAGCTACTCCCCTGCAGGTGGGGAGCCGGGGTTCGAACCGGGATCCTTATGCCGGTCCTTGTGCTTTGTGCCACCTGCACTTAACCTGCTGAGCTACAGCCTGACTCCCCTTTTCTTTCTTTTTATGTTTTCATTGCTACCAGGGTTATGGCTGAAACTTGGTGCCAGCACTATGAATTCACCACACCTGGTGGGCATTTTGTCTATTATTATTATTATTATTTTAATTTGGCAGGATAGAGAAACAAACCCAGCTAGGATTCTGAATTCCATGTTTCTAACTAGCCATTTATTGGATTATTGGATTTTTTTCCTTTTGGAACAAGTTTTCTGAAAATCCATGCTAAAGCTGTTGAAAGTTGTATGAATTTTGTAGAGAAGTCCATGGTACAAGGTTGCTGCTCAGTAGACAAATCCGTTATTGTTTCTGGTAATTATTTTTTTTTGTAATACTTTTATTTTTAATGTCTGTGAAGTTCAATTTAATTTATACTATGTTGGTTTATTACATTGAGAGATGTTGGCACTATATCCCTACAATCTTATAATCTTGTAAACTATTATTAAATCACTTATAAAATCATATTTAAAAAGAGTAACCATTGGGTTGATTTTTAAGTGTGTTGAACAATATTGCTTTTCTTTTGTTCTGACTAAAGCAGTAACTGTTGAGTTTCTAGAAAGCATTTGCTTTATTATGTTGGTACAGTCAGAAATCAAGCCTGTTGAAATTTTCTTCATTTATTTATTGAATGTCTTTTCTCTGCCAGACAATTTAATCTCATCTAGTAGTCAGAGAGCTAAAGCAGAAATCTGTAACTAGAGTTACCCTCCTCTCCGAATTGTCCCTACAAACTCAGGCTCAGGGGATGTGAAAGGTGATAGATGTCTACATGATGCCGTTAGTCAGAGGACATTTCTGCCATCTGCTTTTAGAGTGACTGGTGGTTCCTCCAGTAGAGTTAGTATTTAGACAACTGTAGCATTCTCTGAGTACACTAGTAGAAATTAACAGATCAACAAAGATATATTTTGTAGTGAATAGAAAACTTAGATAATAAATTCACTAAAATTTTGCTTTGGTTAGAGTGGGCCTTGGTCAGTTAGGTCTACAGAGTCATCAGTAATTATGGGCTCCTTTTAGTCATGCTTTGGGTTGTCCTTGCCACTTTGAATAAGGGTTACCTGTGTATCCTATAGCACGTGGTGGATATAATGCTAAAAGCTTAACCACAAAGGACGTTTTGGTTTTTGCCTTACTCTTAATCATTTTGAGAAAAGTCAGCAGTCATCTTGTGAGAACATTGAAATAATCCTATAAAGAACTTTCTGAGGAGAGGCAAGTAGATTTTCTTGCAATAATCAGCACTGACTAACCAGGCATGTGAGTAAGCCATACCTCTTGTGAAGCCTTCAGAAGATTGTAATCATGTAGTTTGACTCCAGCTACATGAAAGACTTAGCAGCGAAACCACTCATGGAAACCCCATTCAAATTTCTGACTCACAGAAATTGTGTGAGACAATACATATTTATTTATTCACTCTCAAGGTCCATCTGGATTTGTGGGAAGACACTGTTATTTTAATATTTAGTTTATTATTTTTCATTCATTTTATTTTGATGTATTTATGTGAGACAGAGATAGAGTGGGAGAGAGGAAGAGAGGATAAGAGAGAGGGGTCTGGGTAAGGACATTACTAAGTTCAGGCATATGTAGTTTTGAGGACTGAGCCTGGGACAACATGGATGCAAGTCCTGTGTTCCACTACTGAGATATCTTCCTGGCAATATTTATTATTTAAAGTCATTCAATTAAAATGTTAAATAACCAACACAAGAACCACCAGCTGGTGTTAGATTTCTGGAAGAGAAGAGCAAAGTTAAGGAAAGATACTTTGAGAAAGGAGATCAGAGAGGTCAAAGACAGACACTCGCTTAACTTTATAGATGACACACAAAACTACCACTGAGGCAGGAAAGGGAGAAAATGAATTCAATATCAAATCTAGTGAACATGGACAAAGGAAAAAGAGGTAAAAATGGGGGTATGAGTTTCTGAAGGATGCGTAACTATGAAAACTTGAAAATGAATCTCTTTCAACTATGTGAAGTTTTGAGTATTTTTACTTCAACAGTTAGTAAATGAATCTAATCAAACACTAGATACTCAGTAATATAGGCAGAAGTCTCTGAAGGTCATTTACACACACACACACACACACACACACACACACACTATATATATATATACATATATATAATTAATTTTTATTCCAGATAGAAGACTGGCTAAAGCTACCAAAGATTATCTCACATTTTAAAAGTCACCATGCCAACCAAAACAACAGTTTGAAGATGGCAAAAGATTTCACATTCATCTTAACAAAGAAAACTCTACAATTATCTCTATATTAATCTTTGAATCACTTTATTCCTCCAGGATGGACTTCAGGAACACAGAAGCATATAGGTAAGAAGTATTTGCATTAGAAATCAAAATCAAATTTCAAAAGAGTTAACAAATTACTTTCTAACATGACTTTCTAACTCTCAGCCTTTTATGTGTTTTAAAATGGGGAAGAGCATGGATTTCTTTGAATAAGGGCAAGACAGGAAGTCAGCACTGATTCATACACTTTTACACACGCTCTTCTGATGAGTTTTAATCACAAATCTGGGTCCACTTGTATAACACAAACATTAAAAGAGGGTGTTTTAAACTACGTCTTTTTATTAATCATGTATTTGGTCTTGTAAATAATACACGCAAGTACATCCTTATTACGTCAGTTGGCAGATAGTGATTAACTAGCTGTTTCACTTGAGGACAGAAGTATCTTGTGATTTTTATATGAGCTTCTTAAATGGTCATGCGTTTTTCTCTTGCCTGTCTTGTTTAATTTGAGTTAGGCAAATATTTTACATTTCTGAATTTCTTTAATTGGTTTTTAATTTGAAGAATGATTCTTCCCATTTTTCTTTACATCTGTTGGCAATTTTGAGGACTCTCAAGATAATTTTCTACGTCTCAGGAAGCTTTTGAAAGAAACAGGCCCTGTTACTTCTAAATCCCTTTGATTATCACCAAAAATGGTTTTGCTTTAGCTATCCCTTTAGCCTGATTCTTTTCCCCTTTGTTTCTGTTGGAATGAGGTAATCCCAGGATTGTGGAGTCTTTTTGTGATGGAAATGACTGTGGCCACACAGGCACAGCATAATGTTTACTAGGAATAAGAGAAAGGAATATCTATAGTGTTGCTCACCAAGAATTTGAAATACTAAATTCTTCATTTCCAGAGAGAAAAATTCCACTCAGTATAGTGTTAGTATGGTCAGTATTAATTTGGGTGACTGAGACAGAGTGTGTGCACATATACTGTGAACCAAAACTGATTGGAAAAAGAGGAGTATACTTAATTTTCTGAGGAAGGCCAGACACACAAACATTTCATATACTCTAGGGCACTCACAAGGGAGTGAAGGAGTTGAAGGAGCCTAAGAGATGAACAGGGCAGCAGGGCCGACTGGTGGCACACCTGGCTGAGTGCACATATCACAGTGTGCAAAGACCCTGGTTCAAGCCTGCAGGGGGAAAGCTTCACAAGTGGTGAAGCAGTATTGCAGGTGTGTGTGTCTCTCCCCCTCTCTCTCTCTCCCCCTTTCCTCTCAATTTCTGGCTGTCTCTATCCAATGAATAAAGATAATAAAAATAAAATAGATAAAAAAAGATGAGCATGTGAATGCAATACCTTGCTCAGTAGTTGTAGATTCCAGAGCAGAGATCAGAGACCATTTTCTGTAAAGGACAAGAGAGTAAATGTTTCAAGCTTGGGGGTCATAAGATCTCTTAAAACTGCTGAGCTCAGCAGCTGTAGTGAAAACTGCCACAGAGAATATGCAAATAAATGGATATGGCTGTGTGTCTTTCAAACTTTATTTACAGAAAGAGACCATAGGCCAGACTTGACTGTGGGCTAGGTAGTTTGCCAATTTCTGTTCTGTAGAATATCCTTTTCCTTATTTATTTACTTACCTGCAGATCAATGTAGCACATAATGTTTGAAATAGTTTACAAGAACGTATGAGACACTTAAAAATTCATATGGCATAGTCAGGAGTTTCTGGAACCTGTAGAAATTTTGTGGGTAGGAATGGAAATGGCTTATAATAGACTGCCTCCATTGCTAGCACCAGGAAATTGCTTGGGAAAAAAAACCAGTGTCTGTGGACCATTCCGTTTCCATTTCAGTGAGTATTATATATAATCCTGTGTTGAAGACCTATACAGATCCTTTTCATATTTGCATTGGTGAGAGTCTTACAAGTCCTGTAAACAACAATTCTACCAGTGATTATTCAGGAATGGTGTGCTCTATTCTCATCTGAAAATATGCCAAAAAGCAATCACAAAATAACCATATGCTGTATATACACAATGGAATACTACTCCAGTATTAAAAATGGTGTTTTCACCTTCTTCGCCTCATCTTGGATGGAGCCTGAAAGAATCATGTTATGTGAGGTCAGCCAGAAAGAGAAGGATGAATATGGGATGATCTCACTCATGGATAAAATTTGAGAAATAAGAACAGAAAAGAGGAAACACAAAGTAGAGCTTAGACAGACTGGGTTTGGTGCATTGCACCAATGCAAACGATTGCGGACGGGGGGAATAGATTGTGAGGAGGGGGTTTTCAGGTGCTGGTCCGTGATGGTGAGGAGATCAAATAATGTAGTGTCTTTAAAAACTCTTTTTGAAGGCAATTTTACAATAGATAAATGCCTTGTGTAATTTTAAGTGGATATAACAAAATAAGACCACTTTCTTATCTATCTACCCAATTCATCTTTTCTTCCTGATATGCGGCTATGTTACATTTTCCAGTCATCCTTGTACTGGTGTGTGAGCATGTTATTAAGGTCCCTTCAGTGGAATGGGAGCATGAATGATGCGTTTGACTTTCAGACTTGACTGCAAGTCTTATGTTTCCCTCTGCATTTAACATTTCTTTTAAAGTGCCTTCAGTTGGCTGAGAGATTGACTCTTGAAAGCTTAGGGATGACTTGTTTAGAAGGGTAGAGTAGTTTTTAACTTAATATCCTAAATGCCTATGAAGAAGTAAATTTCCTTGCTGACCTGAGTTTGGGCTGCCATATTGTTGCCTGACAGGACCGCTATGTGTGTAACTGCATATGAGGCAAACATCTGGGACTTCAACAACATTTAATTGGACATTAAATATTTCATAAAGTGCTTAAAAGTGATTAAAAAGGAAAACTGAATGGACTATACTGTGATAACTATGATACAGTATTTATGACAGTTCTGAAGGCTCTAAAAGGCAGTTTTGATTTTCAGTTTACTTTTTGCATCGGTACTACTTATGGTCTGACTTTGGATAAGTAATTATGTTTCTAAGCCTGTTTCCCTGCTTGTGGAGCAAAGGGCTAGGGCTAGGTAACATATACAATTCTTCTTAGAAAGATCCAGTCATTTTAAGGTCTGTTGGAGAGATTAGAAGCTGGAAATAGTTCTAGGTGTAGGAAGGACAAAAAAAAAAAGTGATATTGGTGTCTGAGAAGAGGAGAAGCTTTCCAAGGCTACCTAGAACTCAGGAGATAAAAGTGTGAATAGCTGAAGGCACATTTGCATTTATTAAAATTTTATTGAAGTTCAGCTTTTCCTATAAGGCACTTGGAAACTAAGTGGCTCGTCCTTTAATGAACAAGATAGTCATATTATACTCATTGTTTTGTAATAAAATTTTCACTGGGTTAGTTTTGGAGGGCATGTTCCTGATCATCTTTTCTATATAGATTTTCTTAATATAAGCCTTAGTCTTTTTTTTTTTAACCAGAATAGTTAAAGAAATACATCCATTTCTTATTTCTGTAAGAAATATCCTAGATGTGAACTTTTGAATTTTAAACATTTTCTGCTGTTCAGGAATAAATTTTATAAACATTTTACATTAAAGTGAAGGACTGGTTGTCCCAGGGTCTGAAAGAATGAAAGTGAAGGTGAATAAATGTAAAAGTGAAACTAGACATCTTACTCACACAATTCAAGGGGATAAGTACATAAATACCAAATAACATGTCAGTTGAAAAAGAGTTTCTTAGTAAAAGGATTTACTAAAAAAAATTTGGGGTAGGTGTAGTGATGGGAAGTTCTTAGTTGTTGTTGTTGCTGCAATAAATAATATACTTTCATATTATCTTTTGAGTAGTAGTATTGATTGTTGGTACTTACTAAATATCATTTGGATTCTCAATATTGCATGCTATATAATAGAGTATTTTAGAGATATGGTTCTAAACACCATGAGAAAAATGTCCAAAAAGATCAATAATAAGAGCCAAGAGATCAACAAAGAAAGTTTCTATGTTCATGAATAGAAACATCAACATTTCTAAGAGGTAGTCAGCAAAATCAGCAAGTGTTTCCTTTGTTGTTGTTGTTGTTGAATTTATTATAAGCTTTGTGAAAATGCAAAGAACCTAGAAAAACCGAAACAATTTTGAAAAAGAAGAGCAAATTTATGACTTGCCTAAAAACAAAGGTTGTGCTTGCAAGAGGTCCCAGGCTTTACCCCTGGAACCACCAGTAGTCAGAATTCAGTGGTGTCCTGGCTAACAGACAAACAAGCAAACTTATGGGAGCAACCAAGTGGCTTACCTGACAGAATGCCTGCTTTGTCATGTGTGCTGCCCAGGTTCAAGACCTGTCACCACTGCACTGAAGGAAACTTTTGTGCTTTGGGGTCTTATCCCATTTCTCTTTCTGAAAAATATTGGCCTAGAATGATGAAACTCCAGTGAGGATTTAAAAAAAAAAAGTACTTATAACAAAATTCAAGTAATCCAGATGATACATTGACATACTGACAGACAAATAACCAAATGGAACAGAATGGAACATTCACAAACAGACCCATGCACCTGTGGCCAGTTGACTTTCAGAAAATGCATTAGAGTAATTCAACAGGGGAAGAATCTTTTTCAATAAGTGGTGCTGGAGCAGTTGGATAGCTGGGTACAAAGAAATGAATCTCTATAATATTATCTCACATATAGAAAACATTATCTCAGGATGACTTACAGACCTACATATTGTATCAATGTTAATGAAAAGAGGAGACTGTCTTATAAAGCACTTCAGATGATGAGTTTTATGAGACTAATGATCCACTCTACTAGTAGTGACTTGAGCTTCAAGAGACTCAGGCCCCACTCCCATCATTTACTTCTCTTCCTTCAGCACCTACGTACATGACCATTGAACTCCATATCCAAAGAATGCTGGACTCAGGGGACATCCTGTTCTCTGACTCTAGGAGTTGAACTGAGCAGGGAATCTAGAACCCTTGTATTTCATACCTCTCACTTATAACCTTGGAGTTGGGCTTTTACTCTTTGAATCTTGTCTTTGTAGAGACTAGGGAATAAAGCTTTGTCTCCATGCACAGTTTCTCTGCTGCCTCTCCTCTGGGGTTTGCCCACAACAGGCATGAACTGAAGGAATGGAGCCCCTAGTCTTGGCCCATAGTTCTGTCCTCAGGTCCTCATCAATCTCACTTTAAACCATATTCAGTGGCCACCCAGGCTGACTTAGAGAAAAACAGCCAGTCAGAGTATTGAAATTTACTCTGGCTCAACCTAGGGTAAGTGACAGGGCACTTAAATCACCATAAACAAGTATAATATTTATTTTTAAAGCATGCACAGGAAGGATGTGATACTATTTTTATAAGAGGGCCAAACTTTCTTCATTTCCTGTTCTCTGAATTAGAGACCTCCAATTTACTTTGCTCATAATCCAGTCATGTTTTTGGCAGAAATGCTGCAACAGATAATATATATTTGTCTTTCCTTTTGTTGGTATGCTTCTAGTTCTGCTTCTGGGATCCCTTCTGTTACATTGCTTGACATTGTGGTCTATTCACATGGTCATTCTGTTACGTTGGTTTGGTCTCACTCCCCCTGCCTCTGTGAGATTTTGGTTTAGTCCTTGCCTTTTCCTGCTTCTTGCTTCTCCCCACCCCCTATCCTACGTACTTCCTTGGTTCCGGACTCTTCCGACGGAGGAGAGAGAAGAGGACAGATTTGGGTTGTGATTAGATTAGATTAGTTTTTTGAACCGTTTGCTCATGACTAAAGAAATACTGCTCCGCTCAGCTGTGTGTCCCTGGTCATCTGTCTCCCGCTGTGAAGCTAGCCCGGCATTATAATCTCATCATCATAGTACCTATTGAACCTGGGACTTTGGAGCCTCAAGCATGAGAGAGTCTCTTTGCATAACCATTATGCTATCTCCTCCCCACTAGTGACATCTTCACGCGAAACATCAGTTAATCACAGAACCAGATTTGAGTCCTCTTGGGGGATCTGTGTTCATTTAGGATTAAAGTCCTGCTCAACAGGGATATAATTGTGCTGCTAGCTCAAAGAAGACGTAATGGCTGGTGGTTAAGGAGGCTTCACCTTGCTCAGAAAAGTCTGAAGAGCATACCTTCCACATCTGTGAACTTCGGATCTATGCTATCTTATTAGACTCCCAAACAATAGCCTCCCTTTGTGGTTTTACATTGCTTTATTTTATGGTAGTGGGTGTTTTACTTCCAGAGACTCCTTTCTTTCCTTCATATAACACCAGAAGAGGACTGTCAGATGTATGACCTTTATTTCAAGTCAAGGTTTCTCTAAAGTCACAGGACTTTGTCTAGAAGAAGCTGATTCCAGGGTTTGGAGCTTTTTTTTTTTAATATTTATTTATTTATTTATTCCCTGTTGTTTCCCCCCTTTTTTAAATTTATTTTTTATTTAAGAAAGGATAAATTAACAAAACCATAGGATAGGAGGGGTACAACTCCACACAATTCCCACCACCCAATTTCCATATCCCACCCCCTCCCCTGATAGCTTTCCCATTCTCTATCCCTCTGGGAGCACGGACGCAGGGTCGTTGTGGGTTGCAGAAGGTGGAAGGTCTGGCTTCTGTAATTGCTTCCCCGCTGAACATGGGCATTGACTGGTCGGTCCATACTCCCAGTCTGTCTCTCTCTTTCCCTAGTAGGGTGGGTCTCTGGGGAAGCTGAGCTCCAGGACACATTGGTGGGGTCTTCAGTCCAGGGAAGCCTGGCCGGCATCCTGATGGCATCTGGCACCTGGTGGCTGAAAAGAGAGTTAACATACAAAGCCAAACCTTGTTGAACAATCATGGACCCAAAGGTTGGAATAGTAGAGAGGGAGTGTTAGGGGGGTACTCACTGCAAACTCTAGTGTACTTCTGCTTTCAGGTATATATTTTGCACTAGTTTATGGATACGTGTGAACATACGCTCTCTCTCACAGAACCTGTTCTATATCTAGGTTTTGGGACTTTGTTAGAAAGTGAACCACCTGGGATGGATTTAGAGAATACTGTGAAAGGAAAGGTCTCATCTGAGTAATGAAGCTGAAGGGTTGTCATTCCACACGTGAAGTCTCTGGACACAGTGTGAGCTGAAACATGTTGAGGTGGCAATCATTGCGTTGATTAGGTTGCGATCAGCAGATGCAATATTATTTGATATGGATTGGGAGAGGCATACGGGAAAGTGGGACCTATCCTAAGGTTCTAGGACTGGGGGAAATATAGGCTCTATAGTGGAGATGTGACGTTCCTGCTGTCTTAGGGTTCAAAAAGACAATGGATAGTTAATGCTATCATCACATTATTTGGTAATTGGGTTAACTTTGAAAAGTCTTTTTGTTAGGGTTTGCTGTATAGTACCCAGTATCTTGTATGTAGCTGTGCCATTAGCTGCTTCTGATCTACTTGGTCTAGGCTTTTGAGAGAGTCCACATATCAAATACACAGCCTATATATTAAAAAGACTCAGTCTGTGTTTTAAAAACTTCGAGACATACAATTAATTTTCCCCCTCTCATATTAATTAACTAGTGATTTATATGACTACACTTTACTAGGAGTGTAAATAAACACCATTCCCACCACCAAAAGACTGTGTCCCATCCCACCCACCCAGCCCCACCCCTACACCTCACGGCCCAGGGTTTTTTTTTTTTTTTTTTTTTTGATGATGTCATTGCTGTTGGATAGGACAGAGAGAAATGGAGAGAGGAGGGAAGACAGAGAGGGGGAGAGAAAGACACCTGCAGATCTACTTCACTGCCTGTGAAGGGACTCCCCTGCAGGTGGGGGGCTGGAGGCTCAAACTGGGATCCTTCCGCTGGTCCACGTGCATGCACTTAACCCGCTGCACTACCGCCCGACTCCCATTTGTAGCTATTCTTATCACTTTTCTAGCTCATTTTGACACTTGGCTATAAATTCTTATGATTATATGTGACGATTATGTAAGCCTTGTGATAGTTATTATGTTATTATATCTGCATAATTCTTGGTAAATTATTTATTCCCATTTCCACAAGTATTTTCAATGAGACTTGGTACCTGTATGACATATCCACTGCTCCTAGTGGTCATTCTTTCCTCTTTGATAAAAAGTAGAGAAATTGAGAGGGGAGAGGAAGCTAGAGATAAAGAGAGACCTATGGCTTTGCTTTATTGCTCGTGAAGCTTTCCCACCTTAAGGTGGGGCCTGGGGGTGTGGACTGCCTCTGCTGACCTCAACTAAATCTGTGTAACTAGTGTCATCATCACAAGTTATGCTGTCACTGCCTCTTTGTTTCTGCTTGTATCCAGAGATACCAAGCCTGAGAGGCCAACCTTTCAACTCTAACAATCTGGTGAGACCTTTCCTAACACATGGGACTACCTAGTTTCATTTCAAATGGCGCACTCGCTAATAAAGTTACAGACCCTAGATATAGGCCAGGGCCTAGGGGGCTGGGATTCTGTATACACATGTCCATAAATGAGAGGCAACTATGTATGTCAGAGTGGAAGTGCTTAGTAGTCCTCTGTGATAAGAATGACAAACAAGTGAAAAGGTCTATAGAAGGTACTATACATTGTCTAATCAAATATTTACTACATAGGGCTGGTCACTCTCCTCTCATTCTCCCTACTTCACTTCCCTCAAACTCTCTATCTACACAACTAACTACACACAAGAAAGTAAGATGTATTTCCTAATCTCTTCTGACAGCACCAGGATCTTTAGAGGAAATGTCATTTACAATTGACCAAGAGATACAAATACACACACACACACACACACACACACACATTCTAAAGGACAACTATTTTCTCTCTTTTTATTCTTTCATTAGAATCATCAAACAAGTTAATGTGGTAAAACTTAAGGTTAACTTAGACCACACAAAAACTCTAGGTCTGGGGCTAGGTGGTGGCATACCTGGTTAAGCACACATATTACAGTGCATAAGGACCCAGGTTCAAGACCCTGGAAAGCTTCAGAAGCGGTGAAGCAGGGATGCAGGCATCTCTGTCTCTTTTCCTCTCTGTCTCCTCCTCCCCTCTCAATGTCTCTCTGTCTGTATCAGATAATAAATAAATAAAAATATTAACAACAACTCTATGTCTGTTTCTTCCCTAACTTGAGGTCAGAACCCATAAACATAGTACCAGTTTGGATACAACAAATGACATTCAAAGCTTTAATAACTGGGAGAAAGTCTAAATTAAGTTAGATTTTTAAAAAAGGGGAGGGTTATAAAAGCTGGAAAAGTGGAAGAGACTGGCTCACTTAATGATGGACTTTTTGGTCAATACCAGGCCACCCCATCTTTTGGGGTCTAGTCAGGGAGTCCTTGGATTCTCTCACAGACAATATGGGCCAAGACCTCTAATAGATCCCTCTCTCTACCAGCACTGGTCACTTCCATCAGAAGTGTCATCATAAGACCTTTTGTGGGCTTCTTAAGGCCCTTAGCCTCACTATAAAGTAGCAAGGGTAGGGACTGCACTACTCTCCTCCAAAGGGAAGCTGGGCCATCCTACTCTATCACTTGAGGTAGACTGGTCCTGAAACGAGTGCTTCAAGAAGAGTCCCGAAATGAAATGTTCCCAGCTGTGACTGAGAGCTCAAACTGACAGGGACTCAGAGGTTACATAGACTTCTGTGCTAAATATAAATATATAAGGGCCTGGGTCAGATTGATGGGGTAAACAGTTGTATTTATATCCTTTCTTCAAGTTTGGGAGCTACTCTCTGACCTTATCCAGGTTTCTTTTTTCTTTTTTCTTCTTTCTTTCTTTTTAAAAATTGATTACCAGGAGTAGAGTGTCTTATGCATTTAAATCCTTATGAGTTCAGCAAAGGTGGGCGCGAGGAATCACATCATTGCAAGACTGGCCAGCTCCTCATGGGGCGCGAGCGCTTCCACACTACGATCATCATCTCTGCCATTATGCTATTCCACTGCAGAATACTGTGCCCCAGGATGGTTCCGTAGCCCCCATGTCCACTTGGTCGATTCCAAATTATATTCCTCCATGAGGATAATTTCTGGAACCATCCATTCCACCCCGGTTCCATGGCTGCCAGTTCTTAGCAACATCGCCCCGCCAGATATTCGTCGGGATGCGGCATCATCTAAGTTCATTTCCCACGTCTACGCTCGACCGGACCTGCCAATATACGCGGATATCTTTGCCCACCCTGTCCAACACTTGACGTCTCGTCATCCAATCTGGTCCCCTATGCCTACACTGAACTTCTCTGTTCCAGACTCTTGGAAACAGAGTTGGCAGTCAGCTGAGGTCAAGAACAAACACCTCATCACAGACCCCTGCAAGCGTCAACCCGGCTTTGACCTGGCACGTTATGATTGGGCCCTCCTCAATCGCTATCCAACAGGCCATGGCCGGTGTGCCGCTATGTTCCATCGCTGGGGAGCCAGAGACGACCCGAACTGCCCCTGCGGCTACAGACAGACTATGACCCACATAGTCAACAACTGCCACCTCTCCAGATTCAAAGGAGGTCTCGAAATTTTACATTAGGCTCAACCTGACGCTGTTGACTGGCTACGGAAGAAGGGCAAACTCTAGAAGAAGAAGAAGTTCACCCTTTAGGAAAAGTTATGTAATTGTTATTAAAATCTAAAGCCTGTTAAGCATTCCTCTGGTTTATTGGGAATACCCTGAGTAACACAATTGGGGTATATTTTTAAACTTTATCTGACTGGAAGGATTTTACCATTTAGTTTTTGATATAAACAGATTGTATCTGGCACTTACCAACAACTTGACCTAAATTTGCATGATGCCACAACAATGTCAGTGAAAAATAGAGACCCAAAATACTGGATTTAAAGCCAGAAATATTTAGAAGAGGTATTTATAGGTACTTTGATTTACCATCTTGAAATGGATGTAGTACCACTGAAGGCTCTAGGATTTCATTTCAGCCCTATTTTAAATATTCTGAGTAAAGGCATGCGGTTTACTACTATAAAAATGTTTACAGAGTGCAACTAAACAGTGTTCAATACCTGGGGTTAACCTCAAAATATTAGGTGCTTGATTGAAGTAAAGCTGTGTGGGGGAGGTAGGTTCCCGCTCTCTTAGGGAAACCTCAGTAGGGTACTTGACACTGGGGTAAAGCAGGTGCCCAGGCCTAGTGGAGTGTTTCAACTCTTAGGGAAATACCAATGGGTTTTCCAGAGTTGGTGCAAAGTGTGTCCTCAGATCCAGTGGAGCATTTTAGCTCTTAGAGTCTAGATAGATTTTCCAGAATCGGAACTGTCTGGGTAGCTGCCATGAAGAATCCCTGGGACTCTGTGAGTCGGGCAAGTTGATCTTAATTTACAGGGGAGAAAGCAAGAGAAAGACACAGTTGTACAGGACACTGAAGACAGTGATTCCGGTTTCCCAATGTGAAGTGCTCCTATAAGCTATTGGCAGACCTAAAAGGGACCAGGTCATGAGGTCATGCTTTTTTTGTAATTGGTCTTGTAGTCAGCCATCAATGATTGGCAATTCCAGAGCGGCTTCTTTGCAAAGGGGCCTATCACAGTCCATCCCATAGTAGTTGCTTTTCTCTTGATCAGGATGAGGATTTCTTGGTCAGAAGACCCTTACCCCAACACCTCCATCAGCTCCCATCCTGCCCCCCCCCCCCAATATTGTCTCCTAAACAGGATTGGATAGTCGACACCTTTACACTATATATTTTGAAATCAAGGTCAAGTATTAACCCTACTGCTGCCACTCAGTCTTTAGTTCACTGATGAATGATGTGACGAATGATATTAGTTGTCCTTTCATCTTTCCATTTTGTGTGGAAGAAAGATATTGCCAAACTACTGTGAGTAAAGGAAATTTTGTCTCCTAGTAGTGCAACACTTATAGAGGAGTCAGCTTGGTTATAATTATTACTTTTTTAGAGAAATAATAAGCTACCTGTAATTGTAGACAGTTATGACTTTGCTGGGTTTATAGTCTATTGCTTTTCTTAAGGTTTGGGTGTACAAGCTCATGAAGCAGGACTGAAGGGGATATATTCCCAACCTTTCCCTTTTCCTGATTTGGAAGCAATGGCCTGATTCTCACTCTAAGACTGGAGGTAACTGGAAGTAATAGTCTTTTGTTTCCCCACAGGAGTCAAATTCTATTATAATATTCTCCACTAAAGATCTCAGAAAATGTTCTTTTATTCAAGTCTTTATTTATTTATTTTTTTGCCTACAAATAGCCTCTCATCAGCCTCTATCCCTTTTAACAGGGACCTTCTTTTGAAATATATTAGGCACGATTTCAACTTTAGTAAGAAGTAGAGACAGCATAACAGAATAAATATTCCCAAATATCAGAGAAGAAAGTTCCTTTTTTCCCCAAGCAGAGTTTAAAACACTCTCCAGAGTTTTTAACTTGAATTTAGACACAAGTACCTCTCCTCTTGCTGTGAAAAACATCATCAGGAGGCATTTATGGACAGATCATTTTCTCCTCTTCTGATTTACCACCAACCATGAGAGATCTTGTAGCTCAATTCCTTATCAATAAACTAAATCTCATAACATTTATTAGAATAAATTAAATTCAATGACTGATGAAACAACTAATAAGCTAATCTGTTCTTCTTCTTTTTTTTTAACCAGAGCATTACTTAGCTCCATTTTATGTAGCCTAATCTGTAAATTTTTAGGCACATGTAATTAAACATCTTAATTTATATACTGATTAGTATTTACAGAACTACAAAAATACTGGTGACTCAAGTACAAAGCCAATCAGTTTTATAGCAACCTAAAATCTTGGGAATGTTTTCACATGTACTACTCTATCTACTCTTTACCAAGGTACATGTGTGTCATCTTTATCATGCTAAGGGGTGCATAGATTGGTGGTAAAACCCTCTTGGTATGTCTGTTTCTGTGTTTCAATTACGTTAATATTTCAATTGGTAGAATAGTAAAGAATATCGTCTTCACCGGTGTGTGTGGTCATCATCCAGCCCACTGCAGGCCTGAATAGAACAAAAAAGACAAAGGAAGAGGAAGCCCTTAAGCTAGGCTATCCCTTTTCTCCTGCCTTTGGATACTGATACTTTTGGTTCTTAACTTTTCAAGCACTGACTAAATCACTCCTCTGGTTGTCCCAGTTTTTCAGCTTACAGATTGCAATGAAACTTCTTGGCCTCTGACTGGAGGGTATGGATTGACCTGCCCATGTCTAGTGGAGAAACAAACACAAGATCAGAATTCCCATCTTCTATACTCCCCAAAGAATTCTGGTTGATGTGCTACAGCCAGAGTCAGGGTGGTTCAGAGGTACAAACACTAGAGCTTTTCAGTGATGATTGTTAGCTTGAAGTGACCTTCCTCAGTTTAACTTAATTTTTTTGGGAAAACATTTTATTGGGAGCATGCTGCTTTACAGCACAGGTGTCAACACATAAGTACGATTTCTTATCTCTCTGATGAGAAACCTTTCCCATCTCCCTCAGAGACCTTTGCACTGGTGCAATAATTTTTCTCTACTTAAACACCTCACATTTGTTACTGAGTGATGTCTTACCAAACACAAAATCTGGGCTGGATATTTTTTGAGCGGAGTTATAGGGGTTAAGCATGAACATTTCAGAGCATTTGGAGGACCAGATTCTCATAAAAGCAACCCCATTGGGAGTTTGGAGTACTCCAGTATTAGCCAAATTAGGGCTTAGCTCAATATTCTTATAACATGACACACTGGAACAATTCTGTCAGAGAGGACTATGGAATGTACTCAGCCATGTGATCAGAAAATCTTGCAGTATAAACAATGAAAGTGTTAGAAGGCCAAAAGGAGTCATTTGGAACTCAGTGACACTACATGTTATCATCTTAGTGGCCTAGAACAAACACCATGTTCATCAAGACATTCTGCTTGGTGCGCCTATGCCAAGGCTAAATCAGACTAAATCATCCAAATTCACTTTGTATTTGCATTATAGTAGAATTCATATGATAAACTCAAGTGCCATTAAAGACAGTGTCAGAAGTGCTTTATCATATTTGTACCCACAGTTCATCATTAATTTTTCAAGAGATTCTCAGATGTCCCTGGAATGGCTGAGGCAAATATGAACTGGTTCCTCCACAGTGATGATTAGAGCAGCTTGAATCAATCTGACAGAAGTCTCACAAAGCACCTGCCAAGCCACATGTGCACCAGACCACTGGAATCCTTTGGCATGATTTTCCTGACAAGGAGGCTTGGGCAGTGGTACACTCACTAAACTCTTCAGTATTCTTCTCCCATTTGTTTTTTAAAAATAGACTATTTTTACAGAATGAATCTCAGCTCTGGTTTCTAGACCATGAAATTCTGTAGTGTGTGTATGTGTGTGTGTGTGTGCGTGTGTGTATGTGTACTCTCAGGAAACAGATGAATTCCTGAATGAAATATTGCTAAGCATCAGCATTATCTAAGAGTATTGCACTCTCTTTCAGAGTCCTCCAGTAGCATATCAGTAAAACCTTTTCAGCTAGAGAAGATATTGATACAGAGTGAAAGAGAAAAGACACAGTATCTCTTCTTTATTTAGATTACAAGAACTGATTGGCATCTTCCAGATCTTTTAAACAACTGAAGACATGGTAGATGAGATGTGACACATGACATCTCTGTTCCTGTTTCAGAGAGCAGGGCATGTAAGGAAGAATTCATTTAGTGATATGATGTGGAAAAATGGGTTTCTCTCTATATATATACAGAAAGTTAAAAACCTATCAAGTTCAGTATTTGGAAAAGAAAATCAAATGAGCCTTTTAAGTGAAGATTCTGGAAATACTACACATCAATTATAATAGGCCATTTCTTTAACAACAGCACCCCCAAAGTGCATAGTACAAACTCAGGGTCTGTGTACTAACCAGTGCTGACCAGGGGACTGGATGGGCAGTACCCTTCTTCCCATGGCATTCAGGAATCACAGTTGGTATGGACTGTGTCTGCTTTACAAGTGGATGCTAGACCACCCTCTCTCCTCCCAACCTCCTGGAAGAAAAGAGCCAAAAGGAAAAATGCAGGACAATCATATGGACCGGAACTAGATTCGGCATACAACTAACTTTACCATTAACTTTTCATTGGTTAAGACTTACATTTTTATGGCCACACCTAACTGCAAGGGAGACTGGGAAATGTGCTTCATGGCTGGGCTGTCACTTTTCAGAGTCTCCACACTACAGGGGACAGGGGCAGGCCATGAGTTTTTGATGGATTAAACAAGTGATCATGTAGTTTTGAGAAAATTTAGCCAGATAGAAATGCGAAAGAACGGTAGATAGCATAATGGTTATGGGAATAGACTCTCTTGCCTGAGGTTCCAGGTTTAATCCCCTGCACCACTATACAACAGAGCTGAGCAGTGTTCTGGAAAAGATAGATAGATAGATAGATAGATAGATAGATAGATAGATAGATAGATAGATAAGAAAGAAGAAGAAGAAGAAGAAGGAGAAGGAGGAGGAGGAGAAGGAGAAGGAGAAGAAGAAGAAGAAAGAAGGAAGAGGAGGAGAAGGAGAAGAAGGAGGAGAAGGTGAAGGAGAGGGAGGAGGAGGAGAAGGGGAAGAAGGAGAAGAAATGCAATTTGAAAGAAATGCTTAGTATGGTAAAACAACAAAACAAGTGACCAGATCATTTTGCTTGGAAAGACTTATAGACTTATTGATGGCACTGTTATTCTTGTCTTCATGAAATTTAGTAGACTGAAGAAAAAGGAAATTGGAGTAAAGAAAGAAACATAGAAGAGAAGAGGATGATAGTGAAAAACATATGCTGAAGTTATGAGAAAAATAAAATCATATTATATTAGATATACTTTTTAATAAAATAGAATTGCATTTTTGCCTCTTCATCTCTCCCCTTTTTAAATTTTTTTTTCATTATCTTTATTTATTTATTGGATAAAGACAGCCAGAAATTGAGAGGGAAGGGGGTGATAGAGAGGAAGAGAGACAGAGAGACACCTGCAGCCCTGCTTCACCACTCGCAAAGCTTTCCCCCTGCAGGTGGGGACTGAGGGCTTGAACCTGGGTCCTTGTGCATTGTAACATGTGCACCCAACCAGGTGCGCCACCACCTGCCCACCTCATCTTCCCTTTTAAGCCACAAGGCAGCAAATTGGTATGGATGTAGTGTGAATCTGGATCTCTTTCACTATAGTTCTGTTCCAATACAGATCTATCTGCTTTGGGGGAGAGTCTGTCTCCTTGCTGTTTTCAGGCCTCCACCTTGACTCTCCCTCCACAGATCTACCTGTTTTTCTTTCTTTTTTTAAAATATATTTTATATTTAATATATAATAAAAAGGGGGAAAAGCTAATAGTTTAATAATCTAAACAGAAAATTGTATGAGTACTGCTGGAATAGCCTCGAGGGCAGGAGAGAGAGAGACGACCAGGGACTCATGGCTGAGCTGGGAAGCAGTATCTCTTTATTGACAAGCGGGGATGCGGTTCAACAATCTAATCTC
The DNA here is from genome assembly GCF_950295315.1 of Erinaceus europaeus. Lineage (NCBI taxonomy): Eukaryota > Metazoa > Chordata > Mammalia > Eulipotyphla > Erinaceidae > Erinaceus > Erinaceus europaeus. Next base: position 8,558,968 of record NC_080166.1, on the reverse strand, counting down.
TTCTAATCACAACACAATTCTGTCCTGCATCTCTCCTGAGGTGGAAGAGTCAGGAACAAGGAAGTACGTAGAATAGGGGGCAGGGAAAAGGAAAAAGTGCCAACCAGTGAGGATTAAACCAATGTCCCGGAGGCAGGGGAGTGCTTCGTTAACAGTGGTTATGTAAATAGAATACATCGTAAGTAATACAAGTGAACCTAATATGATGATCAAAACAGAAGGTCTTATAAGCAGGATTTAGAAGCATACCAACAAGTACACTAATAGATTAAGGAAACACAGAAAAAATAGATGCAAATAAAGTTCAGCACTGATTCATAATAAAAACTTTTGATAAAGTAGAAATAGAGGAAAACTTTTTATTATTTTATTTATAAAAAGGAAACACTGGCAAAACCATAGAATAAGAGGGGTACAACTCCACACAATTCCCACCACCAGAACTCCGTATCCCATCCCCTCCCAGTAGAGGAAAACACACTCAGTTTGACTGAGAACATCTACATACAATCTACAGCTAATATTTAATGAAACTATACTTGTCTACTGAGACAAGAAACAAGCTAAGAAAATCCCCTTTCACTATTACATTGAAAATCCAAACTAGTGAAATAAGATAATAAGCAAGCAAACCCATAGATTAGTTAAATGGCTTATAGATTAGATGGAAAGAAATAAAACTATCTGTCATAGTTAATATGATTGTTGATGCAGAAAATCCCAAAGGATTTATAGAGATTGCTATGGGAATTAATATGATTAAAATAAGATTGTATGATACACTGATACACGGTGAATCACAGTCTATTATAATGATCAACTAGAATTTGAAATCAAAGACATAACACCATTTACATGGTCACCAAAATTTTTAATATTTAGGTATATGTAATAATATAATATAAGATCTATCTGAAAAGCTACAGAACTCTTACAAAAGAAATTTTAAAAATGGTCTAATAAATACAGAGATATTCCATGTTCATAGATAGGAAGAATAAAGATGGTCAAAATGTAAATTTTTCAAGATCTAGTCTCCAAATTCAGTGAAATGTGAACCAAGATCTCAGCAAGTTATTTTGTGACTTGTGAAACCAATGATTAAAAGGATATTAAAAAGGCAAATGACTAAAAAATGCCAACACCATATTGAAGAATAGCTAAAGGCTGATGCTACTTAATTTAAAAATGTGCTATAATGTTGCTGTAATGAAGACAGCATGGCATCAGTGAAAGGCTCGACAAACAGATCGATGAGGCAGAACACAGAATCCAGAAATAGACCTCTACAAATACAGACAGCTGACCTTTGATGAAGGATCAAAGGCAATTTCAAAGAAAGTAGATCGTTTTCTTTTCTGATTCTTTCTTCTCTCTCTCTCTTTTAAACAAATGGTGCTGGGACAACTGAACATGCTGAATAACTCTAGGCACACATAGTACACTTCCACAAAAAAATTACTCAAAATGAATCATAAATCTAAATGTAAACTGCAAACTATAAAGCTACTAGGGAAAAACAGGAGAAAAACTAAGTGATCTTGGATTAATGGATATATTTTTTTAGATTCATAACCAAGACAATGATACTTGAGGGTAGAAAAATTGATAGACTATACCGAAACCAAAAGCTTCCCTGTGTACGATACTGTTAAGAGAATGGAAAGACAAGTCACAGACATGAGAAAAATATTTCTAGAACACATCTGGAAGTAGACAAATATATCTTACGATATACAAAGAACCATTAAAACTCACCAGGAAAATGGCAAACAGGGAATAATTCAGTCAGTCCTATTCAATATCAGTCTCTCTCAGTGGGCAGGACTTGGATTCATTCTGTAACATTAAATATTCCAGAGTGGTGTTTTGGTTCTTTTTTTGTTTCTCTGTCTCTCACTAAACAAAAATAGTAATAAAGTGTGTGTGTGTGTGTGTGTGTGTGTGTGTGTTTAATACAACTAAACTTAAAAAAGTGGGCCAAAGATTTGAGACAGCTCAGCAAAGAAAGCATGCAGAATGAAAACAAGCATACAGAAAGCATACATAAATAAACACTCAGCATGAGAGCTTGGCAGATGGCATACCTGCTAGAACACACACATCACCAAGCACAAGGACCTGGTTTCTAGCCCTGGTCTTCCATGTTAGGATGTGTTTCGGGGTGGGGGGGGGTGACAGCTTCATGAATGGTGAAGCAATGCTATAGGTGTAACCCTATTTATGTTACATAGAAACACCTCTATGTACCTTTCTTGTGATACCCTTTTCAACTTTTAATATTTGGGTAATACTGCCATTAGAGACAGTACTGGGAAATTTACCCCTGATTCTGCCTTTAGAAAGTAGTTATGAAGAACTGACATCATTTCTCTGTCTTCTTCTTTTTCCTCTTCCTCCCCCCTCCTCCTCTTCTTTTCTGCCTAAGGCTCTGAGATCTCAGGTTCAATCTTTTAAAAAATATTTATTTATTTATTATTGGAGAAAGAGAGAAATTGTGAGGAGAGGGGGAGGTAGAGGGAGAGAGACAGCTGCATCCCTGCTCCACAGCCTGTGAATCTCCCCCTTGCAGGTGGTAACCAGGGGCTTTGAACTCAGGTCCTTATACACTGTGATGTGTGCACTTAACCAGGTGTGCTACTGCCTGGCCCCTATTTCTTCTATTTATTCTGTTAGAATTCACCAATACATCCATCTTGATGGAGGGCATTTTCTTTTTGGAAATTTTATTAATTATTTGTTTCAATTTAGTAGATATAGTATGACATTGAGAATTGTGTGAATTTTCATAGTTTGTGTCTTTTTGATTTATAGTAATTATTCATCTATATTATTATTATTTTTTAAAATTTATTTATAAAAAGGAAACATTGACAAAACCATAGGAAAAGAGGGGTACAACTTTGCAAGTTTGTGTCTTTTAAGAAACTGGTCAGTTTCATTTAAGTTACCAAATCTGTGGGCACAGTTTTTTTTATAATATTCTTTTATTACTTTTTTGATATTCAAAAAACTGGTAATGATGACCTTATTCATTTCTGGTTAGGTGATCTGTATCTTCTCTCTTTTTAGGCTGGCTATATTGTCAGTTTAGTTAATTATTAAAAAAAATAGCTTTTGGGTTTACTGATTATCTCTGTTATTTTCTTGTTTTCAATTTCTTCTGTTTATTTTCTTGATTTAAGCTTGAATTATTTTCTTGCCCTAGGTTCATAAGGAAAATAGTTTCTTAACTTATCGGTTTTAAGCCAATTTATTTTTACATAGTGTTTAATGATTATATAATCTCAGATTAGAAAAAAAATGTTTAAGTTCAGAATTTTTTGTTTCTCTTGTTATTTCTTTAAGCTGTAGCTATTTAGAAATGTATTTTCCAGTTTTCAAATATTTGATATTTTCCAACTATCTTTCTGCTGTTAGTTTGTATTATACTTTCACTTTATTCCAGAAATATACTTTCTATGATGTCTAGTCTTTTCCATTAAGTTGTACTTAATGACTCAGAATATCACCTACCTTGCAGAACATTGCATGTGAGCTTGAAAAGAATGTAATTTGTTGGAGTTGGATGGAGTAGTCTATAAATGCCAATTAGATTCAGGTGATTGATGCTACTATTGGATTCAACTTGTCCTTACTGATTTTCTGCCTGCTTGATCAGTTACTGACAAGGGAGTATTAAAGTCTCTACCTAATAGTGGACTTACTGATTTCTCCTTCTTGTTCTATCAAGTTTTTGCTGCATGTATTTTGACATTGTGGTTAGGTTTATACATCTTTAGGGTTATTTTGTTGTCTTGGAGGATTGACCTCTTCTTATTTTTCACTGTTCATCTTTATGCCTGTTAATTTTCTTTGTTCTGAAATCAGTCTTTTCTGGAGTCAGTATAGGTGATCCAACTTGCCTAGATTAATATTATGATAGTATGTCTTTCTTCATTCCTTACTTACCTTACTTACATACCTTACTTACCTGTGTGAGTGTTAATATTTGTAATGGGCTCTGTGTGACAACATATAGCTGTATTTCTCTGTCTCTGTCTCTTAATTTAGACCATTGCTATTCAGAGTGATTATTGATATAGTTGAGCTAACATATATGCCAGTTTTTAAAAATTAATTAATTTATTTATTTAAAAAAGGAGACATTAACAAAACCGTAGGGTAGGAGGGGTACAACTCCACACAATTCCCACCACCAGATCTCTATATCCCATCCCCTCCCCTGATAGCTTTCCCATTCTTTATCCCTCTGGGAGCATGGACCCAGGGTCGTTGTGGGATGCAGAAGGTGGAAGGTCTGGCTTCTGTGATTGCTTCCCCGCTGAACATGGATGTTGACTGGTCGGTCCATACTCCCAGTCTGCCTCTCTCTTTCCCTAGTAGGGTGGGTCTCTGGGGAAGCTGAGCTCCAGGACACATTGGTGGGGTTGTCTGTCTATGGAAGTCTGGTCAGCATCATGCTGGCATCTGGAACCTGATAGCTGAAAAAAGAGTCAACATACAAAGCCAAACAAATTGTTGAACAATTATGGACCCGAAGGCTAGAATAGTGCAGATAAAGTGTTGGGGGGTACTCACTGAAGACTATTGTGTACTTTTGCTTTTAGGTATATATTTTGCCCTAGTTTATGGATATGTGTGAACATATGCTCTATCTCAGGGGACCTGGTCTATATCTAGGTTTTGGGACTTTGTTAGGAAGTGAACCACCTGGAATGGAATTAGAGAATACTATGAAAGAAAAGGTCTCACCCGAGTATGAAGCTGAAGGGTTGTCATTCCACACCTGAAGTCTCTGGACACAGTCTGAAGTGAAGCTTGCTGAAGTGGCACTCATTGCGTTGATTAGGTTGTGATTGGCGGATGCAATATTGTTTGATATAAATTGAGAGAAGCATGCAGGAAAGTGCGCCCCACCCTAAGGTTGGCGGGGGGGGGGGCATAGGGTTTATAGTGAAAATGTGAGGTTCCTGCTGTCTTAGGGTTCAAGAAGACAATGGATAGTTATTGTTATCATCACATTATTTGGGTTAACTCTGAAAAGTCCCTTTGTTAGAATTTGCTGTATAATACCCAACATCTTGTATATAGCTGTGCCACAGGTTGCTTCTGTTCTCCCTGGCATAGGCTTTTGAGAGAGTCAACATATCTGAGACTCAGCCTATGCATTAAAAAGACTCAGTATGCCAGTTTTTTTAAACCTATATAATTTCTTTTTTCTCTAAAGAACTTTTAGCATTTTTTGCAGTTATTCTGACAACACATTTCCTCAATCTCTATTCGCCTGAGAATTTTCATTTCACCTTCACTTTTGAAAGATAATTTCATAAAATGGGTACATAATTCTGGATTGACTATTTTTTACTTTTTTCTTTCAATACAAATAGTTTAACTCTGATCTCTTCTTGTTACATCTTTCCTAAGAAGAAGTAATATGTAGTTTTGTCTTTTTTCTTTTATTGCCAAGGTACCTTTTTTCTCCTCTGATTTTTTTCAGGAATTTATTTTTAATCTTTTGGTTTTCTTTCTTGGTATCGTATTTTTGTTAATTAGTTAACAAATTCATTTATTGTGTATATTTCAACTATCATGTTTGATGTCCTCTGAATTTCTTGAGTCTATAATTTGGAGTCTAATTTGAATTGAGGGGAAATTCTCAGACATTACATAATGTCGACTAAGCATGCTAATCTGTGATCAAATTCATCAGCACTATTCTCCACTGGCCTCAGTCCATTGTCAAGTCACTTCTGAGTGTCTTTATTTTAGGTATTGTATTTTCAGTTCTAGAATTTCTATGTTGTTCCTTTTATAGTTTCAGGTTTTCTTCTGCCAATGTCATTTATTCTGAGTGTATTTTGCTTGACCTTAATGAGTATTAAGTAGTGATTTTACATTATTTATTTGAAAATACCAACATTTAACTTAGCTCAGAGTTGCCTTCTGAAATCATTGCCTCTCCTGAGAATGAATCAGGGTTACAGTTATGCAGTAAGACATGTACCTAGAATAAAGTCGTGGAAACAGAAAAATCACTGTATTGTTTCAATACCCCCACATGATCTCTCTGCCTTATATTTGCTTATTACTGAGTCTCAGTAACTCAATAAAGCTTTGAGCTATTTTGTACTTGTCTACAGTTTGCGTTTGCTATTTCCAACACTGTTTGTATGTTAAGAATGCATTCCACCATACTAAAGACAGAACATTCTTGGACTCAGGATTTTGTTACAAAAATGTTTACTTTGTATCACAGTTCCATGAATTCCAGATAAGACAGTATTGGGTTTCTGAAAATCCATTGCCTCTCCAATGACATGGAGTCATGAATGATTTGAGACATGGAAAATATTAGACAGTAAATAAATACTGATTTTCTTTTCACCATATCTCTCCTCTGTTCTTTCATAAGTAGGCTCAAGCCTATCTTGAATTTCCCAGGTTCAAAGGCAAGTCTGAAACCATAATTTCTGTAGTGGAGAGGATTTCATATTTAGATATTGCTCTATTGAGGTAAGACACCTGCCCAACATCATCAGATAACAAATAAGACCAGAGGTACGTTTTCTTAATCTTTGTCAAGTCAACAGCTTAAAATTGAACAGTGAACACCTCTTTTCTTACAAATTCTTTTGGTTATTGCCATAACTCTCTCTATACCAGACACTTTTGGTAAGCCAACCCTCCTGATAGGACTCCTTAGGCTTTTTATAACTAATCCAATGGTCTTCCAAGAGCAGTGTTCATTTTATGTGAAGAGGAGGTATGCAATAGTTTTTTTATTCTCAGCTAATACTCTGGAAGCTTCTTTCCTCCCAAATAAAATGGCATTAAATTTTGGGTTAGCTGATCACATTTTTTTCATTGTTTGAGAACCTCACACATGCCTGGCTTTACCACTCCTGGATTGGTGCTTTCAGTTAGAGGCAGAGAGTCTGAGACTGTTAAGAGAGAAGTCTTGTAATACTGACACATCCCCATGGTCTGCTACTCACATGTGATGCTGGGGCTCGACCACACCTGGGTTGCATGCATGGAAAGACTGGCACCCTATCAGGTGAGTTGCTTTTGGCCCCTGCCCAACACTTAAGTAAGAATTTCATTTTTTTCTTTAAGTATATATTTTTATCAGATAATAGGGGTATAAAATTCCACACCACCCTCACCATTAACATTCTGTGCTCCCACCCACCTCGAACTATAACCACTATAGTTCTCCCAAGAGCATAGATATGTTTTGACTATATAGCTATATTTTCTTTTTTCAAGTTCTTGGTTTCAACTCTCAGTATTCCACTTATAAGTGAAATCATCCCATAGGTATCCTACATTTTCCTGTTAAGGATTTCTAATGCTTTTCTTTGTTTATCTTTTCTTATTTATTTACTTACTTATTTTTAAATTTGAAATAGCAAAGGGTTATTGCTGGAGTTCAGTGCTGGCACTAAAAATCCACTGCTCCTGGTGGCCATTTCTTTTCTTTTTTTTTTTCTTTCTAATTTTCACTAGAATAGAGAGAAATTGAGAGAGGATGGGGAGGTAGAGGGAGAGAAATAGATACCTGCAGACCTGTTCCATCACTCCTGGGATGTCTTCTCTGCAGTTGGGGAGCAGGGGCTTGGCGTGCGGGTTCGAATCCAGGTCCTTGTGCTTGATCACATGTTAGCTTAACTGGGTGCCATCACCGCTCCCAGTGATGCCTCCTTTTACCTTTTTCCTTGACAGCCTCTCCAACAGCTGGTGTTTCTGTGTTTCCTAATGTCTGCCATTCTCACAGGTACCATGTAACATGCAATTGTTTTTATTTGTAGTTCCTTGACTATTAGTCACTTGGAGCATATTTTCATATGTCTGTTGACCCTTTGTTTATCTCTGGAGAAGATCCTGTGTGCCATCCTCCACATCTTATCTCCATTTTTCTTTCTTTTTTTTAATTTATTTTTTATTTAAGAAAGGATAAGTTAAAAAAACCATAGGGTAGGAGGGGTACAACTCCACACAATTCCCACCACCCAATCTCCATATTCCACCCCCTCCCCTGATAGCTTTCCCATTCTTTATCCCTCTGGGAGTATGGACCCAGAGTCACTGTGGGTTGCAGAAGATGGAAGGTCTGGCTTCTGTAATTGCTTCCCCGCTGAACATGGACTGGTTCATGTTGACTGGTCGGTCCATACTCCCAGCCTGCCTCTCTCTTTCCCTAGTAGGGTGGGTCTCTGGGGAAGCGGAGCTCCAGGACACATTGGTGGGGTCTTCAGTCCAGGGAAGCCTGGCCGGCATCCTGATGGCCTCTGGAACCTGCCTCCTTTTTTCAATTGAGTTATCTGATTTTTTTTTAATTGCTGAATTTGCTGTGTTCTTTATCTGTTTTGGTTATTAGCTCTTTGTCTGATGTATGGCATGTAAAAATTTTCTCCCACCCTGTGAGGTATCTCTCTGCTTTGGTGGTAAGTCTTTTTGCTGTGCAGAAACATTTTAGTTTGATGTAGTAACATAGGTTTATTTTTGTTTTCCTTGCAGTTAACCTTGAGTCATTGAAGACGTTATGAAGCTTACACTGGAAAGAATTCTGCCAGTATTTTCCTCTAAGTATTTGATAGTTTCTGATCTAATATTCAAATCTTTGATCCATTTGGAACTTACTTTAAAAAAAAATTATGTTAAGTAAAATAAGCCAAAAAAAAAAAAAAGGATGAATAGGGGATGATATTACTCATAGGTAGAACTTAAGAAATAAAATCAGGAAGGGGAAATATCAAAGTAAAACTTGGAGTGACTTCAGTGAATTACACAAAAGCAAAGGACTATGGGGAAGAAGGCAAGGACGTAACAAAATGGGGGGGTGGCTTTGAGGTACTGGTGCATGATGGTAGAAAAGGACCCACGCTGGGGGTGAGAGTATTTTGCAGACACCTATCATGGTGAGATGAGAAATTTTACCTATGTGCCAATAATTGTACTATGGATACCTAACCCCTCAGTGACCTTACAAAAAGTAAGATCTATTGCTGTTTTTTTTTTTTTCCTATTGGCTATTTTTTAAACAAGTTCTTTTCTCATTCCCTTTGCAATGGGATGAAAATGACACACACAGCTTCACAAGTCTTATTTGCAATTCTGAAATGAAAAAACAATTCTGTGAACTGGAGATATTTCTGCAAATTTGGTGCAGATTCATGTGGCTGTAAATCCTTCTGCACTAATGTGATGCCTTTCATTATCAAGTCTATGTGATACGTTGCTGAAGTAATACTGGTGCACTTGAATATAGGCCGCTGCTCCAGATCCCAGCATTGGCACTTCTTATCTACGGCTTTATACCCCCCAATACTTACCTGAAACTTGAAAAGCTTTGAATTCCAAGATACTGCCTGCCGACAGGTTTTGGATGAGGGTCTGTAAGATAATATTATATAAAAGAAAATACTGTAGAACATATGCCTGTCTCATATTTTAGAACACTGTATTTCAGAAGAACAATTATCTAGACATACTTGCCATTGACTTAAGAAACAACTCAAAACCAATTAAATATAACATAATGAAACCAAAGTAACATGAATTCATATTTAAGTGACAAGAAAAACAGTACTTGAAAACCCACACACTACTTGTTAACTTTATAGGATACATACCCAGACTCTGGGAATGGGAACTTCCTGTTTGCATAGTACAAACCTTTCAATAGTCAATATTTCTAAAAATTGAATGATAGCCAGGCCTGATAGAAAAAAGGTTCTCAGAAATCTATAAACATGAGATAATTTCAACTATGGATACTTAATTTCAGAGGCTTTTTATTTAGATTGCCTACTGGCTAAATACTCACCATTACGTAACAGGGCCTAATATAGGATTTTTATTTTTATAGTTAATACTTGACTCATTAATATTTTCTGGTGGATTACTGGTCATCACCAGCAGGAAAAATATCATAAGCCCTCTTGTGGGCCTCTGCAGGACCTTGCCCTCCATGTAGAACAATGGTAGGGACTGCCCCATTCTCTGAACGGAGGCTGGGTCAACAGACTCTGCCACTTGAGGAACATGGGTCCTGAAATGAGTGCAGCCTAGAATATTCCTAGATGTGACCATGGAATGTGAGCTCAGGCCTACAGGGAGGCAGAGGTTACACAGGTTCCTGTGATCAATATGAATATATATGGGCCCTAGGTCAGATCAATGGGGTTTACAGTTAACAAGATTTATATACTTTTTGAGGAGCTACTGTCTTCCCTGATCCAGCTTTCTAGTCCTATTCTCATTCCTGACACCATCTTCCCAGTTAATACTTTTATAAAATAAAAAATAAAAATTATTGCCAAGACCATAGGATAAGAGGGGTACAATTCCACATAATTCCCACTACCAGAGCTCCGTATTCCATCCCCTCCACTGGAAATTTTCCTATTGTTTATCCCTCTGCGAGCATGGACCCAGGATCATTATGGGGTGCTGAAGGTGGGAGGTCTATCTTCTGTAATTGCTTCTCCTATGGATATGGCTTTGGCAGGCTGATCCATATTCCCAGCCTATTTCTATCTTTTTCTAGTGGGGGCAGGGCTCTGGAGAGGTGTGGTTCCAGGGTATATTGGTGAGGTTCTGTGTCCGGTAAAGTCAAGTTGGTATCATGGTAGCATCTGTGACTTGGTGTCTGAAAAAGCATTAAGATATAAAGATGAACAAATAGTCAAATAATCAGAAACCTAAGGCAAGAATATAGCAGATGAGATTTTCAGTCTTAATTTTGGAAAAAGTTAGTAGGCCTATTTTAGGAATATTCCAAGGGGCCCATGACTTTACTAATCTTTGCATAAGCCTGACAGCTAACATGCAGGTGGACCAAGGTATTGTCTGGGGAGATTGTGTCAGAGTTGGAAATAAGACTATAAAGCTGGGTCAGGGCAGAGAGTAGCTCCCAACTCTGGGAAAAAAATATAATCAGTTTAATCTGGGGCCTATATTCCCAAACAATAGTTTTAGTCCACCTGCATGTTAGCTGTTGGGCTCAGGCAAAAATGAGTAAAGTCATAGGCCCCTTGGAATATATCTAAAATAGACTTCCTAGCTTCTTCCATCATGAAGACCCTAAATCTTACCTACTATTTTATTACTTTATGTTCCTGACTATTAAACAAATTGTTCTGCTTTATATCTTAATGCTTTTTCAGCCACCAAGTTGCAGATGCTACCATAAAGCCAACCTGACTTCCCTGTGCAGACAACCTAACCAATGTGTCCTGGAACTCCACCTCCCCAGAGCTCTACCCTACTAGGGAAAGATAGAAACAGGCTGGGGGTATGGATCAACCTGCCAATGCCCATGTCCAGTGGAGAAGCAATTACAGAAGCCAGACCTCCCACCTTCTGATCCCCATAAAGCTCTTTGGTCCTTACTCCCAGAGGGAAAAGGAATAAGGAAGCTTCCAATTGAGGGGATGGACTATAGAACACTGGTGGTGGGAATTGTATGGAATTGTACCCCTCTTATCCCACAATTTTGCCACTCATTATTAGATTACTATTATAATAAAAAAGATTTTCTGGTAAATCAGGAGCCATATTATCAAGATTACTGATTCAGAAACATGGTCATCATTTTGAAGGGGAGATGGTAATCACAGTGTTGGTGGTAGGGTGCAGGAGGCTGTTAATTTTTTTTCCAGCTTAACAAAGTCATTATAAATATCAGAGCAGGTGCAAGCAATGAGCTAGCTGTCTACTTTGTGGGAACTCATAAATATCAGAGCAGGTGCAAACAAACAATGAGCTGTCCATTTTGTGGGAACTCATAGAATTAACAAGTCTAAGGGAAGCACTCTATAATTGTGCTTTGATATCCTATGCGAGACCCACAAACCTGTCCTTTTTCTTTTTTTTCTTCTACTGTTTTGTCACTATTCGATGTAGAGATTTTAAAACAGTATAAGAAAGCATGTTACATGACAGCCACATGGATAGGCCAATGTTCTTGAGGTTCTTTGAATAGAGGAGGTATGTTTACAGTCTTGTAAAACTCAACACTTATTTTTATTCTGAAGATTAGGGAGGAGATAATTTCAATTGAAGAAAAGGTTTCAGTGAAATTAAAATAAAACTAAAATAAAGTAAAATAAACTCAACACTTATTTTTATTCTGAAGATTAGGGAGGAGATAATTTCAATTGAAGAAAAGATTTTAGTGAAATTGCACTCATGCTATTTAAACATCAGAGATTAAAACTGTGTTAACAAGGGCCTGGGCAGAGGCACAGCCTGTTGTGTGCACATGCTGTCATGCTCAAGGACCAGAGTTCAAGTCCCCAGCCCCCACCTCAGCGTGGAAGCTTTATGAGTAGTAAAGTAGTGTTGCAGGTGTCTCTCTTTTTTTCCTATCTCCCCTCCCTCTTTCAATTTCTTTCTGCCTTATCAAATAAATAAATATTAAAAAGCAATTGTATTAATGATTTTGGGACCCTGACTGCTTGTTTAGACTTCATCTTTTGATTTTTTTTCTTTGCATTTTCTTGATTTAAAGCACTGTGAAAGTTTTTATCTTTCATTATTTTTCCAATTACAGTGCATTTTTTCACCTGGATATTTATGTGACTGATACTTTTATTTTCTGGCTTTAGTGCATCACCATATCACTACTACTTTCCTCTTTTTTTATTTTTTACTACACATATTTATTTTCTAACCAAGAGATAAGATACTGATAGGAAGGGGATTTATGGTGATTTATGCCATGAACAGTGGACCCTTGATTTGAAGTTGAAGATTTTTGAAGTATGTCACCTATAATCTCTCTATATATTTTCTTAAAAATTATATTAGTGATTTAAAATTGATTTACAAAATTACATGTCAACAGTTATAAATGCATTCTATTCCCACCACCAGGGTTCTGAATCTCCAGTTGCTCCACTGCAAGCCACTGCAATTCCCCTAAAGTGGTAGACATGAACCAATCATCATCTCTACAACTACCTGTTCACATTTTTACATAATTGCCTCATTTTTTTTTCCTGATCTAATCCTCTCTTCCCCTCCAAGGCACTCATGACAACATTACTAGCTCCCTATGTCTCTCTCCTTTTCCTCCTCTCTCTCCAGGTGCTGATGGAGCTGGAGTTCAGAGCTCTCTTATCTTCATCTTCCTATCATTTCCGGCCCACTGAGAGTATGGATCAAGGTTGTTTTTTGGGGTGCAGAAGATAGGAGTTCAGGCTTCTGTAATTGCTTCTTTGCTGGATGTGGGTGTTGGCAGGTTGGTCCATATGCCTAGCCCGTTTCTGTCCTTCCCCAGTGAGCCAGAGCTTTGGAGATGCGAGGTTCCAGGACACAGTGGTGAGGTCGTCTGCCTAGAGAAGTCAGGATGTAATCATGGCAACATCTGGAAATGGGCACAAGATGGAACAAAATGGTTAATGAACAGGAATCATAAAGTAGGCTTAGAGCAGATGAGATTAGGGATTTTAGGGCAGAAGAAAGCTGGGAAGTCCATTTTAGGCATGTTCTTGGGGGCACACACCTATAGTAGTTTCGTTTGAGTTTGGTAGCTAGCCTGAAGTTGGATAAAAAAATATCGTCTGAGAAAATGGTGTCAGAGTAGAGAAAAGGGCTAGAAAGTTGGGTTAGGGCAGTGAGTAGCTCCTATTATTAAAGAAATTCTGTAGATACAATGAACTATTTACCTCTATCCACCTGCTCAGGGCCCATATATTCTGATTTTGGCCTTGCTTTTTTTTTTTTTTTTTTTCAAATCACAATGCTACTCTTACAACTATACTGGTTTTGTTTCCAGCCTCTCTTCACCATCCTTCCATGTAGGTATTCAGGAGGGCTGCCTAGAAGTGTGTCTCTCTGTTAAAATGCTAATCTAGAATAGTGAAAATCTATACAAGTGTTTGATAAGTGTTTGTTGAATAGATGAATGGATGTGTGAATGCACAGCTTCAAGTCAAGTTGTGAGACATTAGATGTGTTTGCAATGGTGAAACTATCAGATTCATCATCAGCCAACCATATCTTGTATATTTTATATGCCTGGAATACATTTATAATATGAAGTGTCAACATTTTAGTTTGAGAGCTTTGGATTTTGGAGTGAAAAATGAAAGGACTGCTTTTTAGCAATATATTAAAATTGTTACGATTATTTACCTCTAACAGAATAGAAATTAATCCACCGCATAATATTTAGGGCTATTATGAAGCCTAGTGATTTGCAAGGTTGACAAAGTTATAACTCTTGTCCTCTCTGATTCCTCAGTACAGAAAGTTAGGTTGAACTACCTTTTTGATGAGTCTGGCTAAGGATGGGCTGGACTGATACCCGGTGTGTTAGGATAAGTCATGCCCAGACCAAGAAGTTGACTATTTTTGAGCATAAAGGGTACATTGTAGCTTCAAATAATAACAATAATAAATAGTGGTGGTGGTATTTGAATAAACTGTAAGACTGAGTAATAAAGTGACAGCCAAGAACAGAGTAAGAGGCCCCAGAACACTGTTACAAATGTCTGCGATATTTTCCCTTTGGGTCACTAATCCATAAGACACATGGGAAGAGTGATTTGGAATGAATAAAGCATATAGATAAATGTTGTAATTAAAATTAAAAGGACTCCATTGATGCTGTGGCAAGGCTAAGAGCGGGTTTAAACAATCAAAGCTTTATCAGGTGGTACAGTAGGACAAGATGATATATTTTAGATACGGCAAAATAAGCAATTATCAGCAGGGGTAAAAATAAGCTAATCTCATAAGTCCATGAATTAGTTACCAAAAGTCCAGCCCCATGAGATAAACAGTTATGGCTGAGAGGAGTCTAGAGTTTCCTGGCCAGTTAGTTGAGTTACATGTGTTCAGTTCCTCTGGTCAGCAGCAGGATGGTGGGACCTGGACAACCTTAGCTGGGATCCATGTGAGCAGGAGAAGAACCAGGGGCCAAACGGGCTGGATTTCCTGATGTCTGTGCTTAAGTCTATTTGATCTACCCACAATCCCTTGTGCGTCTGTACACATCGCAGTATGCCCTGTTGCCAGGCTGATGTCAGCTGTGCGCTGTGTCCAATTTCCTGTGGTCAGCTGGTATACTGCATCACAACAGATAAATACTGGTATACAGTAAAGCATATAAAAAGGTATTTGGAAAAGTCTTATAGATAGATAGAATGAAAAGAATGCTGGGCTAAGCTTGTCTTCTAGTCCTTAGGCTATGCAACCTGAGGCAAACGTCTAACTTCTTTGAATGTCAGTTTCCACATTCATAGTAAGCAAGTATGCGCATGTATATGTGAAAATTAAAAAAAAATCAAGTTAGATAAACTGTATGACCTGACATCTAGAAGTTTCATTAATCTTATTGAAATGTCTTCTTATAACTATTATATTTGAAGTCCACTCACCTTTTGAAAAGCCATGGATTTGGAGTATAGTCAAGGCTATTGAGATCACAATCTTCGGGCTTATCATTAATCAAAGTGCCCATCTGAAGTGTCCACGAGTTACAGACAAATATAGTCTAACAGGAAAATTAGGATGTGCCAGTTCTTGCCATTATAAAACTGTCTCCCAGCTCTAACACTGTAGACAACTACAATTTAAAACAGAAAGTGACTAGTACAAGAAGAGAAGATAAAACATCATAGAGATTAGAAGACAAAAGGAAGAACTTTTATTTGAGGTCATGTGCAGTTACTGAAAAAGGCACAATGGAGAACAGAAAGCACAGTGACATATCCGCACGAGTCAGTGCGGCACAAGAATGGTTCAGATGATGGTCTAGTATGCATATCTTTCTGATGCTTCACTTTCACTTTTCAAAATTTCAGTTTTTTTCTGTAGTTAACCTTGTAATGAACATTTTGATTGTTCTTATTTTTTTGCCATTTTTCAGAGTCTATAATACACTTATCATACTTGTGATTTTAGCAAGTAGAGCTGAGTGAGCCTAAAATTTCCCTAATAATAGATTAAATTTTGAGGGACTTCAATTCTTCTCATAGAAATTACATGACTGTTACACTTGAGAACTTGTTTCTGAGCAACATAAACAGTGGGCTTTGAGAACATCTTGTCCTGTAGCAAATGCTCAGAGTATCTTGATTTAAGTGAACTTATTTAGAAAGTGAGTGAGGTTGAATCTTATGCAACAGCTTGATTAAGTTTGGAATTCTTTTGAGAGGGCTAGTTGTTAGAAGGTAGGACTTCAAATGAAGGAGAAGTTCCACAAAAGAGATTTTAAAAATTACAGAACATGGAAACCATTTCTAAATCAAAGTTAATGAAATCACGGAAACTGTTAACCTTTGGAAGGCAATTCCAAACTCTGTTCAGGAAAAAGGGATGAACAACTCAACAGCCTCTTTGGGATTTCAACCTCTATACTTAGTTCCTTTCAGCTCCCCACAGATTTTGTTTACTATCCAAAAATATACTTGACCTGAAAAAAATACCAAAGCCTTAGACTGGACTTTCCATAATTATGTACTGTCACTTACATAAAAATGTACATTGTACAAAAAATTGAAATAGTTGGGGGTGGTAAAATGAATTATTGGAATCTTTTTGAGGATATATTATTTACAGAAAGGTATTGGGTGGGGGAGATAGCATATTGGTTATGCAAGCACACTCTCATGCCTGAGGCTCCCAAGTCCCAAATTCAATCCCCTGCACCACCATAATCCAAATCTGAGCAGTGATCTGGATATATATAGACATGAAATATTTTATTTTGAACTACATGTAAATGAAACTTCTAGGCAAGAGGGCCTTCTATGTTTTTGCAATTGAATAAAATAGCATTTGAAACAACACATCGATTACTTATATAAAAATGGGTGCCAATATATAGTGCTTAAAAACTAGTAGGTCTATTTTAGGTATATTCCAAGGGGCCCATAACTTTACTAATTTTTGCCTGAACCTGACAGCTAACATGCAAGTGGAAACAGTTTGTTTTCTTAAGTAGATCAGGCATCCTCCTTCCACTTTGTTTACATCGGGGACAGTCAATTAACATCAATTGCTTTCTTTATAGCTATTACAAAGGAAGCCCAACTTAGAGATCATGAGTTCCAAATGAATGGGGTTCAAATTGATGAGAGGGTTATTGCCTTTTACCTAGGTGTTAAAGTTCATCATGTTTTGTTCATAATTGATAATCGGTATATCCACTGATTGTAGCGATTTTATTAAATATTTCCAGTGTTCTGCTGAAAAAAGTTCAGATGATAAGGAGGTGACATTGTGTGTTCCCACTGACCTTCCTCCAATGTTCAGTTTCACTTCCCACATTTTAAGGTCATGAACACTTAGTTGGGAGTTGCAATGGACAGAGGTGCTGTAACACTACAGAAAACAATGTGTTCTTTTTGACATCTCGACTCCACCTATATGCATAAGCTTACACAGCCAAAAATGAAAGAGACAAGCCAAGACTGAAGTTCCTTTACAAATCTTATTTTGTACTTTATCATTTCTGTAAATAGTTTAAACAGTTACCGTAGAGGGGGCTGGGTAGTGGTGCACCTGGTTGAGCACATATGTTACAATGCGCAAGGACCCAGGCTGAAGCCCCCAGTTATAAGCGCCAGGGGGCAAGCTCTGCGAGTGGTGAAGCAGGGCTGCAGGTGTCTATCTCTTTCCCTCTCTGTCTCCCACTTCCCTCTTGATTTTTGGCTGTTTCTATCCAATAAATAAATAAGTAAATAAAGATTTAAAAAAAGTTACCCTAGAGACTGCCAGGGGGCATGGCCAGAGAGTAACGGCAACTGAAATGATCATGGTGGTGATGGTGGTGGTGGTGAGACAAAAACCAGTTAGAACAAAGAACAGCTAGAATCTCACAGCACAGCTTACAAAATCTGAGGGTCAGGTACGTACCAAAAGACGTGTGGAAAGTGGTAGGCAGAACTTTGTGGAGTAGAGGCAGCTCAATTCTCAAGCTACAGCTGCAGCTGGGGCAACCATCTTGATCTGTAGATACTGAGCGCCAGGCAGCAGCACAGGGGAGAACGCACAATAGGGTAGTCAGAGATGACTGCAGTCTGGAAAAGGTAGACCCTGCGTCTGGGATAACAACTCAGTACAGGAGTGGGAGAAGAAGCTATGGGAAACCATATCAAATTGCCCACCACCCTCTGAGAGTTTACCCCAACCAAACCTAAATCAACAGGGAAGAATCTCCTCCCTCACATCCCCCACACCACCACAAAATCACAACTACAATACCACCTGCCAGTGGAATAGCAGAAACCACACCAAACATGGAACAAATATAAATATCTCCATAAAGATTATGAAAATATGTCTGAATGTGGTTTTAGAAAGCTAGTTATGAAGGCCACTCAGGACTCCAACCATAACATAAAAAGAAAAAATTAAGGAATCTCAAGACCTATTCAAAGAATTAAGAATTTCACAAAGAGAGCCCTGAGAAGAAATATAGGCTCTAAAAGGTAGTCTTGACAGCATGAGAGCCTATTTGAGAGGTCTTATATCCAGAATAAACCAGCTTGAGAATAGAATAACAAAACTAGAAGATAAAAACCTCCATACTCTTGAGAACAAAGCAGTTGAAGAAAGGTTTACAAAAAATGAAGCAATCCTCTGTGGGTTAGCAGGTTCCATCAGAAGGAAGACTAGAGCTGAAACATCCAGAGTCACTGAAGCCTCAGGCAGGTGCTCCTGTTCATGGTTGGGCTAAGAGGGTTGCAGGATTAAAACCAAACACACAGAAGTTGAGAGCGTGGGCAAAAAAATGGCACCATTTTGCCTCTAGGCACTAACAGTCAGAGGAACACGCAGTGCTGATTGTGAGAAGGGGGACCCTCTGAGCTTTGATCCATGACCTCAGGGGTGTAGGTGTACTGAACTGGTGGCAAGGACACACTATAGTGGCAGGGGAGATATCTGATCAAAAGCAGTCTGGTCTGCCCCAAAACTAAGGCAGACATACCTAAAGGTAATTTGCAGCAGTTGGCAGCTAAAAGGTAATTGGTGGCAGCTGATGGCTATATGGCAAATTAAACCCTGCCTCTGTGAACACAGATGCCACCAAGGCTTGAGTTCAAACTAAAACACTACAGTGAAGCCACATCTACTCATCACACAGCGTACAGAACAGCTCAAGGAAATAACAAGAAACATAACACAACATTTTCCCTCCAACATTCAGTATATAAAAGAAGTGAAATCCAGTAATCACCACAATAGCACCGCCTGCCTACTCAATAACCAGCATAATAAATGAGCAGACAGCAGATAAATTGGAAAAGTAAACTTCAAAATATGACAAGTCGGGAGTCAGGCTGCAGCGCAGCGGGTTAAGCGCAGGTGGCACAAAGCACAAGGACCGGCATAAGGATCCCGGTTTGAACCCCGGCTCCCCACCTGCAGGGGAGTCGCTTCACAGGCGGTGAAGCAGGTCTGCAGGTGTCTATCTTTCTCTCCTCCTCTCTGTCTTCCCCTCCTCTCTCCATTTCTCTCTGTCCTATCCAACAATGACAACAACAATAATAACTACAACAATAAAACAACAAGGACAACAATAGGGAATAAATAAATAAAATAAATATTAAAAAAAATTACAAGTCGGGGGTCAGGCAATAGTGCAGCAGATTAAGCGCACGTGGTGCAAAGAACAAGGACTGGCTTAAGGATATCAGTTCTAGCCCCTGGCTCCCCACCTGCAGGAGAGTTGCTTCACAGGCGGTGAAGCAGGTCTGCTGGTGTCTGTCTTTCTCTCCCCCTCTCTGTCTTGCCCTCCTCTCTCTATTTCTCTGTCCTATCCAACAACGAACGACATCAACAATAACAATAATAACCACAACAAGGCTACAACAACAAGGGCAACAAAAGTGGAAAAAAATGATCTCCAGGAGCAGTGGATTTAAGGTGCAGGCACTGAGCCCCAGCAATAACCCTGGAGGCAAAAAAAAATTTAAAAAATATGCTGAGACCACTGCCCATGGGTGCATACTGGAATTCAGTTTCCATAGTGACAAACTCTGAGGGACAGACTCAAGGAGGAGAGTATCATGCTTAGCTCAAATACAAAGAGAGCATCATAAAAGCAGCAGAAGAGAAACAACGAATTACTGAGAAGGAACATCTGTAAGATTATCACCAGATTTCTCAACAGAGACTCTAAATGCCAGAAAGGAATGCTGTGATCACTCAAACATTTTGAATGGGAAACATCTCCAACCTATCTACTTAGCATAAATAACCTGTGCCACCCAGCTAGGAATGAAAGGATATTTCAGATATGAAGAAATGAAAAGGTATTCCATCCAGTTAAGCACACATAGTATGGTAAGAGCAAGGATCCAGGTTCAAGTCCCTGGCTCCCCACCTATAGGGGGGATGTTTCACAAGGGGAGAAGCAGGTCTGCAGGTGTCTATGTTTCTCTCTCCCTCTCTATCTTCCCCTCACCTCTCAATTTTTCTCTGTCCTATCCAATAAAATGGAAAAAAAGCCTGCCAAGAATGGTAAATTCATAGTATTGGCACCGAGCCTCAGCAATAACCCTGGAGGCAATAAAAAAAGAGGAAAGAATATTTCAGACATATAGTAGTTAAAGGGGTTTATTTATTTTAACTAAATTAGGCAATAATCTCATAAGGAATATATAAAGAAAGAGAGAAAAAAGAAAATGAAATAAAAGGAAACCTTTAGACTAAGACTGTAGAACTAATGTCATTAATGGAGTAGAATGAATGGAAGAATATTGGTACTCTGGTGTTGGACATGGCATGATAATACATTTTTTAAAAAAATTCTTTATTGGGGTCTTAATGATTTACTGTTGACAGTAAAATGAGGTAGCTTGTACATGCATAAAACTTTCCAGTTTTCCACACAACAATTCACCCCCACTAGGTCCTCCTCTGCCATCATGATCCAGGACCAGAACCCTCCTCCCCATCCCAGAGTCTTTTACTTTGGTTCAATACACCAACTCCAGTCCAATTTCTGCTTAGATAACACAGTTATCCAAGCAGAAATTTTAAAACAAATACCGTCTTGCAGACCAATTTTACCTGTAAAACAAATAATAAAATAATAAAGAAATGACTTTGTAGGTGTTTTTCCCATCTCTTGACAAGAGAAACCATGACTTTAACTATCTATGCATATTGTTTTGCTGACTTTGCAACATCTTCATAATGCCATTTTTGTATTTTAAATTTTATGTAAATTAGCACTTGCTAAGTACAACATATCCTTCTTCTACTTGGATGTTTTTTTTTTCTAATTTCCATATTGTATTTATTTGTTTTAAACATATTTTTAAAATTTTGTAATAATCTTTATTTATTTATTGGCTAGAGGCAGCCAGAAATGAAGAGAGTAGGGAGAAGTAGAGAGGGACAGAGACAGAGAGACACCTACAGCCCTGCTTCACCACTTGCAAAGCTTTCTCCCTGCAGTTGGGGACCGGAGGGGGTTCGAACCCAGATCCTTGCACATTGTAACATGTGCACTAAACCAGGTGCATCACCACGAAGCCACACCTTTATTTATTTTCATCAATATAATTTAAGTACATGAATATATTCTATTGTTGCTCAAGTCACAATTTTGACATTGAAGTTGTCTAACTCATTTATTACATTGATGATCATTAACTTTTTCATTTTACGTTATTTAATTCGTTCATTTAAAATTCATGGACTTGTTTGTTTTATTTTTTAAAAAAGAATAAAATAAGGAGGGGGTAAGAGAGAGAGGGAGAGGGAGAGAGAAAGAGGACCAGAGCACTGTGCAACTTGGCATATGATTATGTTTGGGACTGAACGTGTGACCTTTGGGGTCAAGGGTGAAAGATGGTGCTCTTACAGACTGAGATATCTCTCAGGTCCTCTCTTACTTTCAGCATTAATATACACAGTATTTACGGTAAATGAGTTCTTTTGATGGGCTGAACTTGTAGACATAGTTGTGTCCCCCCCCCACACACACACACATAGTTTTGTAGTAGATAATTGCTCTGACCCTGACCTATCTAGGATGAGTCTATTCTCCAAAATAATCTTTTTTTTCCTTCCTTTCTTTTTTTAAAATATTTATTCCCTTTTGTTGCCCTTGTTGTTTTACTGTTGCAGTTATTATTGACGTCATCATTGGATAGGACAGAGAGAAATGGAGAGAGGAGGGGAAGACAGAGAGGGAGAGAGAAAGATAGACACCTGCAGACCTGCTTCACCGCTTATGAAGTGACTTCCCTGCATGTGGGGAGCCGGGGGCTGGAACCTAGAACTTTACTCCGGTCCTTGCGCTTGGCACCATGTGCGCTTAACCCGCTGCCATACCGCCTGGCTCCCTCTCCAGAATAATCTTAAGGGTGAAAGTCTTCTTCTAAATCAGCATGACAAAGCATTTCATCATTTTTGGGGTCACAAACAGATACAGTGCTGAAAATGTTTCCATTTCATTATTTCTACATTATTCTAATGTACATAATCTTGTTTAATGACATCTCCAATGCTGGTATTTTTTTATTCATTCAAATATGAAATTAAAATGCTGGTCAAGTCAGACCTACAGGGACACAGAGGTTACATAGGCTCCTAAGCTGAATATGGGCCCCAGATCAAATCGATGGGGTTTTACGGTCAACAATATTTATATACTTTCTCCATATTTGGGAGCTACTCACTTTCCTGATCCAGCTTTCTAGTCCTTTTTTCCAACTATGACACCATCTTCCCAGACAATAATTTAGGTCACCTGAATGTTAGATGTCAAGTTCAGACAAAAATTAGTACGTTCATGGGCCTTTTGGAATATACCTAAAATAGACCTACTAGTTTTTTCAAAACTATGATCCCAAATCTTCATCTGCAATATTATTGCCTTTAGGTTGATGATTAGTCAATGATTTATTCTGCTTTATTTTTAATGTCTTTTTCAGCCGCCAGGTTCCAGATGCTAACATGATGCCAGCCTGATTTCTGTGGGCAGAAGACCCTACCAATGTGTCCTGGAGACCAGCCTCCCTGGATCTCTGCCCCACTAGGGAAAGAGAGAGACAGGCTGGGAGTATGGATTGAACTGCCAACTCCCATGTTCAGCAGGGAAGCAATTACAGAAGCCAGACCTTCCACCTTCTGTACTCCATAATGTCCCTGGGTCCACACTCCCAGAAGGATAAAGAATAGGAAAGCTATCAGGGGAGAGGGGATGGGATATGGAGTTCTGTTGGTGGAAACTGTGTGGAATTGTATCCCTCTTATCCTATGGTCTTGTCAATATTTCCATTTTATAACTAAAAATTTAAAAGAAATGCTGGTCAAACACAGTCCTGACGTTCAAATTGTTTACCTTATCACAGGGGCTTTTAAGCTGCCAGATACTATCAGTTTGTGTTAAAATCATACTCGTAGGATGTGAAGTGTGTGTGTATGTAAACAGACCCATGCACATACAACATATATTTATGATTGGGCTTCACTACTTATTGATTTCATAATTATAAGTTCTCCGGCTCTCTAAAATTTATTTGAAAATCCCAAAGCCATGCTTTTTCAAGGCAACAAAAATTTTTAAATAAACAAGTATGCAAATCTCTGGATGAGACTAAGTAAGACTCTAACTTCATACTCTAGCTTTTTGGTATCAGCTTAATACTTTAAAGAAGTATCATTTTTAGACTCTTTTTAGCATATGTTTTTGAAGCATTCATTCTTGTTATCAATATTTCAAGCGGTCTGCAACTATACTGCTCAATTTCTGTGGAGTGTTCCTGAGTGGAGGAAAGCAGTGAATGCCTTAGAGAGAGAAACACCTGTGTTAGATAAACTTGTTCAGACATGAGTCAGAGTGCTGTCTGCCATGACTTCAATGTTAATAAATCAATAGTGTATGTAAAAATAGGCAACACAAAATAAAACAAGATTTCATTGTATGTCTTTATATAAATATACATAAAATAAGTTCATATACTTATCAGTTATTGAAACCAATATCCAGGGACTCAAAGGAATGCAATGTTATATTTCCCCTAGGAGTAACGGTTTAGTATATGCTAATTCACCATTCTGAGTGGACGTTTTAGAACATAGAACCATGAATAATCAGGATGGACTATATACATAGAAAACAAAATGCTAGAAAATCTTCCAAGTAGTGAAAAAAAAGTTCTATTCTGTGAAGTTTTGTTTGTATTTTCATGTGGGTATATGTGACAATCTATATATATATGTGACCTGAGTAATTAAGTAAAATTTATTTCTAACTCTGCTTGATAGTAGAAATATTGCAAATTCATTGATCTGTGATAGTTTTACATGATAGTACAAACATTTTAGGTCCCCAGGACTAAAGATTGTATACATACTTAAAGCTAATCTAGAAGTCTACTGGGTTGACCTGAATACATCATTTAACAAAAAAGTGTTTTACAAAGGTCTAAATCATTTCTTCTTAAGAAATAATTCCATCATTAAGAGATATAACTAAACCAGTTTATCTATTAACAGTTCTTAAATTCACAAACTTTTCTCTAGCCAACTCAAGCCAACATATCTTAAAGCTTCTAGATTTCTAAGATGTCAGGGTTTCACTGCAAGCTTGTTCTGGTCCAAGTCAAAAATCTCCTGGGAAAAGGAAGAGAATCTCCTAGGAAGATTCTTTCCACTTGATTCCTTGTGCATGAGAACAACCCTAGGGAAAATACAATCATGAAAACGAGATTGGAAGATGATGTTAGTTCCTCAGAGAACAGTCTACTTGATGCTGATAATTGACAACACACTAGTGAGGTTGTTAGTGAGTGTTTAGAGCATATCAAATGTCATTCAGCTCAAACCTTGAAGTCCATAAAACTTACATTATGCAAACATTCTTTGAATCTCATCATTGAATCTCATCTTTCCTTATTATCTCCCCTTTAATATCCAATACTAATATCTATTAAAAGAGACTTTGTTATAAACCTCTGCAATAGAAGTTTTTTTTAATTTTTTTATTTAAGAAAGGATTAATTAACAAAACCATAGGGTAGGAGGGGTAAAACTCCACACAATTCCCACCACCCAATCTCCATATCCCACCCCCTCCCCAGTAGCTTTCCCATTCTCTGTCCCTCTGGGAGCATGGACCCAGGGTCATTGTGGGTTGCAGAAGGTGGAAGGTCTGGCTTCTGTAATTGCTTCCCCGCTGAACATGGGCGTTGACTGGTTGTTCCACACTCCCAGTCTGCCTCTCTCTTTCCCTAGTAGGATGGGTCTCTGGGGAAGCGGAGCTCCAGGACACATTGGTGGGGTCTTCAGTCTAGGGAAGCCTGGCCGGCATCCTGGTGGCATCTGGAACCTGATGACTGAAAAGAGAGTTAACATACAAAGCCAAACAAATTGTTGAGCAATCATGGACCCAAAGCTTGGAATAGTGGAGAGGAAATGTTAGGGAGGGTACTCACTGCAAACTCTAGTGTACTTCTGCTTTCTTACTTTGGTGCCATACTCCAAACTCAGTCAATTTCTGCTTTGCGTTTCTACTTCTTTTTTTTTTTTTTTTTTTTTTTTTACATGCATAACATTCCCCAGATTCCCATTTAACAATACAACCCCCACTATTTCATTCATCATTTTTCATGGACCTGTATTCTCCCCACCTACCCACCCACCCCAGAGTCTTTTACTTTGGTGTAATACTCCAATTCCTTTTCAGGTTCGACTTGTATTTTCTTTTCTAATCTTGTTTTTCAGCTTCGGCCTAGAGTGAGATCATCCCGTATTCATCCTTCTGTTTCTGACTTATTTCACTCAACATGAATTTTTCAAGGTCCATCCAAGATCGGCTGAAAACGGTGAAGTCACCATTTTTAACAGCTGAGTAGTATTCCATTGTGTATATATACCACAACTTGCTCAGCCACTCATCTGTTGTTGGACACCTGGGTTGCTTCCAGGTTTTGGCTATTACAAATTGTGCTGCCAAGAACATATGTGTACACAGATCTTTTTGGATAGATGCGTTGGGTTCCTTAGGATATATCCCCAGGAGGGGAATTGCAGGGTCATAGGGTAGGTCCATTTCTAGCCTTCTGAGAGTTCTCTAGACTGTTCTCCACAGAGGTTGGACCAATTGACATTCCCACCAACAGTGCAAGAGGGTTCCTTTGACCCCACACCCTCTCCAGCATTTGCTGCTGTTACCTTTTCTGATGTGTGACATTCTCACAGGAGTGAAGTGGTATCTCATTGTTGTCTTGATTTGCATTTCTCTGACAATCAGAGACTTGGAGCATTTTTTCATGTGTTTCTCGGCCTTTTGGATCTCTTCTGTGGTGAATATTCTGTCCAAGTCCTCCCCCCATTTTTGGATGGGGTTATTTGTTGTCTTCTTGTTGAGTCTGGCAAGCTCTTTATATATGTTGGTTATTAAACTCTTATCTGATGTATGGCATGTAAAGATCTTCTCCCATTCTGTGAGGGGTCTCTTGATTTGGGTAGTGGTTTCTTTTGCTGTGAAGAAGCTTTTTAATTTGATGTAGTCCCATAGGTTTATACTTGCCTTAGTCTTCCTTGTAATTGGATTCGTTTCATTGAAAATGTCTTTAAAATTTATACGGAAAAAAGTTCTTCCAATATTTTCCTCTAAGTATCTGATAGTTTCTGGCCTAACATCCAAGTCCTTGATCCACTTGGAATTTACTTTTGTATTTGGTGAAATACAGTGATTCAGTTTCATTCTTCTGCATGTTTCAACCCATTGTTTCCAACACCATTTGTTGAAGAGACTCTGCTTTCCCCATATATATATAAGATTAGATGTCAAAGATTAGATGTCCATATGTGTGGGGCCTCATTTCTGGGCTCTCAATTCTATTCCACTGGTCAGTGTGTCTGTTCATGTTCCAGTACCAAGCAGTTTTGATGACAATGGCTCTATAATACAGTTTGAGATCTGGCAGTGTGATGTCTCCGGTTCTGTTCTTTTTTCTCAAGATTGTTTTGGCAATTCTAGGTCTTTTCTGGTTCCAGATAAACATTTGTAGCATTTGTTCTATTCTCCTAAAAAATGTGCTTGGGATCTTGATGGGGATAGCATTAAATTTGTAGATGGCTCTGGGTAATATATTCATTTTGATGATGTTAATTCTTCCAACCCATGAACATGGAATATCTTTCCACTTCTTTGTGTCTTTTTCAATTTCTTTGAGTAGTGACTCATAATTTTCAGTATACAAGTCTTTCACTTCTTTGGTTAGGTTTACTCCTAGATATTTTATTGTTTTTGTTGCTATAGAAAAAGGAACTGATTTCTGGATTTCAATTTCTTCTAACTTAGTGTTTGTATAGAGGAATGCCACTGACTTTTGAATGTTAATTTTATAGCCTGACACATTACTGTATTGCCTG